>NC_047049.1:7783031-8093344 GCF_011762595.2 Tursiops truncatus
AGGGGTGCAGAGCTCTGAGCTGCATGGATACTCCAGACAAAACTGTCCTCTGGAAGACCAGGAAGTGCCCGGATAACGGCTCTGAAAACATCAGAGAAAGAGGACCACAGGCCGGCAGGGGAGATCATCCCAGTTCCTGGGACGGTGACCTTTTACGTTCACTGCAAAGGCGTGTGTGTGTGTGTGTGTGTGTGTGTGTGTGTGTGTGTGAGTGTGTGAGTGTGTTCCACATGAGCACCAGTGTGTGATCTGAGTGTCTGTCAGACTCTGTATGAACTTGGATATTGCATCAGCCAGTGATTGCCAAAATGATGCTGTGTAACAAACCCCTCCAAAGGTCAATATCTTAAAATGACAATTACTCATGGTCTTCAGGTCAGCTGCAATTCAGCTGGGCTGCCTTGGACTTTAGGCTCCTGGGTCTGGGCTTTAGGGTCCAGGCTGCAGTTTGGGGCTAGGTGTGCCCTCTTCTCATGAGTCCTACTTGGACAAGGGTCACCAGGGCAAGTGGTCTGCTACGTGTGTCTCATCCTGGGGCCCAGGCTGAAGGGGCAGTGGTTCCTGGAACATGTTCTTCTCTTGACAGATCTCCAGAGAGAGAGAGAGCAGACCCCTCCGTGCTAACACATCTCAGGCTCCAGGCTGGCTGGGTCTGGTCCAACACCCATTGGGCCAAAGAGAGTGTCATGGCCAAGCCCCAGGTCAAAGCTCAGGGAAGTGTACCCTGTTTGGCACGAGGCCATCCCATAGTGGAGAACTGGGCCCAGGGATTCAATCTACCACTCATCTCTTATATGTGGGGACTTGAGGGACATGAGGGTCTTGAGGGTGATTGTACATTGTCATGTGTCTCAGTGGGTGTGGACGCTCTGCGTGTGCATGTATGTGCTTTGCTCAATGATCAATACATTCCCAGGTGAGGATCAAAACACGATTTTAGCGAGAGGCTGATAGGGGTCACGTGAGGAAATGCGGAGGGTTGCGGGACTATTGGCGCTGCTTGAATTTCAGTGCAAAGTTATACAGTCTGCCCCTGGTGTAGAAATCATAAACTATACAAAGCCACCCTGTGCACCATCGCCTTTAGGGTATGTGATTTGGGGTCCTACCTCCAGCTCCTAAGAGGGGTGGGCACAGCCAAGGGGGCTACACATTCCAGCCTCTTCCAGCAAGCCCAGTAATCTGTTACTTGGAGGCCACCAAGGAGAAGTTGGAATGAAAATTAGGCTTGAGGGACTGCCTCCATGCAAACTGCATTGAAAGCATCCCCACAGGTAAGGAAAAAGCCAGGTCTCCGCTGGGGCCTGTACCTGGCAGGGCAGGTGGTGGGACAGAAATGAATGTATTGATCTGAGCTTTTCAGGTAAGAGGCTCGATGGCTCCTCCACTCAAAGGCGGCGGGAGGGTTCTCCAGAGGTGCAGTGAGCCGGTCTCCGGTCAGCTTGTCAGCTTTCAGGCAACGGAGCCAATCTTCCCCTGTTAGTTACACTTGCCTTTTATTTTTCACAAGATGAATTTTTAATTTTTACGACAGTATTGGGAAAATTTCAAAGCATCACACGGCAGGCTCGAGGGTGCTGTGTGTTCTGTCCGACAGTCAGAGCTTTCCCATGGACCAATAGAGGCCCAAAAGGAAATGCAAGTCAGGTCCTCCAGCCTTCAGAAGTGGGCTGGCGTCCTGCAGCCCGAGTCACAGACTGCCCTGGACCAGGTGTTGCCTTCGGCCCGACCCTGGGGCCTTTGATAGGAGCTTCCTGAGCGCAAACTTCGTGCCAGGTGCCCTGCTGGGCTGTGGGGCTGGAAGACAATCCAGGACAGGCAGGTGGTCTTTGTCCTCATGGAGCTGACATTCCAGTGGGCAGACAGACCCAAGAGAAAGAACCTATGGACTTAGCAACTGGGCCCTGTGTGAAGCCCCAGGCAGCAGCGGTGGCAGATGACAGCCTCTTGAGACCTCATCTGGGCCGAGGGTGCACGGTGGGAGGGCTGTGCCTCCCCATTGCAGGTGAGCACCTCCAGCTTTGCTGGGCTGGGAGTGAGGCATCCAGCGCCCAGGGGGGACTGAGTTAGCGCAGCCCGGCCCAGGACGGATTCTCATCACAGGCTTAGCCGCTTGCACATCTCTGATGCTGGAGACCTGTCCCCCTTAGCAAGGTCCTGCTCCTGTTTCCCCGCTCCGGCTTCGGAACGCACCCTGGCCTTGGCCAGGAGCCAGACCACCCACGGGCCTGTTTTAGCCCCTGTAGAGCCAGGGGACCAGGTTCACCACCAGCCCCTGCCCTCTGTGCCCTCTGCTGTTCCCTCCTGCTGGCCAAGTCCCAGAATCTGAAGGCTGAGAACAGAGGAGACTGAGAAAGCCGGGCCTCAGGAGCCACTGCCTTCTCTCCCTATACCTGCTTCCTCCTCCCTGCGCCCGATTTTCTGTCTGCAGATTCCAGGGCTGCCAGAGGACTCACGAGCTACAGTCCATGCCTCGGCCGCAGTGAGAAACTTGATGCCAAGGGCAGGAGAAGTTTGGATCGTAGAACAGAAGGCCTGAGCCAGCCGGGGCCTTCCTTACTCCCTTGGCGGCTCACCGCATGATATTTAAGGGGCAGGTGCTGTGCACCCACGACTGTGCCGGACGGATGAGGGCCACCCCCGAGGCGCAGGCAGGCCCCATCCCTCCCACTGGAGGCTGTGCCTGAGGATAGCTCCCAGCGCCGGGAGCTGAGCTGCAAAGGACCCTGAGATGGCGAGAGGCAGCCCAGGGAGCCCACATCTTAGGGGGAAGTTGAGAAGACCCAGCTGAGGAAGGGGCAAAGTTAACTAGATGGGTGGGATGCTTGCCTGAAATTCTCTTTTATCCCTCCTCTCTCCTCCTGTTTAGATAGACATCAGACCTCAGTGTCCTCGGCCTCAGCAGGAGAGGAGGAATCAGGCTTGGAAGTTTCAGCTGCTGAGGTCATGGCCTAATGATAGATTTTAAAATTTTATTTATTTATTTTTTTGATACGCAGGCCTCTCACTGCTGTGGCCTCTCCTGTTGCGGAGCACAGGCTCCGGACGCGCAGGCTCAGTGGCCATGGCTCACGGGCCCAGCCGCTCCGCGGCATGTGGGATCTTCCCGGACCGGGGCACGAACCCACGTCCCCTGCATTGGCAGGCGGACTCTCAACCACTGAGCCACCAGGGAAGCCCCTAATGATAGATTTTGATGATTACTTGCTGAACCACAGGGGAGATGAAAATTCTTCAGGGTGGGGGAGTGAGGGGATTACAGTAGACACTGGTGTGGGTCTAGACGCATCCTTCCCTGACCCAGATCCTGGGAAGAGAGGTTGAGGGGTTTGGAAAGTAAGAGCAGAGGGGACCTGTGCTCTCCCCTCCCTCGCGTGAACTCTCCTCTGTCTCCCGCCCCCATGGCTATGGTATTCACAGAGCGCCATCTACAATTTCCAGTCCCATTCGATGTTTAAGTGCAAAGAGAACTTAAATACGCTGAAGCAGCATGGCTCAGACTCCCTCCAGGCTTCCACCGTTGTGTCCGGTCTCTTACAGACGGCAGCCCGCGTCTCGTTTCATTGATGCCTTTTTAGCAACTTGTCTTTACCAAGTCTTACCCAAGTATTCAACTTAGTTTTCATTGAAACAGCAACTCTCTTTTTTTTCACATTTACATCTCATTGGCTTAAATCATATTTAAGAAAACCACATCATTACAATAACAAATAAAACCGGTGCAGATTTGGGACCATCACATCTGGCTCTTGGTAGATACACAGTTGGACAGATGAGAGTGGAACTGGGCTGGACACCAGAAAGCAGACCCTGAGCCCAGAGCACTCGTGTTCACAACGTCAGGCAACCGCGGGCACAGAGGGAAAGCGGAGCTTGTTACTCTGGCCAGTCCTTTAAGAGGAAGTTGGTTAAAAGCTCTTTTGCTGTGTTTGCAAGAGGACGATTGTATTTTGAATTAGGTTCCCCCAGAGCAGACCCCACCTGCCATCTAACTGGAGTAAGGAGAGTGAATATGGGGGGACCACTTGGATAGTGAGACAATGAAGGGGTCAGTGGTTTGGGGGTCTCACCAAGGTCATAGAGAGGATGGAGTGGGGTCAGGTAAGCTAGTGGGCTGAAAAGATGGAAGGTGGTGTGAATTTGTGGTTTGGGAGGCCATGCACAGTTGCAGGGCTGTGATGAGAGTGGCTGAGATTCAAATCATCGCAGGCACAGAGGGTGAGGAATTGTGAGGCAGGCCATCCACGTGGCTCACCCAGGTGGATACCGAAGGGTTTGGAGTGACAGCAGCATTGGGGTGTCAGGAAGATGGTGGCAGGCATGGAGGTCTCCAGGGACAGAGGGAGGGGGACCAACCGGCAGTGAGCAGGGCTGCTTCCAAGAGGGAGGGAGACCAATGAAGCAAGTGCCTCTACAGAACAAGGAAGACGTCCACCTACACCTGACCCAAGGAGCACGGGTAGGAGAGGAAAACAAGCAGTTGCTGTTTTTCCAAGCAATTTAAGGGGCTTAAGCCCCTCACTGCCAGGTGGGGACAAAGAATACTTACTTGTCCAGAATTCTTCCACCAGATCGAGGCCGAGTCGGGACCAGAACACAGCCCTTCAAACTGAATTATTCAGCTCATTTTATTTTATTTTTTTTTGCGGTACGCGGGCCTCTCACTGTTGTGACCTCTCCCGTTGTGGAGCACAGGCTCTGGACACGCAGGCTCAGCGGCCATGGCTCACGGGCCCAGCCGCTCCACAGCATGTGGGATCTTCCCGGACCGGGGCACGAACCTGCGTCCCCTGCATCGGCAGGCGGACTCTCAACCACTGTGCCACCAGGGAAGCCCTATTCAGCTCATTTTAAAAAGGAGTTTGAGACAGACAGATAAGCTATGTTCTTGGTCGGCAAGATAAACTATTGAATAGATGTCTATCCCTCCCCCCAAGCTAATACTTGGATTAAATACAATTCCAATCAAAATCCCACAAAGGTATTTTAAAATCAATATGCTTTGAAGTTCCATGTGAAAAATAAGAATAGGCAAGAATTTCAAAGAATTTTCTTAAAATTAAGAGCAACAAAGTGAGGTGCGTGTGTGTGTGCGTGTGTGTGTGTGTGTGTGTGTGTGTGTGTGTGTGTGAGCCGAGGCAGCTGAACCCAAGAGCAAATGATCAAGCAAAGCTCTTAAAATCTCAGGACTGGCTCCCACACACAGGGAGACTGATGATGGGACAGCCCAGAAGACCAGGCATGAAAAGTATTAACACATGATAAAGTCCACTTTCCAAGGCAAATATTAAGGAAGGAGTGTTTTCAAATTGTGTTATGTCTACGGCCATACCACCCTGAATGTGCCCGATCTCGTCGAATTGTGTTGAATAATAGGAGAGTCATTTGCAATAAAAGATTAGGTTGGATGCACAGAATACCATACACCCAATAAAGCCAAAGCAAATTAAAGTATTAAATATGGAAAACCAAATTTTAGGTAAACTAGCAAAACAGAAAATAGAATATTTATCAGATGGTGGATGAACCGCTCACCTCATTAGCAATAGAAGCAGTCACATGACAGAGGTTGACTGAGTTGAATAGTATATAAACTTCCAAATAATGACAATACCAGAAAAAAAACAATTAAGGGATAACACACTGGGAGAAGACTTACACCAAAAATGGAAATAACGTAGTTTTTAAAATATAACTGAGAAAAAATTAATATAGTATAATAATATCTAATGAGTTCACTCAAATTTGTAAAAACAAGCTTCCCAAAGATATTCATGGAAAGATGACAAAGATCCTTCATGGGAGAAGAACAAATTGCTAAAGAGTTGAACCTGGGGATGCCATTTTGGACTTATTTAAGAATGTGTTATTTTAAACAGTTTTGGTTTAACCCTGAGGCTGAGGTGAAATGGACACACTGGTGCTTGCAGCCTTATTGATGGGTACAGGATGTTGGGAAAGCAAAATGGTGAGATGAGGGGAGAGCCACAGAGGCTTACGTAATCTGAGTGTGTATTCCGGCATCCGGAACGCAGTGCTGAGCAAAGAGTCAAGCGGAAGCGACAGTCACATGCACAAAGGTGTCTGTTACCATTTGATACTATGTTTAATAGTAAAGCAAAACAGAGAAACAGAAAGGACTGAAATTGACAGTCCTTACTGACAGTCCTTATTATTGACAAATAAGAAAAGAGCTTAGTTATATTGTAGCATTCTACGCCATGGAGTATATTCCCCCATTCGACTGAATGAATACATGGGGGAATGTAGGGAAATGATAAGATTAAAAAACCTCACAACTTGTGTGTGGAAAGATCGTAATGCTTTAGCTATATATGTAAAATAAGCATGTGGCTAGAAAAGGACCAAAATGCAAACTAGAAAAATAAAACTAGTCACTGTGTTAGAGCCATGGGTTTAAATATAATGCTCTAAATAATTTTTTTGGGGGGGGGAATCATGTACTTATATCTTTCCTTCCCTCCTTCTTTCCTCCCTCCCCTTCAAGCAGAGTGGACCATGTACCCCACTGAGACACCAGAGCTCAAACCCCAGCCTTCTCGAGTCTGCGAAACACCTCGAATACTGTCAGTCCAGCAGGACCAGGGCTGGGCAGGGCGTGGGCACATTGGGAGGAGGCGGGGACCTCCTTTCATTGGCAGAGAATGCTCACACTCATTAGGTGCGTCTCCAAAGAATGAAACGTTAGGAATACAGTCCATATATTTAGAAAAACCATGATGCTAGTTATACTAGATATATTGCCAGATGAAGCCGAAATACTATTTTGAGCATGTCTGAAAAAAATTTCATCTCCTGGTGAAAATGAATCACATTTGCAGCAAACCACAAATCTCAATGTGGATTTCACGTCCTGGATTAACAGGAGAGCCTGTCTTTCCTGGGATCCTCTATCCATCCATTCCTTCCGGGAGTTGCCGTCGTGGGGTGGGGTCCCTATGTTTGAACAGAGCTCTGAGGTCCTGCTCTGCAGACCTTCTTCCTCCCGGCTCTGCCACTCTCACCTTCCTGCTGCCCAGCGTGCTCTGCTGCCCTCAGACTCCCACTGCGCCTGCCCGGATCCCTGCTGCCCCACCATCTGCATCACGGGCTTGGCTCCCCCTCTGTCTCATCATTTGGGCCCTTCTTGACACCAGCTCTTGGAGGGGCGTTCCTCCGGCAGGGCTGCTGTCTCCTAGTGGGGCGGTTCATTTCTCCCTGCTACAGCTTTCTCTTCCCAGAGTCCAAGGCCCTGCTGGGCGAGCCCCTGGGTCAGGGAACAGTCAGATCAGCTCACTCCGTGTCCTTCTTCTGGGCTACTGAGCAACTCAGTTTGACCAACCGGTCAACCCCTTCACTTCCGGGGTTTTCTCAGGACACCACCGTGCTCTTCCTCATCAGATCCCTTTAGGGACCCCTCCCCACCATGACCTCAGAGGTGTCCCTGCAATTGTTGACTTGATTCAAGTTCTCACTCCCAGGCTCCAGGGATCTACATAGGTCACCAGAGGTGGCTGGACGATTGTTTCTGTGTTCCAGGGCATTCTGTGGAAGCCAGCGGTCTGGTCTGTCCAGGACACACAAGGGACCCTGGGGGAGGTGTGGCCTTTGTCTCATAGCAGCCTTATTATTATTATTTTTTTTTGCTGTATGCGGGCCTCTCACTGTTGTGGCCTCTCCCGTTGCGGAGCACAGGCTCCGGACGCGCAGGCTCAGCGGCCATGGCTCACGGGCCCAGCCGCTCCGTGGCATGTGGGATCCTCCCGGACTGGGGCACAAACCCGCGTCCCCTGCATTGGCAGGCGGACTCTCAACCACTGCGCCACCAGGGAAGCCTCCCATAGCAGCCTTATTGAACCCTTGAACCCCGTTACCTACCTGCACTGGGGTGGGCGGAACGATACCTGTAAAAAGAAACAGGGGTGAGAGAGGGAGACGGGCAGACAGACCCTGATGAATCTCTGGACACAGTCAAGCCTGAAGCAGGCTCTGCCCCTTGTCGTATGCAAGCGGCTTATCTCAGGAAGCTGAAGGGGAGCAGAATTTTGGCGTAAGGATTATTTTTGGCTGATTATTTTCGAGAAACAGCAGACACAGGAGAAGTGACTGAGTAGAGGTTACCCTTTTGTAAGAGACATTTCGATTTATAAGAAAAATCTCCATTTGTAAGGGTGTCTTTCTCTCTGGACCAGAAAGAGGGGAATGACCAAATCTAGAAATTTATCAATGGAGAAGTTACCGACTGAAATCTGCACAACAAACACACCCTTGTTTACTGTGCTTTGCCTGATAAACATGTTCATACAAACTTCTGCTGGCTTTTTTCCTGTTGATCTGTCTTCCTTATTACAGGAAAGTCTCAGTCAAGAACCTAGAAGGGTAGAAGGAAAGTTATTTTTCCTCCCTCCACTAAGCTTATCCAAGTAGGGCTTCCGACATGCCATGAAAACAGTCTTCAGGGGTGAGATAGTCATTACTGCTTCTCAACTACTCCAATTCACCTGACTGTGTGCTTTTCCAGGGCTGAGGGTGTGGCTGCCACAGGCCTGGGGTGGAGGCTTGGAAGGAGCAACAGGTGCCCCAGCAGAGCCCAGGGACCGTCGTGCGTCTTGGTGACAGGAGCAGCCGGAAACAGCAGTCCTGTGGTCACGTGGGCTCAGCCGCTGACAGGTGGCCTCAGGAACCCTGTTTGGGTCAGTGTGTGGAGGCAGCAGCCGGGCTGGTCCCAAGGTTGGCAGTGATGTCCGTGTTCCACAGAGTATTCTCAGAGAGCACGTGGCCCTGGGGGTGGCCACCCGCGCTCCTCAGCATGGTCGCCGCTGATGGATTTCTGACAGCGCGGACCTGGCTGATAAACTCATCTCAAATCCTGAGGAGGTCTCAGCATATCTTTTCCAGAAACGTGAATTTTAATTTATTTAAATTTAATGGAAAAACATACGGAGGGGAACGGAAAGCTAATTTAAAATAGTGCTCAAAGCAATCAATATGTTAACAGATTCCTTCAACTTTTTCCACTTGGCTGCAGGGGAAAAAAAACCAACAAACCTTTAAAATGTAAGTGGATCTCTTCCATTCCCCTTCCTTCTATTTTATAAAAACACAGTTTTTGATGTCTGGTGCTGAATCCTTGGGAGTTAGAATCAGTCAGTCTTGTAAACGTTCAAATATGATTTTGGAAACGTAAATCATCGGATGAGGTCGGAAGTGATGGTCGAGAGAGATTTAGTCAAACAATAATTTTGTGGGGTGCGCTGAGGCAGGCGAGGAATATGAAGTTTTTCAGATCAAATGATTGTTTTCTTTGTGCTAATAACTGTCGACTTAAAAAAAAATGCACAACGTGAGAGTTGTGAGTTAAGTTTTATTGGGGCAAAATGAGGAATGCAACCCGGGAGACAGCATTTCAGATGCTCTGAGAAACTGCTCCAAAGAGGCAGGGGGAAAGGTCAATATATATGTGATGTTGGTGAAGGGAGAATACATGTAACTGAGTACATATCTTTTTTTTTTTAATGAAAGTAATTTATTTATTTTTAACATCTTTATTGGAGTGTAATTGCTTTACAATGGTGTGTTAGTTTCTGCTTTATAACAGCGTGAATCAGCTATACATATATACCCATATCTCCTCCCTGTTTCGTCTCCCTCCCACCCTCCCTATCCCACCCCTCTAGGTGGTCACAAAGCACCGAGCTGATCTCCCAGAGCACATATTTTTTTTGCAGAAGGTTTCTGCTAGTCACAAGGAGCAGTCGTCACCATGAAGGATTTTAGTGCTTTTCTAGATAGGAGGAGATACAAGAATTAGGCTCATAAAATTGGCTCCTGAAAATATCTAACTATCTGAAGACCTGTTCTGTCAGCTTTTCCCAGAGCACAGAGTGCCTCATCTCTGCTCTCCACCCTGAACTCCTTCGGGGGGTGTTGAAAGTCAGCAGCTGCAACGACACATGGTTTAATCCTTGTAGAGGCAAGTGCTGGTGGCGGGTGCCGATTTACGGTTGACTGTGCACTGGAGTTTCCTCATCTCCGAAGTGGGCATGACAATTCCCCTTCAGTGTTCTCAGGAGAGTCCAGCGGGATGAGGTGGGAGAACCTGTTTTGCAAACTGCACAGCTGTGCAGTTAGTTGTTCATTTTACAAGCCTCGTGTCGCCACGCCCCTCAGAGGGGTCAGCCCTGGCCCAGCCCCACAGATTCAACTGAGCTCATCTGAGCGGCCCAGGGCTGACCTTCTTGCCTCTGAGTCTGTCTGTATACAAGAGCCACGGTGCCTGAAGTTCCACCATTAGCAAGTCCTTCCTTTGTTGCATTCTCCCCTTAGTCTCTTCTGGCCCTGCAGCAGGTGTGGAGGAAGAACAGAGGGTTTGCAGCAAAGCCTTCAGCGGGCTTCCTGGTGGCGTGGACCTCTCCGGGTCACTCCTGCATGCCCCAGTTGTTTTGTCCGTGATGCATTTAGGGCTGTATAGGGAAGGAATCAGACACAGAGTAAGTGCTCAATGAGTGCTTTATTCCTTCCAAAGGTCAAGTCCCCCAGGAATGGGGCAGGGAGAAAACATGCTAATCCCCCAATCACTGGCCCTGCCTTCCAGCTGGGAGTGGGGGGAAGGGAGGAAGGCTCTCTGGGGGTGGGGCAGGGCTTGGGGAAGTCCACGTGGGAGCCGGTGAGGTGACTGGGCCCGTTTGCAGGTTTTGTATAAACTGCCACCCTGAGGCAAAGAGCAGCCTGGGCGATGGGAACATAGACTTTTCTCTGTTCTGGTGCGTCCTTATTCCTGAAAGCACCTCAAGGTCAACTGTTTCCAGATCGAAGTTTGGATACCGACTGGCAGACGCCAGAAGAATCCCAATGCTCCCATCTCTCCCCCGTCAGCGTTGACCTTCGTGAGCCTGGACCGCGTTAAAATTCTGGGGCTTCTTTCTCCCTATTCTGCTGCTGGGTGTGAGGAACCCTCATTTGCTTATATATTAAAAAAGGGGAGAGAAAGCCTGCAGGACCACTTTAGAATTTCATCTGTAATCAAAATCTGCCTAACTGCATTTTCTCCTGGAAAAAGGAGAATTTCAAGGCTATTGAGTTAGCTCCCAGCCACCGTAACGGTGGGCTTCATTTCCATAATGTGTCCCCACCAGGGTTTCCCTGACTGAGAGGCGGTGATTGAGACACTGTCAGAACTCTTCCAGGAGGGGCATCTCAGCTTGCCGAGAATTTGCCGGCTTAAATGTCATCGGGTTGACTGAAAATATATTTCACCGAGTGTCCAGAGGTGGTTTTTAGAAGGTTAAAGCGTTTCAGGGCTCTTCCCCCAGCAGAAGGTGAGATCCTGGAAAGACAAGGTGGTTCCCTCTCCCACGCGGACATAGAACCCACTCAGAGGGAGAGAAGCGGGGTGGGGGGGTACCAGTGACGGGGGTCGGGTCTGTGGATCCAGAACAAACATCTCAAAGTCCTGGAGTCAGTGCAGGGGAGACTTGTGAGGACATTGTTCACAAACTGTCAGAAAGTCAAGGGGGCCAACAAAACTGTAGAGATGAGGTGCAGAGAAGACTTTCCAATGAATCCAGGAAAGGGGACCTCCGTTCAGCCTCACACGGTTCTGGGCAGCAGCAGGAACTGGACCAGGAGAACCAGAGTGCCAGAGACACCGAGAACCACGGCCCTGGAGGACGTCACACACCGTTTGAGAAGTCTTTGAACTTTGTGTGCAAACTGGATGCCAGGATATTACTGCAGTCGTTAGGGGAACCACTGACCCTAACCGCCTGCCCTGGCCAGACATGATAGTAACCACCTGCATGAATTCTCTTACAACAGGAGGTCCTGGGAAGGAACGTGGAACTAACAAGCTACCACCAACTGGAAAAATTCAGGAAAGGTCCAAAGCAGAGAGGAGATGCCGGTCCTTATGTCCTGCCGACCTCCCAGAATCCTTCTCACTAGAATCCATCTTGGCTGAGAGATGGGCCACCAGGAAGGACCCTGAATCAGACCAGATACGGGCCAAGCAAAATGATTGGCCAGAGACCACCCCGAAACTAACCCCATCACCATAAACCCTGAGACTGCGAGCCACGTGGCAGAGCAGTCCTCCTGGGTTCCCTTACCCTGCTGCTCTCCGCCCGGGCGCCCCTTGCCAATAAAGTCTCCTGCGTTGTCAGCACGTGTGTCTGCTCGGACTATCCATTTCCGAGTATCCATTATCCATTATCCATTTCGGACTATCCATTAGACGAGACCCCGCCCTCAGGTCTCCCTTCTTGCGACACTCTGACATGAGGAGTGTGGGACACAGAAGTACGGAGTGCAGAAAAGAATCCATAAAATGACAAAAAAGAAGTACCTGCACCAGCTTAAGCCTGGGAGGTTACTTGGGCCAGGCCTGTGGTGACCGAAGCTGGCCGCCCGTATCCGACGGTCACTGCACATTTCTGTGCCCTGGGACCCCTTGGGAGACACTGCATCATGTTCCAAGTGCCTGCTAAGGAATGTCACTCGCCATCTGGTTGCATGAGGATCAGGTCATTAGCTACTGCAGTCGCTAACCCCCAACACACCCCAGAAGGCCTTCAGGGTGGAGAGCAGGGACGAGGCACTCTGTCCTCTGGGAAAAGCTGGCAGAACAGGCCTTCAGATGGTGAGATATTTTCAAGAGAAAATTTTATGAATCCAATTTCTTGCATCTTCTCACACCTAGAAAAGCATAGACATCTGCTCCTCGTGAGTAGCAGCAAACTTCTACCGAGATGAGTGCTTGACTGCACGTATCCCCTTCACCAAAACCATATATTTTGTCCAAGAATATATGTGTGTGTAGCTGAGCCACTCTGCCGCACAGCAGAAATGAACAGAACATCGTGAATCAACTGTACCTCAATAAAAATGAAAAAAAAAATCATATATCACTGGCCTCCCCTCCGCCTCCTTGGAGGAATTCCTCCAAGCTATCTGAGAGGCTGTCTCCGGGCTATAGGCCTCAGTGAGCCCGAAATAAAATTGAACTCACAGCTCTCACCTTGTGTCTTTTTTCAGTCAACACAAGTCTAACGTGGTGGTCACCTGGTGGGATTGGGAGTCACTGGACTTGCGTTTAGGTGTCAGCTGCACTTCAGACAAGCCACGTACCAAGTCACCTCACACCCTCTGAGCCTCACCTGAGAAATGGGAATAATGGGTGTGCCTACTAGTTGGTGTAAGTACTAAGTTAAATAATGTGCGCTAGTTATACCAACGCTTTATAAGGGTCTGGTTAAAGAACTCCTCTGGGTGCTATTAAGAAGGACTTTATCCACGTGACCCCCAACCACGTCCATCAGGACCACGCAGGTCCCTCCCCACAGAACAGAGTCAGCCCTGCTGGACCCCGTGGGAGCATGAACGGCTCCAGCCTCACGTCCCACGGGTTTCCAGAAGTGTGTGTTCCTGGCCCCCTGGACTCCAGGCTGTCTCTTCACTCTGACATGGCCCCCTCCTAACTCTCATGTAAAACAGCATGTAATATGGGACATATATAATAACAGGGGAGCTATAAACGGGAGCCTGGCTCTATTTGTAGAAACAGCATTCACAACTGTGCAATGTGGTGGAAGGTCTGTAATTTCCCCCCGGGCGTGAAGAGAGTGCACGAGCAGAAGTGGCGGAAAGTGCTTCTGAAAAGGAGAGTTGGAGGTGGCATGGGTGTCCAGCTCCTCTGTTCATTCTGCAGCTCACCCTCCTGGGTAGCAGGGCCCCGGGTCACCTATATCGGAGAAAAGGACACTGTTGGCCCCTGACACTTAGCCTGGGTGGTCTGTGCCTTGGCAGAGTCACGGACACAACCAGGATGGCTCCTCCGGGGGGTCAGGGTGAGGACCCTCCTCGTGTGCTGGTGGGCAGGATTAGATGCGCCCATCGGAGCAGTGTTGTCCCAGGGGGACGCTCCTACTGTGATGGGGAGGTTTGAGCCCCGCCCCATTCTGTCCCTGACCCCCAACTGGAGGTGCCCCTGGTTGTCACTGTAACTTTTATGGGTCAACCCACGGGGTGGATGCCACACTTGGGCTCTCATTGCAGCCTGGCCCCAAGTAAGCATGACTGGTCACACAGGGCTGGGTGGAACATGAGCCTTTGGCCCTCAGGGACAGAGAACACGTCCTCCACGGCCACAAACCCTGGGCGAAGAAGCCACTGCTACTGCCCAGAAAGGGAACCCGGCGGGGGGGCGGGCATTGGGTGGTGGTCAAGGTGGGGCAGAGGGAGGACCCGGACAGGCAGGCTTTGAGCCTTGTGTTATTCCAGCTGCTGCGTCATCCCTCTTAGCCTCAGTCTCCTCTGCTGTAAAATGGGTGAGTCTTACTTCCCAGAGATCCAATGTAGATGGGCATCCCCCAGGGGCTGTGCTTTGCAGCACAGGGGACTCAAATCAAAGCGCCCCACACACTGGAGCGGCTCGTTAAAGCCTCCAGGCGTCTGTGAATCAGTCCTACGGAGCCGACTCCTGAGGACGAAGGGATTTGAATGTAGGCTTGGGGATTTTTTTCCCCAGACAGAAGTAAAAGTGTCGACCAGACGTCCCTTCCAGCTGTCAAGGTTTTCAGGCTACTGAGTTGGACGTTCTGGTTTAACCCGAATCGGAAATCCCACAGGAAACAGACGAGCCAAGGGAGGAGGTTGTCGGCAAAACACTCTGCTCGCAAAGCAAACGTCTGAAGTGAGAAAACTGGCGCAAATGTGACAGGGCTGCGGGTGAGGAAGCCAGGCCAGGGCTGCTGGGACTGTGGGGCTTCCAGAGGTACCCCCACTGGGGGAGAGAGGGACCCCCTCACCCCGTCTCCCTTCTGATCCGCATCCGGCCCTCCTGGGAGCAGGGGCAGGAGTGGCTCATTGGGGGTCCCTCTGGAAAGTTAAACCTTAGGAAGAGGAAAGAGAGAGGGAAGGAGCGGACGCTGGTGGGAGCTGAGTGACCACCTGGTCCACAGGCACGGCTGGGCTGCGGCCGCCTTCCGGGCAGTGGGCTGGCCCCGTGGGTGTCCCTGGCTGCAGCCGTGATGTTGGCACAAGTGCTCAAGAGGGGGTCTCCCTCTGTCGCTCTGGGAGAAGGGCCCCTGCCACTGTCGGGGGTGTAAGCATGCGTGGGTGAGTGCATGTGTGAGTGTGTGTGTCAGTGTGTGTGTGTGAAGATTTCCCACTGTGCGGGCCCAGCCCTTTCCATCAATGCCCTTCAGTGGCTCCCGAGCTGCTTCAGGCCCTCCGTGTGCTCCTGTTGGGGAGGAAGAAATTTTCCTCTGCCCGACCAGGTCCTCCTGGCAGGTCTAAGAACTAAATTGACGACATGAGAAAAATTAACAGGGGAAAATCACACCAAAGTTTAATAACATGTATACATGGGAGAGACCCAGGAAAACTGAGTAAGTAATGGCTGAAAACATCTCCTTAAATACCATCTTCAGTTAAAGACAAAATAGGATGTTGGGAGTAGTGGTTTGGGGCTTCAAAGGGGAGAAAGGCAGTTCACCTGGAGATGGAAAAGCTCACGTTCAGTAAATGTTTGCCGGCCCCGCAGAGGCAATGGATAGAGTGGACGCTGATCTCTAAGCCCTGTTCTCCCACCACACCCAGCCCGTGTTCTCTACAGACATCTCTGGTGATTGCTCTATCCTGGACACAGGCCTTCTATCCAAATTTTTTTAGGCAGTTAGGGGCAAGGTCAAAGTTTTCCTGAGTCTTTTGGGCCTTGATGGCTTTCAACTAGAAATAATCCGCATGTCAAGGAGATACTTTGGGGTGTCAAGTTTTGCTCCCCTACAGGCCCCACGCCTCCTTTCTCTCTAATTTCCCATGGCCCGCCCCTCTCCGGGCATGTGCTCTGGGCCCCAACTCTGGTTCCCACCATACTCGGGGGCTGGCCAGCTGCTTTACACCATTTCTTCCCTCTCTCTGGAATTCCTATGCCCTGCTTGTGTGCAGCTGTTGTGATTCTCCCAGCTCCATCAATGTCACCTCCTCCAGGAAGCCTTCCCTGATGGGCTGAATCATGTCTCCTCTGAACTACCACTGCACTTAGCACACTCCTCCTGTGCTGGGTGCACCTCGGGCACCTGTTCTGTACTGGGAAGGAGGTGGTGGCAACAGGGCACCTTCTGAATCCTAGCGCTGCCAACCCCCAGCTGGGTGACCTCATGCAGGTTACACTGACGCTCTGAGCAGCAAGCACAAACAGTAATCTGCCCTCACAGGCTGTTGGGAGGACAGATGAGAGAATTCCCACAACACAAGGCGGGAGGCTGCTGAATGTTGGCTCCCAGGTCCTTCTGACCTGGGGGTAGAGCTGTGATGCTCGACTGCAGCCAGGCAACCGGCCCTCTGAACAGCTCTGAGCTGAATTAACTCACGGTCTGGGGCCTCTCCGGGTGTCAGTGGTTCAAGGCAGTAGGCAGAGTAGGGCCTGGACAGGGTATGAATCGGCTCCACCTCTGACCAGCAGGGGACTGACCCCCCTCTCTGGGGATAGCGAGGCCTTGCACACAGTGACAGCACCCCACTGCGCCTGGCCCCGTCAAGGTAGACACTGAAGGGACCCCCACCCGCCCCTCGTTTTCTGCCTTCCCCTTCTCTCTCTTGCCAGTTTGGACTGAGAGGCCTTGTGAGGGATCCTTCAAAAGTGAAATCAGGGCTTCCCTGGTGGCGCAGTGGTTGAGAGTCCGCCTGCCTATGCAGGGGACGCGGGTTCGTGCCCCGGTCCGGGAAGATGCCACATGCCGCGGAGCGGCTGGGCCTGTGAGCCATGGCCGCTGAGCCTGCGCGTCCGGAGCCTGTGCTCCGCAACGGGAGAGGCCGCGGCAGTGAGAGGCCCGTGTACCGCAAAAAATAAATAAATAAATAAATAAAGAGTGAAATCAGCAGCCTAACAAGGGGGTGGGTGGTGGTTCCACTGCTGAGGCCTCAGGGCGCCTCAAGTGCAAGCAACAGAAACTCCGATTGGCTTTTTTGGAAAGTGCTGGAAGGGTACCTGCTAGCCTGCAGACTCGGAGCTGGCTTTGGTTTCGCAACACAGCTGCGTTGTACCCTGGGGGCACCGACCCATCAGGAGATGGAAGCTCTGGGCAGCTCTGAGGGGGTCTGTGCACCCCCCAGGGGCCTGAGCTCAGGCTTGGTGTAGCAGGGGAGACCAGAAACCATCTCTCTTTCTCCCTCCATCTCGCCCTCATCTTCTCTGGGCCTTGGGGCCTGGGCTACCCATCCTGGACCGGCCTTTCCATGTGCTCTCCCTCCTGCTGGGAAGCCAGCAGCGACCGTCCCCTGCCTGTGCTTTCCTCACTCCACAGCCACTCGCACGGGGCTCCTTTATTGCTGCATTTCCCTACCTGGTCAACAGCTTTGCCTGCTTCAGCCCCAGTTGTTCGGCGGTCTGGCTGGGTAATGGCGGCCAATTTCCCACCCTCTCTGAGCTGTGGGATTGATGATACTTATTTTACAGGCTTATTGTAAGGATTAAATGAGAAACGTCCATGTAACTCCAATGCATGGGTCCCCTGCTCCACCCCCCCGCAAGCCCAGGGCCTGCATCCCATGGAAAGCACACAAGAACACAAGGTAGACCCCGGGAGTGTCAAGGAGACATTTACAAGGGTTTCTTGGGGTCACACAAGAGGGAGTTAAACCAACAAGACACAGCCATGCTCCCCCGAACTCCCATTTGAGCAGTTCTCTTTGCAAACCGCGCCCACCCGCGTCCCCTTCCTGGTGCCCTGACATCTAGCTCCCTGCAAGCCCCTGGCCTGGGACCGGCTCCACTTGCCCACCTTCCCTCTCCAGCCAGCTATCTGCCTAGTGAGCTATTAGCAATCTCAGCCTTTCCCATTTGCATTTCCTGCAAAAGTTTGCTTTCTGAGCCACACAAACAAAGACTTTGTTTTCTTTGTTGGACAAGGAAAGGGTGCTTGGGAGCGTTCATAATTTTATTTTATTTCTTCGCTATCACATCTGCGAAGTTCCTAAACAGTACATGGCTCCTTGCAGCTTTTCAATCAGTAGTGCTTCCTGGTTTCCAGGTCAAGTGGCCCCTTCCACCCCCGAGGAGAGGGATCCTCCAGGGGCGCAGGTGTGCGGGGATGCTCTGAAGGTGCTGGCTTTCAGAGCCCAGCTGTCCTCTGTGTGTAGGCCTCCTCTCTGGGTCTGGAGTCGGTTTTGCATCCCAGAGGTTCATCGTGGGGCTAGCTCTTCCCTGGGCCTGAATAGCCTGGTGCGAATCAGGGTTCACCATGCTTGAATCCGAGGTTTCCAGCCAAGTTCATTTAGGAGAGCATGTTGATATCAGGTGGAACTGCTGCCTGGTCCTCCCTCTGCCCAGAGCCTCCAGACTCCCCTAGACTGTCAGGGCAAAGGCTGGCTCAGTAAGACAGCATCCAGTGCCCTGGTGGTCTGGGTCATTCTCCCTCTCAGCTGCCCCTGGATGCTCAGCACAGGCCCTTTGTGTGCTGCTCTCTCCTGCCATGGCTCGCTCTCTCTCTCCCCCTGTTGCTATGATGCACCCTGACAATCCAGTGTATTCATCCTCAGCCTCGTGTCACTGCTCTGGAGGCCTCTCCCAGCATCACGGATGCCTCCTACCCCATCAGAACACCTCTCGGCCTGGCTCACAATCACCTCCTGCTCTCTTCTCTAAGGTCCCCCCCACCCCAGGCTCTGAGCTCTGTGAGGGCAGGGACTGCACCTGTGTTGTCACCACTGTGTCCCCAGTACCTCCTATGTGGTGGGGACTCATACAAGGCTCGACAGGGTGGATGAACGAAGGTTCTTGTTTTGATCAAATGCCACACTTTTAGCAAAGAAAGTCTTGGTTTCGTTTCAGAAGGATTTGCTAGATATTCATCTTTAAATGACGTTATCACTGGCCTTAAATACAAATTTGAAAATAATAAACACTCTTTTTGGGGTTTGGGTTCAACATAAAATATAGTTTGGTAAGTTTCTGGAATCCTGGTTGGGTCTGATTGCCGTAAGAAGTAAAACTTCTTAGTCAAATCGATTATTTGTTCGTGAAAAAAAAATCCACACCCAGCGGTTTGGTTATATTAAATCCCCACCACCGCATCCCCTGTCCCCGTCCCCGCCCCGGCCCCAGATCTGGGGATCCCAGCGTGAGGTTCCTGCAGGGCCTGATATCAGCCCAGCCCAGGAGAGCGTGGGGCTAGCTGCCTGTGCCACTACATTTTCTGTTTCCATCTTCAGATGATTGAATGCTCTGGGGGAAAAGCTTTGAAAAGAGCCCAGCCCTTCAGCAGGTTAGTTTAGCTTAGTAATTAGCAGTCACAATGCGAGTTGGATAATTATCCCCAAAAGTCAAAAGAAAAACACAGATGTTTTTCAAGTTGCACAGTGGAGAGTTTTCCTTTCAACTGTAATAATTTAGCATGCGAAATGAACTAGATGCTGGCTTTGCCTGGGACTTCATTTGCAAGGTAGGTTAAGGAAAACCTTGCTGTTTTTGAAAAGAACAAACTTGGTTGGGGGGGCGGCTAGGGTGGGGGGAACCCATACAATGCATGACGATTTTCAGAATCTAGCAAGAAGCAAGAGAGGCTGGATTGAATACATTAATGGGTTTTTTTCCTCCCGGGGTTTGAGTTAAAGCTTTCTCATAATTGAAAACTTGTCCTCTGCTGAAATACAAAACTACAGGTGTGTGTTTGTGGATCGGCCTGGCTGTGACGTGAAATGGGTCTGGACAAAGGAATCGATACCTCCAGGCGGCTCTGTTTTCTCTGGATTCCAGAACTTTCCCATGGGGGTCTCTCCCATTTGCTCACCATGATTCTGCTATAACTGTGGGAAGGTCCTCAGAGAAACAAACCAGCCAACTTTGTTTCTGGAAATGAATCAAAAGGATCAGATCACTGGGAAAATGGAAAAGGCATGGCCGAGCGGGGCCCCTGGTGCACTGGCTCCTTTCTGTGGGCTCCATCCTGTGCCATCTGGGAGGGCCCCCAGGAAATTTCATTTGTCTGAGGAAACACAAGCATACACTGGCCTTGGGTCAGGGACTTGGATTTGAATTTGAGATCTGCTACTGACTCACTTGGTTTTTGTAGGTAAACCCTGTCGTCCTCAGGACCTTGGTTCCCTCAACTATAAAATGGAAGTTCGTTTCCATTGATGTTTTCCCAAATTGTGTTCTGCAGAACTGTAGTTCTAAGAGGTGTTAAATAATAAAACAAAAGGAAAAAACAAAAGGACCTAGTGGACCACACCTTTCCCCTGGGCAATGGTTCTCAATCTGGCTGATTTTTTCCCCAGGGGACATTTGGCAATGTCTGGAGCATTTTTTTGTTTGTCATAAATGGGAGGCGGTGGGGTTTGCTGCTGGCATCCAGTAGGTGGAAGCCAGGGATGCTGCTAACATCCTACATGCCCAGGTGAGCCCCCTCAACAAAGATTTATCCAGTCCTTCTTAAAAAACAAAATGCAGGGCTGCCCTGGTGGCGCAGTGGTTGAGAGTCCGCCTGCCAATGCAGGGGACACGGGTTCGTGCCCCGGTCTGGGAGGATCCCACGTGCCGCAGAGCGGCTGGGCCCGTGAGCCATGGCCGCTGCGCCTGCGCGTCTGGAGCCTGTGCTCCGCAACGGGAGAGGCCACAACAGTGAGAAGCCCGTGTACCGCAAAAAAAAAAAATGCAACTGAGTACATTTTAAAGATTTTATTGGCTTTATTCAACAGTTCATGAATCAGGCAGGGTCCCATCAAGTAAACAGAAAGGAGCTCCGAAGCGTTGTATGAAATGAAAGATCCTTATAGGCAGAAAGGGGCAGGACAAGGAAGTTACTAGCAAAGAGAGGTTTGTTCGTGGCAAAGTCACCTTCCTTTATGGGATGACAGAGGTCCACCAAGCAGATTACCTCACTACGCCAACCAGGTAATTCCAGACTGACTGGTCTAAAATTTCACTCCTGGGAGAGGCTGAAACTGTGATTAAGTTTGACATTAAGTCTTGGTTTGGTGATGTGGGCTTAGCACAAGTGACTCCATTTTGGGCCTGTTGTTTCTTTTTTTAATGCCCCCAATGTCAATAGTGCTGAGGTTGAGAAATGCTGCCCTAGGACCCCAGAACCTACTTGAATATGAAACACTATATGCAATAAAGAGATCTTTTAAACTTTTAAGCCAGAATTCCGTACATGTATATGCAGGCAGAATCTCTTTTGTCTTCCTACCTGGCAATAGGATTAACGTACCTTAGAACTCACTCTGGGAAACATAGAGCTAAATGTTAACTAAGGTTTCCTTCCACTCTGACCAGCTCGGACGCTATACCCAATGAACAGACCTTTCCAGAATGCTGCTTCTTACTACCGGTAAGAAGTGTGGTACATCAGTCAGACGAAGTGTTCAGGAATTGCCAGGAGAGTTGAATCAAAAAAGCTGGTCTTAGTGTAGGTTCACTGAAGCAGAACCTGACGTAGAGATGCTTGTTTGAGTGCTTTATTGGAAAAGAGCTCTCGGGAGAAGAGTGAGGGAAGCGGCTGGGACAGGGCCCAGAGCTAAGCAAGGCTGTGGTCTCTGCTGGAGACTTGCTTCTGCCTGATTCTGAAGCGGGGAGCTTTGAGGCAGGAACTGTCTCTCAGTGTTGGGACTGACCTTGAGGTAGGAGGTGAGTCTATTGTTCACTCCGAGGAGTCTGTCCAACATTGGCCTTGGTCGAGGGGAGGGCGTAGCCTCCCAGGCAGGGATCGGTTCTCTGGAGGAGGAGATGGCTGTCAGGTGTTATCACAGACCCTTCTGGGCGCAGGCTGCACGGGCAGATGGGGGGACCGGAAGGAGGCACCAATAGCATCTACTACCATGTCGCAGAGCATGCGAGCGCTCAGGACTCTCACCGCAGGGAACCCTACAGCCTGGAGGAAAAGCATGGTCTGCGATTGACTGACTGGTGGAATTGGGGAGGGATTCGGGGATTAACCTCATTGCCATGTCACTGGGTCAAAATTCCCCTTCGAGTCTCACTCAAAGTGGTAAGGGGTGTGTGCAGTGGTGTTTTCCCCTCTTATTCCAGCAAATATTTGGCCTTTAACTTTTATTCTTCCCCACCTTTCTGGGATCCTATTGCAGCTGTAAACCGTGGGAGCCCAGGGGAGTAAAATGGCTGGTGAGGAAAACTACAGAGGAACACCAGCCACCGGCCAATCAGACGCTCGATGAGCGCCTGCATAGGCCAGGCCCCAAGGGAGGGGCGGTTTCAGAGGAGGAATCTGGTGTTCCGAGAGGTCCAAGCTCAGCTGCCAGCTGCCAGGAATCAGGGCTCGCGGCTTTCTCTTTGCACTCTTCCGCACGTGGACCACGTGCCTTCTTCGAAGTGGCAGGGGTGGGGCTACTGATGATTAAACAAGGGTGAAGTATGCAAGACGCAATTACTTCATTAGCCTCGTATTTGAAAACATGCGGCTTCAAACTGGATGCCAATCGAACATTCTGGCCCACATTCCCTGTTCTTCCAAGATCTGAACCCGTGCCATCTCGTGTCATGTCACGGGTGTCAGTGGCTGCTGCCGTCCCAGCAGATGTGCATCCACAGGAAGGAGAAGGCTCTTCAGGGTCAGACTGAGAGGCAGGCTCCCCTCGTGGACCTGGAGTCAAAGACTCTGCTGCCGTGGAATTTCCAATAGCGGCATCATATCCCTTCACATGGATTTACTGTAATTTTCATGAGCAGTAATTTACTGCTGGACCTATGGGGCAATTTTTTGCAGAATTTTCAGTATTTTAAGTATCAACACAATGAATATCTTTGTATATTCAGCTCTGCCTACATCTCGACTAAATCCCTTGAGATAAAGTCTTAAAATAATTACTGGCTCAAGTTTACATACATGTTAAAGGCTGCCAGATTGCCCCTCAGAAAGACTGCAAATTTATACACCCCATGCCAGTGAAGGGAGGGTCCATTTTTCTGCTTCCTCACCTGGACTAGACAGCATCTTGGTCAATCTACTAAAAGAAATAACATCCCAGTGTTTTAATTTGCTTTTATGGTTTACTGCTGAGGCTGAACTTTTTCCCCTGCTTTTTGACCACTTGTACCTCTTCTTTTGTAAATTGCCAACTCATAACTGTGCCCGCTTTTCTCCTGGCCGTCCATCTCATGAGCACTTCTGTGCTCTCAGCCCTTTGTGATGAAGGTCATACCTACTTTTCCCAGTTTGTTGTTTGCCTTGTTTTCTTTCTGTGGGAATCCAGCTTTGAAACCTTGACCCTCCAGGTAGAGATGGTTCCCCAGGAAGCAGCGACTATTGAACTTTTGGGGTAGGAGATTATCTCCCACTCATTTAAAAAAAAAAAGAAAGCTCGACTGGAACCATAGAGGTCAGTGGGGAAGAAGTTCAAGGGGTCAGAGCGTATCCTGTTCCTCATTTCACAAATCATGCCGCTAATTGCCCAATTTGGAGTGATTTGGTGGTGACTTCTGACAGCAGGATGTGCATTGCTTCACACACAAGGGCAGCTGAGGATGTTTTCATTTGTTGGGTGGTGTGTCAGGAAGTCCCACGGTCCCACGGTGGCCTCTGCGGCCCAGTGTCAAAAGCCCTGGTCTTGGAGCGGGACAGACCTGGCTTAGCTCTGTGTGGCTGTGAGGGGTCATTGATCTCCTCTGAATTTTCTGTACCTAAAAGACAGGCTCTAACACTTAGCCTGCAGTGTTGTTGGGACAATTCAATGATTGGCCAGTGTGAAAATGGCCCTGCTTGTGGGTGGTGATCTGAAGCTTTGACAGAACTCTCCTTTAACCCCTCAGAGTTATGAAACGTGGTATGAAAAATATTTATTTATGCCTTTACTCTGTGGGCAGTGATTCAATTTCCTCTCCCCATTTATAAAATAGAATTGTTTTCCACAGGGCTGTATGGACGGAGGCATCACATCCCCTGGGCCGTTTGGGTTCTCTCCCAACAGAATTCTGTGTCACGTGCTTTGCAAGAATCCCTGCTGGCTGCAAAGTGGCAGGAAGGCGGCTGCCTTGTCCTTTCAGGCTGCTGTAACACAGTAACAACGACTGGGGGGCTTATGAACAACAGAAATTTGTTGCTCACGGTTCTGGAGGCTGGAAGTCCAAGGTCAGGGTGGCAGCATGTTCGGGTGAGGGCCCTTTTCCTAGTTCATAGCTTGCCTTTTCACTGTGTTCTCCCTCACACGGTGGAAGGGGCAAGGGAACAGTGGGGTCTCTTTTATTAGGGCCCTAATCCCATCATGAGGGTGCCAACCTCTCCCAAGTCCACCTACTTAGATCATCACTTTTGGGGGTTAGAATTTCTACATATGAATTTGGGGGCACACAAACATTCAGCCCATAGCAAGGACCCTCCAAATCCCCACTTTGCAATCTCCCTTCCTATAGGAAAGGGCTAATCCAGTGTGGGGGGGGTGGGAGGGGGTCTTTGTTACAAGTAACCATGGCCTTGTGATAACAGTAATGGCTGAATAATGCTGGGCGCCCTCTGGGTGCCAAGCTCTGTGCTCAGCACTTCAGAGGCAAAGTCTCTACACGTATGCGACTGTCACCAGAGAGGCCACACTGAGCTCTACCTCTGAAGGACGCCCGGGCCAGGACTCAGATACCCACACAGAGACACGAGTGTACAGGCACACACACACACACACACACATGCTCACACACATATACACACACACACTCACACACATATACACACACAGACACAGACACACACATACACAACATACACAACACACACATATACACACACAGACAAGCACACACACACATACACACACGCACACACACAGACACATGCATACACAACACACACTCACAGACACACACACAACACTCACACCACACACATATACACACTCACACAGACACCACACCACACACACACACACACACACACTCTCACACAGGTGGACACGCATATACGCATACTACATAGACACACCCTCACACACACGCACCCGCACAGTGGCATCAGGCACGACCCCGAGTGCTGGGCTGGCTCCTGGCCATCACACGTGAAGAAGGACAGACACAGGCTGAGGCCCACTCGGAAGCGGGTGGGCAGGTGGAGAATGATGCTTTGGTCAAGTACAGACGGAGCTCCTCTGCTGGGCCGGGCGCTGGGATGACATGGTGAAGGGCAGACCTGGAGGTCGCGTCCTCCCAGGCAGGGGGTCTGAGAAGGTAACGAGCTGGGGTATCTGTGGCTGAAGGGGTGTGCAGGGCCACGGGCAGGAGTCAGCTCCCGTCACAGGCTGTGTCAGCAGCCAGGTGACAGGGTGGCCGGCGGGGCTTCAACACCTGGGCGGGACTATTGGATGAGACGCTCTGCAGGGTCCTGCTCATCTACGACTCAAAGCTGCAGGTCCATCCACCTCATTACAAGTAGCTCAATTTCGTTTCTTTTTATGGCTGAGTAATATTCCATTGTATATATATGCCACATCTTCTTTATCCATTAGCCGATGAAGCAGCCGCATAGCACAGGGAGATCAGCTCGGTGCTTTGTGACCACCTAGAGGGGTGGAATAGGGAGGGTGGGAGGGAGGGAGACGCAAGAGGGAAGAGATATGGGGACATATGTATATGTATAACTGATTCACTTTGTCATAAAGCAGAAACTAACACACGACTGTAAAGCAATTATACTCCAATAAAGATGTAAAAAAAAAAAAAAGCTGCAGGTCTAGGTTTCACGCTTGGTGGTTCTCACAGAAAAGCAAGCAGGGAGAGGAAGTAACAAGGGTTTCTTCAACCCCTCCACCCCCAGCCCTCTGTGCTCTTCAGGGGGCCTTATTAGAGCACATCAATGGCAGGGCTAAAGAGGGGTCCAGGGACTTCCCTGGCGGTCCTGTGGGTAAGGCTCCGTGCTCCCAGAGCACGAGGCCAGGGTTGCATCCCTGGTCGGGGAGCTAGACCCTGTACGTATGCTGCAACTAAAGATCCCACATGCCACAATGAAGATCTCCCAACTAAGACCTGGTGCAGCCAAAATAAATAAATATATAATAAATAAATAAATATTAAAAAAAAAAGAGTGGTCCAGCAGCCCAGTGACCATTGCCTTGGCTCCCCACAAAAAGACAACCTGCTTCAGCAGCTGATCGTTCCAAGTTGAGAGGCCCAAGGGGGCAGAGCGGGGCAGCAGACTGAGGACGGAGAGGCAGGGGGCCTGGGTCCAGCCCTCTGCTCTGCAACTTATTTGCTGTGTACCTTTAGGCAAGTCACTTATCCTTTCTGGGCCTCTACTGTAATTTGAGGGAGTTGCACTGGTTGGTTTTACAGTCACTCCAGCCCCAAAGGGCTACAAATAACCCTGAGCCCACGACAGGCCCCCACAAAGGGCGGGTGGGTGAGCTGACCTGCCTCGCTGTGGCTGCCGGGCTGAGATCAAGCAGAAGTGTTTTTGGAGTAATGCTATTTCTTTCCTTCTGGGTTTCAGAACAAAACCTCAGAAGCAGAAACCACTTACTTTCCAGCCCCCAGAGGTTTCTTTCCAAGGATGGTATGTGTCTTTCTTTCCAAAGACGGCTGCATCAGAGCTGAGATTTTTCTTTAAACTCTCCTCTGTAAACTTCCACACTGGACACTCCCTTTCCTGCAAAACTCGGACGGTAGCTTTAAATAGATAACCTCAGGGCCTCAGATTTCAGCGGAGGCAAAATCCGCAAACAGCCAAAAACCAAATGGGAAAATTTAAAGTTTCAGAAACTTATAAATTAAAACTTAAAACAAGCACGCAGCATGCTTTATGAGACTACTCAGTGGTACTAAGTGGTCCCAACCCTCCCCATCCTTAGATTAAATCGATGCTGGTAATAATACGCCAGGCAGTCGGCATGAACTTTGAACCATTTCTACAAGGTCTGTGGTAAAGGTTGACACCCAATGCCTCAACCAGACCCCCACCCCTACCCCAGGTGATCCAAGCAGGGCTGGCTTCATGGGTGGGCACAGCATCTTTTGCTTAGAAGGGTCTCACGCTTGGCTTCATGTCCAGCTGCCACGACCTTAAAAGTCTTAATTTTTGAACAAGGGGCTCTGTGTTTTCGTTTTGCACTGGGCCCTGTAAACTATGCAGCCCTCTGAACCCAAGCACACTTTTCCTAGACAATCACTGAACTGATGGCAGTGCGCTAGTACCTGGTCTAAAGCCATTTAACTTTCAGAAGAACTAAGTGTTCAACTTTGGTTTTATTAACGCATGACTTAGCCTACTCACCTGTCCAGAATCAGTGTCAAGCACAAAAGAAAGCTGGATGTTTTTGGCTCAGAAATAAAACCAGGTCTGTTTCATATATAACTGTTCTCATATGTAATTCCAAATACAATTGCCTAAACTTACATAAATTTGGTAGGGTACCTGCAAAGACCATATGGAATTGCTAACTTTCCAACCCTTGAATTAGATGGTCTAGATCAGGGATGAGCTATGTCCCTGGGCCAAATCTGGTTTGCCACCTGCTTTTGGAAATAGTGTTTTATTGAAACACAGACGTCCCATTCATTTACCTATTGTCTAGTGCTGCTTTCAGGCTACAGTGGCAGAGTTGAGTAGTTACAAGAGACTGGAGGACCAATAAAGCCTACAATATTTACCATCTGGCCCTTTACAGAAAAAGTTTGCCAACCCTGGTCTAGCTAGTAGAACTTTAAATTTCTAGAATACACTAGTGAACCTCTGAAAACATAGCTCTTAAGAATAATGTTGTACCCTTGGGATAGGGAATGATTACTTAGACATAAACCATAAGTGAAAAAGATTTATTTACAAATTATGATTACATTAAAATAAAAACTTTTGCATGGCAAAAGCCACCAATAACAAGGTTAAGACAGGCAGCTGTATGGGAGAAAATGTTTTTAAAATACTAAACAGAATGCAATTCAAATTATATGAAGAAATCCTGAAAATCCAAGAAAAGTGGAAAAACAGAAGGCAAAGGGTAGGTACAGAAAATTCACAGAAGAAATACCAAAGGCCAAAAGTATATTAAAAGATACCCTTGTTTAATAATTGGGAATATGCAAATTAAATAAGATGCTGTTTTTCATCCATCAGATGGGCAAAAATGTTAAAGTCAGATAGCTTCACATAAGCAAGGATGTGAGAAAATAGTGAGCATACACTGTACTGGTGGAAGAAGAAATTGGTACAACTGGTTTGGAAAGCTATCTGGCAGTGTCTAGAAAACTCTGCTCCTATCCTATGCACCCAGCAATCCTCTTCTGGATACATAAACCCTAGAAAAACTTTCAAAGAAAGGAATCGTGTGTGAGGATGTTCACTGCAGCATTGTTTACAATGGGGGGAAATGAACCAAGAGGAGCATCTATGGACAATGGACAAATTCAGCTACTATGTTTCCTCTCTTTGGCATTTCCAAGCCAAAGAGGCACTATGTGGCATAATGCAGCCATTCCCCTGAGCATCCTTGCCTCTCTGTGGCTTCTTAACTAGAGCTGTGCGACGGCTCATCTTGGACCTGGACCTGTGGACAAATGCTCTCCAGCTCTGCACACATGGATGACGCAGAGGACCCTTTCACTAAGTGGCCAGAGTGGTCTGTCACTCTGTGCGGATGGTGGAGATGTACAGCGCCCTCACCAGGCTCCGTGGTGAATTTGGCCCTACACTGTCAGAACAATGCAGTGGGATGGAAATGCACCGATTTTGTGGCGCACGCCTCCAGCTTGCATTCCTGTCCCATCACTTACTGCCTGCATGGCCCTGAGCCCTAGAGTGTAACTGCCCCAAGGTTTTCCCCCTTTTCTCTAAGATGATGTATGTCCTGGTGATTAACTGAGATGGCATCTGAAAATACCCAGGACAGGGCCTGGCAACCTGATGGCCCACCTAAGGCGGGCCCAGTGTGTCCTTCACAAGGTCCAAGAACTACTGGAGAACTCTGAGTTGAGCAAAGCAGGATAATGAATCTCTGTCCAAGTTGGACCTGGGGCCTCTGCCTTTTGCTGCATTTCAAGGTTACAGAAGTTAAATTCTCAAAGCTCTCCTGTTGAACAACTCTCTGTTGGTCTTTCTTTCTGTTTTTAAACTTCAAAACAGAAGTAACCTTAAAACTGCATTTCTAAAACTGCCTTTGCAAGAGTTGGGTTCTCGTTGTTGATTTTGAGTGGCTCCAGACATCTCTCTACACTCAGAGAAAATCTAGGTTGGAGTCTGAAAAGGGGAAGATTCACAAAAGAGGCTGTGTTGTATCTATGTGTGAGTGATGTTTCTAAAGGGACATAAGACTCTCCTGATGGGTGTTACGTCTGCAGAGGGGGACTGGGGATCTGGGGTGAGAGGGAATCTCACTTTTCTGGTAAATGTTTTCATACTGTGAAGTCACCCTCCCCCACTTATAAGAGTTTATTATTATTATTATTGTTTTATTTAACATGCTTAACAAAAGAAAAGGACTTCAGGTCAAGGTGGCACAGTAGGATTTTGTTTCAAATATCCTGAAGGCTTTACTTCTGCTGCAACAGCAGAGACTATTGTAAGAAATCAAAAAATATATCCAGGCTCAAAACTAAGGTAAATCTCTCCAAAGACCAAAGGAGAACAGAAATACAAACCAGTGACTGCGCAGGTTTGCTGGGTCTGGAATTTTGGAGTTTAGATGGAAAGTGATCCATGTGAGAAGGGGGACTGATCACACCCAGGTGGAGATAAGCCTCCGGGCACCTGTGAAGGAAGCTGATACCAGCACATGGTAACCTCCACCTGGGGCCAAGGCGTGTGGAAAGCTGGGGGAGCAGGCCAGAGAGAGCACGAAGGGTCAGTCTATGACCAAGACCTGAACCAAGGCCTCCGTGGTGCTGTGACTGGATCTGTGATGACCCTGAGGCATCATATGGGGTGGGGACTCTTGACGTCCATCAGAAAATGTGATCCTACACTGGGAACCGGGAAGGCTGGAACCGGGAGCAACTTGGAACCCTGGACAGAGGAAAGAAGTGGAGACAGGAAACCACAGACAAATAAAAGAGAAAATGAGAAACCACTGAGTCAAAATGAGTGTGCAAAGTAAAATTTAAAAAGTAAATAAATAAAATCTAAAAGTCATGAAGATATCTGATGTTAAGAATTGCAGTCAGTGATTTCAGTAGCCAGAGTATTAAATCATTACAAAGGAAATAAATTTTACAGATGAGTCTGACAAAAACTTTAAAAGTAATATGCAAAAAATAAGCAAAAACAAAGGGCTAGTGAATATGTAAAAGCAACTATTAGAAACTGTAGAAATAAAAAAAATAGGGTCATCAAAAATTAAAAAAAGAAAAAAGCTCTAGGGTGAGAAATTGAGATTTGGAAGCTACCATAAGCAGACCTCAGAGATACTGAGGGTTTGTTTCCAGACCACCCCAATAGACAACAAGGCGAGTCACGTGAATTTGTTTGTTTCCCAATGCATATAAAAGTTATGTTTATACTATACTGTAGTCTATTAAGTATGCAATAATATTATATCTTAAAAAATGTACATATTTTAATTAAAAATACTTCATTGTTAAAAAATGCTAACCATCAACAGTAAAAAGATAGAGGTATGTTTGGAAATTTTAAAATGGTCTGCTGAATAACACATGCATTACAGAGCAAATCACCATGAAGTGACAAAATATTTAGAACTGAACAAGAATAAAAGAACAATATATCACAATCTGCAGGGTGTAGCAAAAACAGCACCCAGAGGGAAATTTATAGCCTTAGCTATAAATGAGTTCAGTGTTCAAGTCAAGTATCTAGAAAAAGTAGACCTAAAAGTATAAAAGGAGAAGAAAGTGATAAATGTAAGAGCAGAAATTCAAAAAACAGAAAACAAAAGAATCAATTATTATATTTGAGAAATACATGAGCAGGGTTCTGGACTATATTATGCTTTTTTATTGGCATAAATAATTTCATCAGCAAATATATCACAAGCACAACTACCTAGTGATTGTACAGTTATTTGTTTAGTATCTGTTTTCCCTATTACACTATATATTCTATGCTTGTTTTGTTCACCATTTTAAATCCCGCCATCCGGCCCTTGATAGACATTCATTAAATATTTGCAAATTGAATGAGTGGATGGAATCCCAGCTCTGCCACTGATGGCGTACCTTTGAGCAAGTGACTTCCTCTCCTTCCTCATCTATTAAATGGGGGAACAAAGCCCCCTCACGGGGTTGATGTAAGAAACAAATGATGTAATGTACTTGAGGTTTTTGCACAGTTCCTGGCACAGAGTGAAAAGTCAAAATATGGAGAGAGGTATAATTAGAGTCATGGAATTTGCTCAGACGTAGGAGTATAACCGGCCTGCCCAGCAGATCCCACCTCCCTCACGTCCCCCCAGCTCTCTGAAGGGCAGCACTTCGTTCTGCTGGAAAGCATCAAAGAGGCAGGCTTGAGTGGAAAGGGGCAATTGGGCAAAAGGGAATTATGAGGGGGGTCCACCAGATGACCAGTGCCGGTGACAAGCCTGGACAATGACAAGGAAGCCAAAGCAGCCATCCCTGCCCTGCCCACTCTGTATTCCTTTGGTAGGAATTCTCTTCCCCTGGTCTTTTCATGGCTCCCTCCTTTCAGCATATGGGTCTTGACTCAATGTTGCCTCCTGTTCCAGCCATTGGCCTGTTTGCCCTAACATCCACCTCCTTTTTTCCCTGCCCGGCTATGTATCATAGGCCCCTGGGGGAAAGTACATTTTCTAGGCTTGCTTGCCATTGGCTTCTGGTTACGTCCAGCCATTGGCTTCTGGTTACGTCCAGCCATTGGCAGGTGCTGGCAGCAGATTGGAGCGCAGGAAGAAAGGAGAAGCCAGGGTGTTTCTAGTCCCCACTCTCCCTCTGCTTCAGGGGCCATCTCCTTTCCCGCAGCTGCTCCATCTTGCTGCAGCCCCGATTCTACTGGACAGCCCTTCCCTCTGTGGTGGCCCCTCCTGGGCTCTGGGACGCCCTCCTTCCCCTTTGTCTCTCCTCTGGGGTTGGTAGCAGCTGCCTGTTGCTGCTCATCTCCGGGGAGACTCGCCGTCCTCTTTGTTCGTTCGGCCCTTCCTGCACCTTTGTAACTAGTTCTCGATATTAAAATCCTTCTGTTGAACTACAGGTGTGGGATTTGCTTTCTCCATGGGCTTGATGTTAAATATCTGGGATTCTGTGACTTTGCTTTGCAATTACTATAATATTATAATTGAGCCGATCTGGAAATAACTCAAAATTTCAAATTTCCTTGTCCAGAGTTGTCAGCCCAGTTAATAAAAGCCAGAAATCACTAATTCCTTGGAGTGTTTTGTTCTGCTGGAAGGTCATTTGTGCTGGGAAGCCACTGCTGTCTGCTAAGTGCTCAAGTGCGTGCACTCATTAGGAAGAAATGGAACAGAGAGGCCATCACTCAGAATCAGCAATGACCTGACAACCTGGGCAGCTCACACCGACCATTCCAAATACCAATCAACATGTAATTACGGCGTCGGAGGCCAGCAGGGCTCAGTCAAGCTCATTGGAACCTGCCACTCTAAGCTGTCTCCAGTAACACATGGGAAGGCTGGAGCCTTTGTGTTTTGAACTTTAACACAGACGCATACTGAGCAGTCACTTCCACGTGGGCACACCAGGAGCATTAGAAATCTTTTGAAAGGTGCATTGGAAACTTAGAATTTAGACAGCTTCTCTCTCCCCATTGCCACTGCCTCTAGCCCAGAGTCCCCCTCGCTTCTGGTCTAGACCATTCACCAGCTTCCGACCAGGTCCCCTGCTGCCAGAATGCCCCCCTCCTCTACTCCATCCCCTTCCAATGCATCCTCCACGCTGCCATGAGAATGGCCTTTCCAAAATGCTCAGAGGACTGAACCACTCACCCGCTTAATACCCTTAGATAACTCCCTGTAGCTTTCAGGATAATTTCCTGCCTCCCTTAGCCTGGCTCTCATGATTACCGCGTGGTCTGTCCTACCCGCAGCATCTGCAGACTTGACTCTAAACATCCCCTCTCCACGTGTGCTTTAAACACCACGTTTCTCGTGGTTTCCCCACTCTACCTGCTCCACTACCCCTCAGCATCCTGGTTCATGCTCTACTTTCCTCCTAAATACCCTTCCTTCCTTCTTCATCTGATGCTCATACCTTTTGCCCTCAATTTTAAAAGAAAACATCTGTGTCCAAGGGTTATAAAGAATATCCTACCAAGCTTAAGGAATGAAGTAAATCAACACAGTCAAGGCCCTCTGTACCCCTTCCTAATCCTAGCTCTCTTCCTCTCTTCTCCCAGGTAACCACCATTCCGAATTCACTGTTTCATCATTTCTATAAAGATCTTTATACGTTTACCATGAATGTATGTACGCATCCCTAAGTAATATGCATTGTTGCTCAGAATGTTTTAAAACTTCATGTAAATGTCATTCTCTCTGTATTCTCCTATAGCTTGCAATTTGTGCCCAATATCCTGTTTTTGAGATGTTTCATGCTGATGCATGTAGCCTTAGTTCATTCATTTTCAGTACTGCACAGTATTCTAGCATGTGCATGCACATACGTGTGTTCACATCCATTCCTTTGATGAAGGACATTTAGGTTTCTTTCTTTTTTGTTTGTTTGTTTGTTATTACAAACGTTATTGCCATGAACACTGTAAACACATCTGCTTGGGCACATGGGCAAGAGCTCTTGAAGGGCATCCTACAGATGTGGAATTACAAATCACAGGGCAAACACATTTTCAGCTTTCTTAGGTATTACCAAATAATTTGCTAAATTATTGAGGCAGTTTATACGCTCACCAGTGGTATATAAAGAAAATTCCCTCCAGTCTACAAGGTTGCCTGAACTTTCTAATGACACATTTTAAAGATTTTGACAACAAATGGGTATGAAATGAAATCCCATGGTGGTTTTGATTTGGCATTCCCTGATTGTAAGTGGATTTTTACGTTCCCCCTTCTGTGAAATGCCTATTGGAAACTTCTGTTCATCTTTCATTTTTTTCCTCTAATAGCTTTTTTTTTAATGTTTTGAGGAATTTAAAAAATACATTTTGGATAATAATCTTTTTTTGGGTATAGATAGCAAATATCTTTTCCCTGTTTGTGGTTTGCATTTTTCTGTTTATGGTATCTTAACAGAAGTTTTAACAGAAACTTAACAGAAGTTAATAGAAGTTTAACAAAAGTTTTTTTTTTTTAATTTAGTCAACTTCTATTTTTCCTTTTATTATTTATGTTTGTTTCCATATAATCTGAGGCAGGGATCCATTTTTTTCCATAATCAATTTTCCCAGCACCATTTATCCAAGTCAATCCTTTACTCTTATAGTCAAATTTTTCTGTTGAATAAAAGCAGTGATCATAGACTTGTCTCATTCATCATTTTAAAAGGAATGTTTTTAAATGCTTTACTGTCAAATGGGATGTTTATATAGATTTTTAAATGTATTCTATCAGGTTAAAGTAAATTATTGTCTTTTTCTAGATTGCTAAGAATTTTTGTCATGAATGAGTGTTAAATTTGATCTAATGCATTTTTCTGTTCTCAGTGAGATTATGATATAATTTTTCTTTAATCCCTTAATATAGTGAAATTTCCTATATTGCAATAATTTTCTAATAAACTATCTTTACATTCCTAGGATAAACCCAACTTGATGGTCGCACATTATTATTTTACAGACGTTGATAGATTTGGATTGTGAATATCCTGTTAGGACTTTTGCATGTAAACTTGTGAGAAATGTTAGCTAGTGATTTCCCTTCTCATACTGTCCTTCCCTGGTTTTATTATCAAGGTTATTCTAGCTTCACAAAATGGTTTCTGCTTTTCTAGTCTCTGGAAGAGTTTAAACACGATTAGAAGTTTGGTAGAATTCTCCTATAAAACCATCCGGGCCTTGCAGTTTTTCAGTGAATACAATTTACTTAGTGGTCATAGAACTGCTCAGGTTTTCTGTTTCCTCTGGAGTCCATTTTGGTGAGTTAATTCATTAGGACTTAAGACGATTTCAGATGTCATATCCTGCAGGAAGCCTTCTGTGACCACCCCCTGCCCATATGGACTAAGTTACCCTCTGTTAACTCCCATATAGCAGTGACATTCATTCACTGAAAAAACATTTATTGAGTGTGTACTATAGGTACTGTTCTAGATGCAAGGAAACAATAGTAAACAAAACAGGCAAAAGCACCGTTCTTACAGAATATATATTCTCATAGGAGGAGGCAGGCAATAAACAAAATAAATGAATGAAATTATAAGATATACTGGAGGAAAAAACCAAAACAGCACAGAAACAGTCCCAGGAGTGCCAAGGCAGGAGGGGCCACAAGCTGGACACAGTGGTCAGAGATACCACTATATGTTCCTTCATTTGAGAAGTATTTATTGAGTAAATACTAGGTGCTGGATACCAGGATTAAAATGGACAACTGAATAGACAATGTTCTTGCTTTCGTGTTTATATTTTAGTGGGGAGACAAATAATAAATAAGTGAAAATCAAATAGGTAAAAATTATAGCTGTTGACGATAGGTGCTTTGATAGAGCAGGGAAGCCTGCATTGAATCAGGTGCTAAGGGAAGAAAGACCTTTTGAAGGGGTGGCCTTGAAGTTGGGGCTTGAAAAGTGAGAAGAGACGGTTGAGCAGAGCATCACTTTGAAGTAGTCAGTTCACCTCCTGTCTTTTCCTCTAGACTCTGACTCCCTGAGGGAAGATACCATGAATCACTCATTTGGGTATCCCTGGCCCAGCACTGGGCCTGGCACATCGCAGATGCCCAACACACATGTGTTTAACTGTTAGGTACAGGAAATCAAGTGTAAGAGTTGAAAGACCTTTGGAAACTTACATTATTAGCTGGCTGGACGGACCAAAGTTTATAAAGCGAATAGCTGACTTCTATTCAAGTTGATGGGCTTCAGGTTGTGAGGGAGACCTCCCCTTGAAGGGTCATGATCTAGAAGGGGAGACAGACTGGGGTTTTTTTTCTCTTTCAAAACAGAGTCCAGGTTCCCAGCAGCCTCAGCACAGAGAGGCTGGTGTGTGGAGTGGAAGCAGATCAGGGGTTGTGCCTCCAGTCAGTGGTGCACAGCCGGGGTGTGCCGCATCCCCTGGGATGGAAAGGGGGGCGCGGTGTGAGTGGTCTGGGTCCTCCTTGGTCCAGGGCCTTGGATATGGATTTGAGCAGTGACCGGACTCCACTGGCGGGTGAGCCCACGGGCCCATCTGCTGAGTTCCTTGCGGACGGCAGGACACAAGCCACGCCTGTTAAGGAGACAGCCCCTGCAGACATCACCCAGCATCCAAACCCTGCTTCCAACTGACTCAGAGTCTCTGGGGAGACTCCCCAGCCATCCAGCTGTTTAAATTGCAGAAGCCCTTGCTACCTTGTCTCAGGGAGTTTGATAGGACTAATGGGATGATTTGCACACTGAGAAGGAGAAAAATGTCCTCCCCTGAGATGTGTCATCAAAACAGTGACAGCGGGGCTTCCCTGGTGGCGCAGTGGTTGAGAGTCCACCTGCCAATGCAGGGGACACAGGTTCGTGCCCTGGTCTGGGAAGATCCCACATGCCGCGGAGTGGCTGGGCCCGTGAGCCATGGCCGCTGAGCCTGCACATCCGGAGCCTGTGCTCTGCAACAGGAGAGGCCACAGCAGTGAGAGGCCCGCATACTGCAAAAAAAAACAAAACAAAAACAAACAAACAAAAAAAACCGTGACAGCATTTGGAATTACCTGGGCAGGTCCATGTTTCTTCATTTCCTAGCAGCGTCCAGGTGACATTTGCTGCCAGTTTGCTTCATGCAGCCTCTTCAGATGGGTCAGAATGTGTTCACGTGCTTGGGTGTCTTCATCGTTTGGCTGGTGCTTTGGGGGAGTCTGAAAAACAAGCTTTTAAAATATGCAATGGCAACGTCTTGTTCTAATATTTACCTACACCTTGTAAGGATGTGTTTCTAAGACTTAGAAACCTGTTGATTTCTTCCAGATAAGATTCAGTAAGTATGAGATATTGAAAATAACTGAACACTCCTCTGCTAAAACAAAAATTAAAAAGGAATCTCCAGCTACTGTAAGCAAAGAAAGTAATTGACAATTTAGGACAGAAGTTAAATTACTACAAATGTATAGGATCAAGCAGGTACTTTCTCAAATACTCTAGTTATCAACTAGTCGAAACGCAGCTTTGGGCACAGGCTGTCTCCTGATGGCTACAGGAGCCATTCGGGGCCACAGGAATACCCTGGGATGCTGGGATAAAAGCCGTGGTCAGCAGCGCCCATCTGTTTGGATCCTCTGGCAGGAGGGACCTTCACTGCCCACCTTTTGTGGGGGTCACTGTAGCCCTCCACGCCGGCTGTGGGGTGCCCCCCGGGGCTCTGGCCTCCCTGGGCTTGGCTGGTAAATCAGCAAGTGAACAACAGGTCATAAAAAGAGGCAGTTTTCCTAAAAAATTACGAAAGAGAGCCTATGACTGCCCCTTTTCTTACTTTTTCTACGTTTTCTCCCTTTTACCTTACAATCACCAACAACTGATCTCTTTAGGAGGCTTTTGCCACCTGCCTTTCTCTTCTGCCTAAATTTAGTCAGAGCTTTTGACTCCTTAAAGAGCTTTATAAAATAGGCTTCATAAGCGAAAGTCAAACAAACAAAATCCTGTTCTTCTGCGCAGAGTCAGGGTTTTATCTTCACTCCCTCATGGGGCTCGACACTGTGGGCCAATTCAAGTATCAAGTGTCGAGCTGTCAAGCTACTTGATAGCTTTCAAATCAGTTCTTTTTTTTTTTTAATGCTTTTTTATTGTGGTAAAAGTCACATAATATAAAACATCCTATTTTAACCATATTTAACTGTACAGTTCAGTGGCACTAAGTACATACACATTGTTGTGCAGCCCTCACCATCACCCATCTCTCGAATTTTTCACCTTCCTAAACTGAGACTCTGCTCCCATTAAATACTAACTCCCCATTCTCCCTCCCCACCCGCCCCCATCCCCTGGCCCCCTGGCATCTACCAACAGGCTTTCTGACTCTATGAATTTGACTCTTCTAGGTACCTTGTATAAGTATCAGATCAGTTCTCATCTTTGATCTTCACTGCCCTTCAGCTGGCTGTCCTGGTCAGGGCTTGGCAGACAGAGTTACCCCACAGCGCTGATGGAGAAACCAAGGCCCGGAGAATTCGGTTACGTGTCTAGCCCTGCACCCTCTTCTCCATCCTCACTGCCTTGAGATCAGACATCACCTTCTTGTCATTTTGCATTTGGAATCCACAGGGATCCCATCTCTGGCTTCAGTACGTCCAGCTTTATCTGTCCCAGTCTCTCTGTGGTCCGGGACAGCTGTGGGTGCTGCCCTCAAGGCCGCCGCCCCAGCACACGTGCCCTCCACAGTAGCAGATAGAACCCAGCGCTATAACCAGCACGGGGCGGGGGGCGGGAGGGGGGAAAACAGGAGGCAGGGACTGGGTCTCAGTCACAGCTGGAGCCTCAGTGGTCAGAACTGGCTACACGTCAAGTAAGGGGCTCAGTGAATTGTATGACTTACATGTAAGCAAATGCAAAAGAAAAATCTAAAAATGGAATGAGGTTGTTAGGGTTCCCTGGCTGGCTGGAAGCAGAGCTGAGGGCAGAGGCCAGGCCCCGATTCCTGGTCCAGGACCCTTCCTGTCTCCTTGTGATTCTTCTTCAAGTTCTGCCATCTTGCTTTACTTTTCACGAAACAGTATTTGTCAAGTATGTGCTTTCTTTATTTTGCTTTTAAAGCCCAAGAGTAGAATAAAAATTTTTTTGCAGCCATGAATTTACAAAAGGGCATTAAAAAGTGATCGCAGGCAGACCTCGTTTTATTGTGCTCCGCAGATATTGCGCTTTCTATAAACTGAAGGTTTGTGGCAACCCTGCGTCAGGCAAGTCTATCGGTGCCATTCTTCCAACGGCATTTGCTCACTTTGTGTCTCTGTGTCACATTTTTGTAATTCTTACAATATTTCAGACCCTCCACCAGCAAAAAGATGAAGAATTTCTGAAGGTTCAGATGACGGTTGGCATTTTTTAGCAATAAAGTATTTCTAAATTAAGATGCATTCGTTGGTTTCTTTAGACATATTGCTATTGCACACGTAATACACTACAGTATAGTGTAAACATAACTTCTGTATGCAGTAGGAAACCAAAAAAATTTACGTGATATCTTTTTTGCAATATTTGTTTTATTGTGGTGGTCTCGAACCGAACGGGCAATGTCGAGGTCTGCCTGTACTGCTGAGATTATGAAGTTCTGGTTGAAGGGTAAATGCCCGCCTTAGAACTTGACTTTCCCTGTGATTGGGCCTAGGAGACGCCCAGGTGTGGGGGAGGCAGTCTCTCCTCTCGCAGAAAAGCTCCCACTTGGCTACCTGGAGGGTAAGGCACTCAGTGCCCTCCTGCCCTTGCAGCTAGATCCTCCATGGGACACCCGGTGCCCCGTGCCTGGGCCCTCACGACTCCGACAGTCTCGGCAGGCCTGCTGGGCTGCTGGCTGGGGGGGGTGGGGTCGCCACTTTGTCCTCCCACCACCCCTGCCCTGCCCAGATAACTGCAGGTACCACTGGCCCATCCTCTTTCTTCCCAGCCTGGCTCCGTCCAGGCAATTCTTTTTAATAAATTTATTTATTTTATTTATTTATTTTTGGCTGTGTTGGGTCTTCGTTGCTGCGTGCTGGTTCTCTCTAGTTGTGGCGAGTGGGGGCTACTCTTCGTTGCTGTGCGCAGGATTGCAGTGGCTTCTCTTGTTGCGGAGTACGAGCTTCAGTAGTTGTGGCGCACGGGCTTAGTTGCTCCGCGGCATGTGGGATCTTCCCGGCCCAGGGCTCGAACCCATGTCCCTGCATTGGCAGGCAGCTTCTTAACCACTGCGCCACCAGGGGAGCCCCGTCCAGGTAATTCTTATTGGAACAATGCTTTTGCTCTTTCTTCTGAGATGACAAATGGTGGGATTAGTCTGACTGGTGGTTTGGGAAGTTTACTAATGTTAAAAATATGTAAAAATATTCCAGCAAGTTTAAATGGTGCCATTACCTTCAAGACCAAGCCAGGGACGTAGTGGGCATGCCATCAACATTTGTGCAGTGAATGAATGGAAACGTCAACCCCTTGAACCACATGGGGCAGGAAAAATGATCACACGGCAGCTGAATTCCAAATTCTCGATTTTGGCTTGTTCTTGCTTTAAGACAAATGCATGTGCTCATGTTAATGTTTAATATCCAGGAGCTTCCAAGTTTGAGCTCAAGGCTAACTAGAAATATCGGTGACTCCGGAGAGATTTGGCAAAGTAACAGCAGAAAAAAGAAAGGAATGTCTTCTTCCCGAGGGTCTGCAGGGAAGTCCCAAGATGCTGAGTAAAATGCTACCAATGGTGTTATTTCAAAAGAGTTTTTCCTTATTTAATTTTTTGAGCTACTATGCTTCCATCCTTATCTTCTCCTTCCTTTGCTCATGACTTCCAGGCTCCCAACTCTTCTCCTTATTTCCTATTTTAAGGGTTCATTTCAGCCCTCCAGGGACTAAACGGCACAGAGAATTTCTGCTTGTCATCTGAAACCCAGGGAGCACAGGGGGGCTGGGAGAGGCGTGAAGAGGCGTGAAAGGGAAACTGGGAAGCCAAAGAGGGGAAGGCGAGGATGGAGAGGTGCTTTCTCCGTGCTGGTCCCCTGCCCTCCTGACGTTGGTCCCCTGGGGCCCCCAGACAGCGGGGCAGCAGCTGGGAGAGCATAACTGGCCTGGCTTAGGATGTGCTGGCCACGGGCCCTGGGAAACTGCACGCAGAGTCACACAGCCTTTCCCCACCCTAAGGTAACAGTATGCTCTGCATTCCGGGATGGCTGCCTCAGTTTCCCTGCTCAGCGCTCCTGGTTTTAGCCCTATCCTGGACCCTTCGCTGAGTTGCCACCTTCTTGGCTGGAGCCTGATCAATGTCTTGGCAACCCTTAGGTCTTCCCCACTGCCCGTGGCCAGCTCCGCCCCGGCCTGGCCTGACTCACAGCAGAGTTGTTTTCCAAAGTCCCTTAAATGTCTCTCCGACCCCAGCAGGCTAGTCTAGGATTCTGAGGTCCCTGCGCATCTCAAACCCAGGGCTATTGTGTGTGTGCATGCGTGCGCAGGCATGTGTGCGTGAAGCTGTCAGGCCCTCCTTTTCTCCATCCTTCTACTTCCAGGGAGGTAGCCCTCCAGAGCCCCCAGCTTCCGCCCCGGAAGTAAGAAGAGAGTGGCCACCTCTCTCAAGTGTCCTGCGGGGAAAGGAGGTGCTCAGCACGGCGTGGGTCTGCTCACGGAGCTTGGCGGCTTTGGGGCAGGGGAAGGGGACAGCATCAGGAGAGCTTGAGCCCAGGTCCTGCCATTCCTGCGCATGCCTGGGACACCAGGCAGGGTCCCTAAGCTCTCTGGGTTCAGAGGGCACACCTGTAAACTGCAGCGGGGCTGACGACCTGCTTCTCAAGGCTGCTGGGAGGCCCAGGATGCTGCCGGCACTGGGTTAAGGTCTGTGTTCCAGGCCAAGCTCCCGGACAGTGAGGGTCAGCCCCGCTGCCCCTCTAGAACCCTTGGAATCAGGAAATCTAGTTACAAACAGGTCCTCCTTTGGAGAGCAAGAAAGACTGTTTAAAAGCAGAGAGTAGAGGCTGAGAAATGGTGGCCTGGCACCCGAGAGAACGAAGGCGGGGCCCTCGAGTGCAGTCTGCTCCTTGGTGACGGCTGTCCCCTTAACTCCTCGTGCCCTGGCCCAAAGGCCTGGATCCCAGCGGCACCAGCCTCTTTTTTTAATGATGAAAGGAACAGATGTGAGTGGACGGAAGTCCTTCGAGGAAACAGATACTAAAGGCCGGGGTGCTTCTGGAAACACCTCAAGAGGATTTGCAGGGGAAATCAAAGTTGCAGCAAGAATCATAATTGGAAACCCCCTTATTACATTAATTACCCCTCTTGGAAACCAGAGCAAGGCTTCCCAGGAAGCTTTTAACATCCTGCATTATGGCGGTGGGCGTCTCAGGGCTCCACGGGGAGAGAACGGGGCTCATCAGTTATACATGGGCCGTGTTGGCGGGAGTCGGCTCTGCTGGGAGTGGTGGGGTTGGACCACGACCCGCTGGGAGAGGGAATGGAATGTGGCTCATCTCCAGGAGGCCATTCCGGCTGTGCCTCCCCTCGGGAGTGACTTGGGAGTGAAGAGAAAAATCGCTCAAGTGCCGAGGGTTAAAAGGGAAAATAATTGTTGGGAAATCTACGCAAAATATTAACGTGTGGAAGCAGAGGAGGAAGTGCCTGTGTTCTCACACATGCTGGGCCCCACGGGTTGGATGTTTGGAAGGTTTGTGCTGGAAAACCCTTGGAGAGGGTCTAATCCATGCCCTCAGTTTACCGATGAGGATGCACGGAAGGGGATGTGACTGATCCAAGGTCACACAGCGGTGGGAGGGGGTGTGTGAGATGTGGTGAAACACAGGGGATGCCCCAAGGGGCTGCTTGGGAAAAGTGGGGTGCCTTCACAAACCTGGGAGCTGAAGACCTGCTGCTCCCTCCCAGCCAGACCTTTCAGGGCAGCCAGGACCCCAGGCCTTGCCTACTGCTCCCACCTCCTGGCCGTGGTGCTGAGGCTGGCCCTGCAGTACCTTTCCTCCCGGCCCTTGGGGGGAACCCGTGTCCAGCCTGGCATGCAGGTGTCAGGGAGCCCCGGAGTGCCCCAAACTACTTCTGGCCAAAGTTGCTGCTAAATCCACAGACCCCAGAGCCCTGCCAGGTGAGGGGACAGAACGGTGGCTACAGCCATCATTCCAGGGCTGGGGCAGCGGGGTAGGGTAGGGGGGTGCCCTCTGTGGTCTGCAGATTGGATACATCATTCAAAGGCTTAATGTTTATCTCTGCAGGCAGCTGTGCTGCTGTATAGGTCTCCTGGGGTGAGGCTCAGGGGAAGCTGAGGCAGCCTGGCCCTGACTCACTTGCTCACTACCAGCTTGGTCACTTACCTGAGAGAAAGCTCTGATAGCCTGGCTGAGGACAGAGTCCCTGGGGCCAGGGTGCCTCAGGCTTCACTGTGAGGGCCCCAGGGAAGGCTGGTAGGCTGGTGACAGGGCAGTGTGTGTGCTCTCTGGCAATCAACAGGGGCCACCTGGCAGAACAGTAGGGCAAGAGTGCTCTCAGCCTCCAGGTGGGTGGTCGCTGGGGTGCTTGCACTTCGCCTTTGTTGGGGTCCCAGGTCCAAGGGCTTGACGGCCAGGTGACCAGCTCCGGCATGGGAAGGCTCAAATCCTTTAGAATGGGAGCAAAATGAAAATTTCTAAGAAATAGGACCTGTGGAAAGCAGCAGCAGAGGGGTTTTGTGCTTGCCTGGGTAGGGGCAAGAGTGAGGGTTAGGGGATTCTCTGAGAGGGGGGCCAACTTTGGTCTTTCCCAGGAGTACTGAGCTATCACAGTGGGGAATGTAGAGCGTGGTCTGGGTTCCGCCACTTGCCAGCTATTATGGACTGAATGTTTGTGTCCCTCCCAGTTCCTGTGCTCAAGCCTTATTCCCTGTGGTGATATTTGGAGATAGAGCCTTTGGGAGGTAATTAGGGTCAGATGACTTCATGGGGTGGGGCCCCCACAATGGGATTAGTGCCCTTATAAGAAGGGACACCAGAGAGATGGCTCCCTCTCTGCCATGTGAGGACACAGAGAGATGGTGACCATCTGCAGTTAGGAAGAGTTCTCACCAGAAACCAACCCTGTCAGCAGATGTTTAAGCTCCCTGGGGCGTGGTATTTTGTTATGGTAGCCTGAGCGGACTAATACACAAGCCATATGGTGACCTCTGCACCTCTCTGAATTGTACACAATATATTTTAGAGAGGAAGATACAGGGTGTGTTTATGTTTGGGTCTGCTCAGAATGCTATACCCCTTTCTTTGGGGGAAACTTCTCTCCAGTTGTGTGGCTCTGGGGGTACAGCTGAACAAATTCCATTCTTACGAGAATCAATGGCATCTGAAAGCACTTGGCACAGTGCTGGCCGTAGAGAAGGCACTGGGTAAACACCCTCTCTCCACTGCTCCTTCCCTGTCCACCACCACAAGGGGCCTGAGGCCGGGAGGCAGGGTTAGACCCTGTGCCCAGTAACACCAGGCCACGATGCCCAGCAAACATTGGGTGATGAAAAGTGGTGGAGAAGAGCTTTGAAGTCTGTTCTGGGCTTTGCATCCAATTCACCCTCCAAGGCTGCCTATGGGCCTCCCTCTGGTTCTTTATCCTCCACCAGAGGGGGAACAAGGAGGTCTCAGTCTCTTTCCAGAGAATCTAAACCCCTGATGGCTGGCATCTACTGCCACCCAGGGCACTTGCTGGCTGTGTGTGTGAGTGATGGAGAGGCACCCTCAGGGACCTTGGCAGGAGGTCTAGGGCACATGCACTGCCTGATTAGCTCACTCTGGGGAAGAAGCTTTCTGTGAAAGCACGCAGCTCAGAGGCCAAAGGAAGACCAGGGCTCGGTAGCTAAGAGGCCATACAACCAAACTCAAAAGGGGAATAGATTTGGCATCTGGAAAGAATACCATATTAAGAGGTAATTTTTCTTCTGTTATAAATCCATTAGGAAATTAAAAATCTAGGCTGTGACTTTAAAATACGGAATGGAATTTTCTTCAGAGCCCTTGAAGGTAAGTCTTTTTCCCTTAGTAAATGCTGAAATCTAATGAATCCAAACCCCCTCACTAGGATAATGTTCCCAGAGGTGGCGGTGGCTCCTTCAGCATTCACTGGCTTGCAGCCAGGATTGTATTTTCAGAAATGTGAACACAGAGTCTGGCAGTATTTGCCCTGGGCTGGACCTGCAGCTGTGTTCACGAGTGTTAGGAGACACCTACTAGGTGGCAGGACCCACTGGGTGCTGAGCTAGTGTGGAGGCGGGAAGGGCCAACTCTCAGGTGGTTGAGGTCTGCTAGATCCCACAGCTAAGGGTTGATTTGGGAGACGGACATGAGAGAAACAATGCACAAAGGGGCATGTCAACCAGGGCAAGTTAGAGTTCAACTAGGACTAGTTAGTTTTCAACCAGGGAAGTTAGTGTACAATCAGGTCTAGTTAATGTATAACCAGGTTAAGTTAGTGTTAGTAGGACTAGTTAGTATACTCCAAGGTCAAGTTAGTGTATAACCAAGACTAGTTAGCCTATCACCAGGGTGAGCTAATGGACTGCACGTAAGTGTTTTAATACTCCACCAACCCGGAAATCAGACTTTGAGCAAACGCGGGTCTAGAACAAACCTGAGGTCTGAGCTGGGCATGCAGATGGGAGGGAGGGAGGCTCTGAGGAGCCAGGCTCTTCCCTCTGAGGCTCTTCCCTCTGCCCCTGGACTTCCAGGGAGGCCCGGGTTGGAGCAGAAGTGCATCTGCCAGCCCGAGCGGGGCCGTTGGACGGCAGCCGGAGGACCAGAGAAAAGACCCCTGCAGAGGCACAATAGATGAAGCAGGCCTCTCTGTATGGACTCACGCTCATGTGATGATCTTAAATCGCCAAGAAAACTGTAGCCACCTGCTGATGTCAGAATCCAAGAAGCCCATAAAAATTTTAGTCGAGGTTTTTGACCAAAGTGATTGAAATTTTAAAACCTCACATCTGAGGGTGAGTCTCACTGACCTAGGATATTTGATTTAGTTGATGCACATTCTCCAACCAGGCTGGACGAGTGCGAGAATGTGTGTGTGTGTGGTGTGGTCTGCGTGTATGTGGTATGTGTATATATATGTGTGTGTGTGTGATGTATGTGTGGTGTGTGTGATGTGATGTGTATGTGGTTTGGGTGTGGTGTGGTGTGTGTATGTGGTTTGTGTGTACCTGTGTGGCGTGTATGTGGTGTGTGTGGGGGTGTATTGTGTGTGGTCTGTGTGTGTGTGGTTCCTGAGCACCAAATAAGTGAAAAACAGGTGCCAACCAGGCAGGTAAACACCCAGGCACTGCTCTACAGAGAAGGGGAGCTTGGCTGTCTCAAAGGTGGGCTAGGGCATCGGGAGTGGAAAAGACGTAAGCAAATAAACAGACTGTTTTGACCCCAAATAAAGTAACAGTTTTCTCAAAATATATTTACACAACTCAGTTGCATTCAATCCCGATCAACAAAGAGACATCTCTGCTAATGTCCCAACAGTGGCGTCGGAGGTTTACGAACGCTACAAGGAATTTGTGGATGTGGGGAGACCTGTCACAGACCCAATTAGGCATTAGGAGACCAAAGTCTGACTAGCTCTATGACCTTTCCGGGTCTCATTTTCCATAAAAATCTGTAAATTCTGCCTAGATGCTAGTGGATTGTAAGCAGAGCTTGTGTAAGAATCACCTCGGATGGTTTTTCACAATGTGCGCACCCAGGTCACACACCTGATCTACGGAACCAGCACATACAGGTAGAGTTCAAGCACCTGGTTGTCAAATAAGCTCCATGTGTGATTTTAGTCTCAAGACAAAGTTGAGAAGCCATTGTGTTAGATTATGCTACTTCTATAACAAACAACCCCCAAAGTTCACGGGTTCAACACAAGTACAGTTTGTTCCTGGTCCTGTAACAATCTATGCAAATACCCCAGCAGCAATCTTCCCAGTGATGACTCCATCCTGACTCCTTCTATCCTGTGCCTCGGTCACCTTCAATATCATCTTCAACCACATCTGTGGTCTAATTGGGGGTCGTCTCCATTCCAGTGGGCTGGAAGAGGAAAGAGCGTGGGGGACACATGGAGCATGGAAACCTTTGAAGGCCAGGCTTGGGAGGGTGCACATCCCTCTACTCACATCCCTCTGATGGGAAGGCAGTAATGGGGACACACGGGCACACCCACGGCAGGGCAGCCTGGGAAATGTAGTCTATAGGAGCTGAGTCGGTTTGGTGTCATGTGACTTCTTGCTGTAGCTGATTGGACAGGGATGAGAGTGACCCAAGGCCACTGACCAATCAAATTATTTCCCTAGAAGAATGGGTTGACAATGGCAGCTCATGAGGGTCAATGTGCCCTGCTCGTCCTGCGTCCTGGCACTTCACAGCACCTGGCAAACGGTAGGCACCTTGTAGATATTTACTAACTGAAGGACTAGACCAGGCAACTCAGAGGCTAGTCAGTGTGTCGTGGCCATTAAAACTGCAAGATCACACGTACTGTGGCAGATGGAAAAAGAGAGAAAAGAGAGGCCTGGAGAGGAGGGAGACCATGGGGTCCAGGGAAGACAGACAGAGACAGATAGAGTTAGAGAGGAAGAGATAGAGAGATGCAGACAGACACAGAGAGAGACACAGAGACTTTGAATTCCTGAATTCTGCAGACCCTTAAAATAAACTCCCTTTCCAAGCTCTCTGTGCAGGTTTTGCTCTTAACCAAGGCAATAGCAGGGCAAGGATTAGGATTCACGATCCCAGGATTTTCTCTACTAATCAACAGTTCCCAAACCTTGTATCTTTTTTCCTATCAGAGACCATATCAAAATGCCAGGCTCCTCTGTGAGAGAAATGGAAACCAGCTTTCCCGAGAGAATATTCTTAAGTCCTGGACATCCGGTGTCTTCTACAGAATTCCTAACATCTTCTATCTCAGCTGGACTCTGTCTTCCTGTCCTTGGGGGTGCCCCTGCTGCCTGGAGAACTCCTGGGGGTCAGAAAGCACCCCAGGCTGCCATGGCCTTTGTTCCATCTGCATCCACGGATGGCGATCATCCCACATGTGGCCCACAGACACACACACACACACACACACACACACACACACACACACCCCATATCCTGTTTTTCTTCGCTGTCAAGCCAGCCCGCTCCAGGGCTGCCGCCTCTTCACACCAGCAGCATCTTAAACGCAAGGCTGCTGAATGATTCCGCACTATTCCGGCAGCGTTCCAGTCCCGCCTCATTTCCTCCTATTGTTTGAAGAGGATGTGCTTGATGCCGTGTGTGTGTGTGTGTGTGTGTGTGTGTGTGTGTGTGTGTGTGTGTGTGTAACCGAGGAAATGGCTGCAAGATGCTCTGTTCGTCAGCTTTATCAGTGAGGGGACCACGGTTGTAAATTCTGATTCCTCGGGGAGAAGCTAGGAGGGGAGGCCATCCTATGTTCTCGCCTTCTGGGTGTTTATAATGCACTGAACATGTGTTTGCAGAATGCCCACGCCCCCAGCCCTTCACCAGCCACTGAGCAATGCTCGGGGAAAAACAAAGAAAAATAAGACCTGGACCCACGTCCTGGGGAAGCTGACGATTGGCAGGTGGCGAGGGGGCGGGGGGAGCAGGGAACGCCACCAACACTTGTGGAGCTCTCCCGTGTGCCTAGGACTGTGCCTACCTAGCCCTTTCCTTTCCTGCACCCGGCAGGCAGGTTCCATTTTATAGATGAGGAAGTCGAAGCTCAGATAGGATGTGACACAGCCATTAAGTGGGGAAGCCAAGATTTGAGCCCAGGTCTGCGGTGGCTGGGTCACCAGGCCAGGCCAGGAAATAAACAAAACTAGCAAAAGAAACACGCACAGACCGGGAGCTGGGCGCAAGCCCACTGCTGTGCCAGCAGCTGTGCCGAAGGGTTCAGGGAGGGGACAAGTCTCCCAGGCTGAGGCAGCCCTGAGTCAGGTGGAGAGGTGGCTGGTTCTCTGCTCCAGAAGGGAACCTGGGCGCCCAAGTTGGCTAAAAGTCCTCATCCCGCCCAAGTGGCTCGGAGGGAGCGGGCCCTGCCCGGGGGTCCGGCAGGCTGAGCAGACCCAGCGCTGCACTGGGGACCATCCTGTGGCTTGAAGGGCACCTTGCTCTGGCATACGCTGCTTCCCCTCTTCCCCACCTCCCACCCCAGCCTCGCCTTCCTCCCTCCCTTCGGGCAAAGCTGGAGGGGACCAGTGTGACGCAGGGTCCCTCTGTGTCTGGAATGAACTTAGATGTGAATCTGTTTCCTTAGGAGCAGAAAATCGCTTATTTTACAACGTGACAGCGGGAGAGTCATCTTTCTCAACTTCGTGGGCCCAGTCGTAATGATGTACTCCAGTGGGGAAGACAGGTGGCTATAGAGTGTCAGTGTGCTCTGGTGGACTCACCCCACTGACGGGAAATTAAGAGGACACGGGAGGACAGGATCCCACCTGGAGCCACGGCTCAGCCACTGGGAGATTTCGGGAGGTCGGCCCTCTTTGTGGGTCCTGCATGCTGGTCCCCGTGTCTGGTGCCGCCAGCCCTGCATCAAGGCCTGCCTGGCCCGGGCAGCTTGGGGAGCTGGGGTCCAGCTCAGGCTCTGAGATGAACTCGCAGTGTGACCTGGACAGCGTGCTCTCTCCTCTCGACCTCAGTGTTCCCATCCATTCAGCGGGGCTGTGGGACGAGACAGTGGCCACACATCACCCCTGACCAGGGATTGAACCCGCGCCCTTGGCAGTGAAAGCGTGGAGTCCTAACCACTGGATTGCCACGGAATTCCCCACCAGGGAGATTTGACCAACGCCCAGCCCCAGGCCCAGAGATTCTGACGTAATTTGTTTGAGGCGGGACCCGGTTATTTGCGCTTTTAAAAAATTTCCGCCAGCGGATCCGAACGCACAGCCGGTGCGGAGAAGCATGGGCCTAGATGAGGGCGAGGGTTCTCCTCCGGGTCTCACCTGGGGGTGGGGGCTTTGCCTTGGGAAGGAGAAACAAGGTATTTGAAAGTCAGAATTATTTTCACCTCTGATGGTCCTGTTTATTTTGTCCAACAACTCAGAGAATTTGTAGGTAACTTTATTGAGATATTGGCTAAAGCTTTCATAAAATTATCGATGAAGGTCAAGGGCAGTGAGGGTTGTGCTGTTCCTTACAGCAGCCGCTAGCCACACGTGCTGATTCAAATGGATGAAAGTTACATAAAATTAAAATTTCAGTTCCTCAGTGTTCCATACTCCCAGGTGACTAGTGACAGCGGGATAGGACAGCAGAGCTAGATAGGACGTGCCTGTCATCACAGAAAATTCTGCTGGACAGGGCTGATCTAGAGACTAGATCATAGTCTAACTTTGCCGTCCTACAGATGGGGAAACTGAGGCCCACAGAGGCTACATGTCTCGCTCAGGGTCTCAGAGCTGAGCGAGGCTGGAGCCCTGGGATCCTGACTTTCTGTCCCGGATCCTCCACGTGGGGAGAACTGGGGAAAGAGTTTAGACTTTGGAGGCCGGAGCTTTCCTGATCCACATGTTTTCTTTCTCACTCTCGGCCTCCCCCATGAAAATGTCATGCTGGTGTCTGGTCGCCTCTGGCAGCCTGGCACACACTGGGTGCCCAAATATTTGTTGACTGAATAAACGAGGATCAGGGGGGTGGCTGGAATCGCACGGAGAGCAGAGAAGGGGCTGCAGGAGAAATCTTTTAAAAAGCACGTTGGGGAGGAGCCGTAAGACAGGGAAGGGCCCGAGCTGTTGGCGCAGAACCAGGCAGAGAGGGAGAGAGGAGACTTCCAGGAGGAGGGTGACCACTGGTGCCGAAAGCTTCCAAGGGGCCAAAATAGGGGCGAAGGGTAGGGAGACGTCGGGGGACACTTGCTGGTATCGAGGCTGGCTGCGTTTGGGCGGCCGTGTTCGCTCAGACCTTGGTCAGCACCTGGCCGCATCCTGTCCTGCCAGGTGTGTCCCAAAGGACTTCCGTGCCCTTGCCCTGGGCCGTGCTCACAGATGCTGGCACAGGCCCGCTGCTGAAGGACCCTCGCCTCACCAGCGGTGCTAGTTACGGGAAGAGGTGTGTCCCCCGCAGCCTCTTTCTCAGCTGGGCCTGGGGTCTGAGACAGGGGAGGGCGAGGTCTCCTTCCCGAGCCTGGGCCTCTCCAGCCGGTGCTCTGGGCTGACGTCCGTCCCGGGGGCTGCTTCTGAAGCTGCCACTGCTGAGCATAGCGGAAAATGGATCTTCCTCTGCGGTCCTCCAGCTCTCAGCCCTGAAGAATCTTTACAAAAGGGTGTTGATTTTATCAAGCGTGGATGGGAGCCAAGTCTGTTATCTGAAGACAAGCCTGAGCTGGACTCTCAGAAGCCACAGGCCTCCCTCCAGGCCTGGCCCAACCGCCTTCCGGAGCCTCCACCGCCTAGTCTTCAGGCTGAAGGGAAATTTCAAATGCAAGGTGTCTTTAGGATAACATGGAGTGGTTATTAAAAAGTGCTATCTCATTTTCTATTCTCTGTGGAACGTATGACCATTAGGGCTATTTTTTTTTTTTTTTTTTTTTTTTTTAGTATTCAGGGTGCTGAGCTAGGGGCAATTAGAACAGTCACTTAAAATATTCCACACCAATGCTCTGAAAGTGATGTGCTAAAGGTGATCGAATTAGCAGTGCGAGCAGGGTTCCCGCCAGAAGAAAGAAGGGCGCAGCTATGCTGCGCTGTGCTCCAGTCTGCAACCTGGGATGGAGGAAATAGTGTTGGCAGGAAGGTGTCCTCCCCCTGCGACTCGGTTGAGAAGTTGCAAAACACGTGGCGTCCTTTACATCCCTAGGTGTACTGGGAAGGGAGTCAGGATCGCTGTCTGAGAAGCAAGCCTCTCCATCCTTAGGAAACCCTGGACGTGCTCAGCGCACGGACTGAGGGGCAGATTGTAGCCCCATCACATCTCTCTGTTGACGGCCATGCACTTGCTTCAAAGAAAAAATGAGAGCAACCTAGGAGACTGTCCACAAGCTCCCCACCCGCCTGCTTCTTTGCCTTCACAATCTTTGTCTTCTCTCCTTGCAATGTGGATGGACCACGTCTGTGTCCGGCCATCAGGCACCAGATCCCATCTTATCTCTTTTGCTCTGAAGACACTGCTCTAGCAATTTCCCCTCCTCCCACATCAAGGCTTCCTTTCTCTATGGGTTCACCCTCATCAACATCGTACCATGCTGTGCTTCTCCCTTGTACCCCACTTCCCCTCCATCTGCCACTCCATTCTGCTCCTTCCTTTCACAGCTATGCTCCTGGAGACTATCGTCTATACTCGCTGTTGCCAATTTCTCTCTGCCCAACCCGTTACTTTTTCCCTCCCTGATTGGTTTTTTCTCCTTACACGTGTCACTAGCATATGCTACCGAATCTTAGCCACCTCCCTAGAGCTAATCTTCCTGAAGGCAGGGATTTGGTCTGCTTTATTCATGGCTGTCACCTTACTACCTAGAACAGTGCTGGTCTAGAGCAGGGGCTAGATAAATATTTTTAAAATAAATGGATGGATGAATTGTAGATGACAACAAGTTTCCACCTACATTGGTGAGTTATCGCAAGGGATTTTCACAGCCTGCCCTGAGGTTGGTCTTGGTCGATCTCATTTTGCAGAAGAGGAGACAGAAACATAGGTGTTGACTAGCTTCCCCCAAGTTGCTGGGTCAGGATGGTGGCTGGTCCAGCTCATGTCTCTGACTCCTAGTTTAATGCTTTCTCCTTTACCCCACAGCTGCCTCCAGCAAAGGGCCCCTGCTTCTGTGTCTCTAATGCCCTGGTGGGAGCCACCAGCTTTGCAGATGGAAGCCAGGACTCAAGCTGCAGGTGACCTGCATTAACCCCATCACCCAGTGCCTTAGCGCTCCCCTCCCCCCATCCAGGGCTGACCTTCCATTGACTCCCAAACCTCTCTAGTTCAGCAAAACATCGATTGCATGATGCGTTGGTTAAGATATTACATTTGGGGGTGTAATTATTTCAAAGGCAATTAGGTACTCGATATTTCTTATTCTGCCTGCCAGTAGGAATTAATAGAAAACCTTTCAATCAGGAACAACTGCAGAACAATTTCTGGCCCCAAAGATGATCAGTATGACCCAGCAGAGCATTCTTCGAGCTTCAGGAAGCTATTCCTCTCTGGTACTTTCAAAACCAGAGGGGAACGTTCTTCTTCCATCTTCATCAGAAGCCCCTGCCTGCATTCTTTACTTACAGTCTTTAAAAAGACACTGAAATCTACATGGCTTTTTCTGACCATCCATCTCCATGTCACCTTCCAGGGGGCAGGTAGTGAGTCCTAGAAAACCCTACCCAGTGGCGCTGTGAGTGACGTTCATGTTATTAGGAACCCGAGTCACTGCTTTGTCCTGAGCCTTCCGACCAGACTTTCCAGGGCCTGAGATGGGATATGAGACTCTTAACCACCCACTAGATGGTACGTCCTAGAAGACCCCCAGAGCCCACAGACCTGGCATCCTCCCAGGAGTACCTCCGGAGGGGTTGGTGGCATCTTCCCTCCCCTCTGAGGTGCAGGCCCAGTCCCAGCGCTGGCCTCTCTCTCAGTTTCCCTGCCGTCACAAGGGTCGGTGTCCTGCCTGCTTGGTGAGGTCCCCAACATCTTGTCCAGCTCTGGCCAGGCCCTCCCCAGGATGGAGGCTGTGTGTGGTGGGGGGGAGGGGTGGAACAAAGGTTTATTGTTGGATTCTGCTCTCTCTATCCCTCTGCCCCCTCATTTTCTATGTTCACATCATGTTCTGTTCTTAAGTCTGCAGGAATTACGGTGGAGGGGGAGTCACCAATGATGGCAATCAATGGAATGGGAAGATTATTCATACATTAGTAGGGACGGTGATCCCAGAGCACCATTCACATACAACAGGGTAAGGGAAGCTATAGGGCAATCAGGTCAGAGGGAGAAATGTAGACAATGTTCTAGAACAAAGGCATCTTTTGCGTGGACTTCTTGGACAGGAAGATTCTGTTTCCACTGGAACCAATGTAATTTCTGCACTCCCAGGCTTTCCCATGCACAAGTGTGTGAAAGTCCCACACCTTGGGTTCATCTGTAATCTATAATGCTGGCTGCATAGGCTGCAATCCTGGAGATGCTGTGGCAGATTTGAAAGCTGATGGAAAAATGAACCCACGAACCCTTTTCAGAAAGGAGGTAGGGACCTACAAGCCTTAAAGGTTTGAAGTCCGAGGTAAACGGCAGGCTCTCTCTATGGCCGGCTGAGCACGAGCGTGCTGAAGCCTTGGGGGTCCATTGGAGCACTGCCTGTTCCAGGTTGTGGTGGTGTGGCTTCCGGAGGGCTGCAGCTCAGCCGGGCCAACAGGGAACACATTTTCAAAGCAATCTATTTAAGCTGAACTCCAAGGTGTAACAGTGAATCTATGGAAGAGAATACAATTTTAGGAGGCTGAGAATAGAAAAATGTTCATTTCTAATTATAAGCCAGCGAGTCCCCTCCTCCAGCTTTGTTCTTCCCCTCACATCCCCCCTCCCTCCACCCCACTTTAATCCTCCGCCTTCAATTCCTCCCCTCTACCTGAAGAGGATCTAACACTTGCAAAAAAGTGTTTGGGGAAACCGAGGTGCAGAGAAGTCAAGTGATGGCCTCGCGGTCACCCAGCCAAGAAACGGCAGAGCCGTGATGTAAACCCAGGGGTGAGTGATTCCACGTGACTCCCCAGCAGAGGCTGCCAAGAGATTTGGGGTTAACTCCACACAAACATCTGGTGAATGCCCTGAGCATCCTGTGGTCAATTCACCAAGCATTTACTGAACATTTAGGACGCAGCAGGCGACAGTCTCAGGCTGAGTGACTCAACTGAGTAGCACACACACAAGATCAAATGTCCTAATCTGATCCATTCTCTTCTCTGAAGACCCCCACACTGGCGCTTCCCGGGCTTCTGAGCTGAGGTTCTCCCATTGTTTAATGGTAAAGGGAATTAGGAGGTGATGGCTGTGATTACGTGGTCGTGTTTTCAATTAAAGATGTTCTCCAGTGACCGCGTGTTGACACGGCCGGCACAGCGCCGTCTCTGTGGGCGGAGAGGTGACGGGCATTGTGCCTCTGGTGGGTACCCTATCACGTTGGATGTCTGGTGACCTTCTAGGCTGTGGCACATTCCCAGTGGCAGGATGGGTGAACTTCCCATGCCTGGTAAAGGTTCTTTCCCGGGGGGGGTGTGGCGTGGACTGGTGGCTTCTCGCTCCTTCCAGATGCCAGTCCTTCCTGCTCCTAACTCCCGAAGCCTCCTTTGCAAGATCCTGTATCCCTTAGGGCAGCCTCTCGCTTTTTGTTAACTGTCTGTTAACACAGCGGTCCCCGACCTTTTTGGCACCAGGGACGGGTTTCGTGGAAGACAATTTTTCCACGGACGGGGTGGGGCAGGTTGATGGTTCAGGCGGTAATGCCAGTGATGGGGAGCCATGGGGAGCGGCTGTAAATACAGATGAAGCTTCGCTCGCTCACCCGCCGCTCACCTCCTGCTGTGCGGCCCAGTTCCTAACAGGCCGCGCACTGGTACCCGTCCGTGGCCCGGGGGTTGGGGACCCCCGTGTTAACACATCAGTCCCCCACCCATCCATCCACCACCAGATTTTCCACCTGTTCTCCATGGCCTCCAGGATAAGACCCGGACTCCTGGTGTCTCCATTTACGATGATTTTGCTGTAAGGAACAAGAGGCCCCAATTCAAACTGGTTTCAACTGTAAGGACATTTGCCATCTCATAACCCAGAAGTCCAGAGCGGGGCACGCTCTGGATGGGATGTCAGGGCTCTGAGCTCATTTCCCCCGATCCCATCAGCTCTACCCAATCCTGCATGATGGATTTGTCCTCGCGCTGGAAGCGAGACAGTCACAGCTGCTCTGGGCATCCCATTGTCCCAAGAAAAAAGAAGGACCCTTTCTTCTTCTGTCTCTTTCGATGGCCTTTGGTTGTGGATTTTCTCATCCCCCAGACAGACCACGAGCCAATCATGGGGAGTGAATTAAAATCCAATTGGCTGTCTCAGTGGGTCTCATATCAGGCCAGGCTGGTGGAAAGAGACAAACGACGACTTTCAGCTGATTCCTGGAGGCCAAGCGCCTGGGCAGCTGAGCACAGTCGTCGTAAGACGTCCCTGCCCGCTGGGCAGCACTGAGCCTCTCTCTTCTCCCAGAGCCTGGCATCACACAGCCGGCCATTAAAGCACAAACTCCAAACTGTCTGTTCCCCTGGCAGCTCTTCTCCCAGCCTCCAAGCCGCCTCCAGGAACTGGCCTCCCTGGGGTCTTTCCAACAGTCTTCTCACTTGTTACCTTGGGTTCGATTTTCTTTTTGCCCAGGAAGGAAGACAACCAGTCTAATAGCTCCCTTGTGCTAAGTGTGACACCAGAGCCAGGCTACCGTGGCTGCCTGCAAGCCCCTCTCTCTCCCCTCCTCCCAGTGGTCATGACGGCTGGCCTCAGGGCCCAGCCCAGCAATCCTCCTCTGCCCCCAGAGCAGAGGCAACATGGGGCTGGGAGATCCTGTGGCCTCTGATGCCAGAGGGACCTGAGCTCAAACTGCAGGTGGGCTTCTCAGGAGCTGGCTGGGTAGGGGTAATTGCCCAACATCTCTGGGTCTCAGTGTTCCCATCTAGGGAATGGGGATAATAAGTCTGTATCTCAGAATCAGATGACGTAAGATGCTTGAAAAGTGCTTTACACGCGGGGAGGGCTGTGCAAATTTGGGGGTGGTGGCCAGGGGGCTATTCTAGGACTGGAGGGGCCAAGGCCTCTGAATCCCAGTGTCAGAGTAGAAGCAAGTGATGAGGACTGTGTCCATCCCATCCTTTCACAGTGTCCTTTCAAAACCAAAACAGGACAAAACAAAAAACCAGACTCCATCACACACGAAAGTCTTCTGCAAACTGAGTTGAGAGAAAATGTTTGGTGTGAGCTGCCCTGGAGGGAGAGGGCGTGGTGGGGATCTTTCTGGGCATAACTTCCCACTTGTCCCAGCACCAGGGGGCAGCCCCACCTCTCCCCTGAGGTCTACTACATAAAAGGAAGGCCAGAAAGCAAGCATCATTCGTGAATTCATTCGACGAACTTCAGCGAGCACCCACTGTGTGCTGGAATCTGTGCTGAGTGCAGGGCGTAGAGAAGCGGGTAACGAAGGGGTCCAGCTGCGGGCTCGGACAGACCGTCCCTTGGCACCTGGGCAACTAAACAAGCCACGTAATCTCTCTGAGCCTCAGTTTCCTGGTCTGTAAAATGGGAAGAAGAAATAGTATATACTTGATCATGAGGATTAGATGAGATGTGGTGTGTGCGTACAGCATTTAGACAGTCATCAAGAAATGATGAACGATGATGATGATGGTGATGATGATGGTGATGGTGACAGGGACCACAGTGATGGTGATGACAAGGTTCCTCCCTTTGGGTAAATCACAGGACACTGTAGAAGCATAGGCTGCGGATCTGAGTTTCACTGGCTTCTAGAGGGGGTGGCTCTTGAGTGTGTGGAAGAGGGAAGGGAGTTCCCCAGGCCATGAATCTGGGTGGGCGAGGCCTCTGCTACAGTCACTGCAACACGTACGTCTCAGGGGGCTGACACATACGATTTGTTTCTTGTTCACACACAGGCTATGTATGTTGAGAGACTGGACATGAGGTGTCCACCTTACGGTGACTCAGCGATGGAGGCTGCTTTGGCCTGCAGGGTCCACCCCCTCCCCAGACAGCACAGGGAGAGTTCCCATCTGCTTTTCTGTGCTTCAGCTGGAAATGACACGCGTCATCCTACTGGCAGTCCCCTGACCAGAGCTCGTGTGATCCCATCTAACTGCAGGGAGGGCTGGGAAATGGGGGAAGCCATGCAGAGGGTGTGGGCGAGGAGAGCGCCTCAGGTGGAGGGAGGGTCCAGGGACAAGAAGAGCAGTGCTCGAAACTGAGAGTAGATCAGGGCTCCTGCGGTTAGGAGAGCAAGGAAGGTGGGGGCTTGGGGCGGGGTGGAGGCAAGGAGACCCACTGGGAGGCAGGGATCTGGGCAAGGGGAGTGGAGGCCTGAGGCGGGCCCATGGCAGTGAGGAGGGAGGAGGAGACAGCGCCTTGAGCCATCAACAAGCAGAATCCAGAGACCCGTGGGAAGTGGGGAAGAAGGGATGAAGGGCAATTCCCAGCCTCCTCGCCTGGGGGACTGCCATTCCCTGAGACCAGATCAGGGAGGCTGGGGCAGCTGGGCACCAGAAGACGAAGTCTGGTGCCTCTGTCCCGGCCACGGGACATACAGAGCTTGGGAGAGAGGCCTGGGCTGAAGAGCGATCACTGCACAGAGCACAGCCGTCCTGCCCGTCTCCCGGGCCCCACACCAAGCACCGCCTGTCACCCGCCCTCCACCCACAGACCCCTGCTGGGCGTGCTTGGAGGAGACAGGGAAACCAGCCAGTCCTGGAAGAACCAAGGTGGGGGGGGGTGCTAAAAAGCACCACGCGTCATCTCAGCTGCTGAAGTTCTGAAGCTGGTGATCAATTCCCAGGCTGAACACATCCGATCCCGGGGCGGGGCGGGAGGGGGTGGGGGACAAAATTCGCGATGCTAATCATGGCATATGGAAGTACCTTTAACACAGAGGATGGCCGGGACACGTCACATCGATATCAGTCTTTGCAACTGTTGAGGTAATTGACACATGATTAACCCCCCGTCTTTGGTCTTTGGGATTTGGAATCCAATATACTGTAGAGGGCTCCCTTCTGAAACTGGCTCTCTCACCCGGTCCTCCGCAGACAGGAGCTACTCACATAAGCATCATCAAAAGCCTCGAGCATTACTGAATAGGAGAGGTGGCTTTCGTGTGCTCTGATGTCCTTTGCCGTTTTCTCTGGCATTTCAAAGGCTCTTTTCAAGTCAACATAGAGCCACGTTCAGCCTCCAGGGAGGAGACCCCTGGCCCTGAACATGGAGGTTATCTGAAGATGAATCAGAGGTAGGCTCTTTACAAATCAATCAATACCTGCATTTTATTCTAGCCATTTCACAGATGGGTAAACGGAGGTGCAGAGGGGTCAGGTCATTTATTTGCCAGGTTCACCGAGGAAAAGCATATTGGGGTGAAAATAGGAACTGGAACTTCTGCTCTGGTTTCTGTAAATTGTGGCTGCACCCGGCCTCTGCAGAGAGAAGAGGAAAACCCTGCTGGAACGAGAGAGAAAGCAGCTCCGCCTGAATCCTCCCGCACGAAGTGACAGGCTCGGGAAGGACAGCCACACTTGTGGGAGCTTCTCTGCCCTGGAGAGAGGCCTGACCACCTTTTATGAAACAGACGACTATTCAACAATAAATATTTTTCACACATGGCCAGAGAAGTTACCACTATTGCCTCTTTCCCAGCCTGGTTGAGTCAGCAGGAAATTAGCCAAGGTGCAGAAAGCCTTGTGTTCTGTGGTTCTGGTGGGTTGATATTTTTTAAATACTGAGCTGGAGAGAAACAGAACTAAAAAACACCCTTGAACGCCATCACCCTTGTGGGTCCCTTATCCCAGGAAAAATGGGTCAGGGTCCTAGGGTGCCAGGAGCCTCCTTAGGGTGAAAGGATGGGTGGGTGAATGTTACAGGGGGTTTGGGAAAGGGCCCAAGGTGAAGCTCTCTCAGTTACCGTTTCCTTATGTACAAAATGGATGGAATAATGTACTTTCCTCAGGGCCACGATGAGGCTGAGATTTTTCTGCTGAGCGAAGAGGGTGTAGTAGGGAAAGCATTGGCCTTGGATTGAATCCTGCTTTACAGTTAGGACTTCTCAGCTGAGTCCTTGGGCAAGACCCTTTCTCTTTCTGAGCTACTGCTTCTTTATAAAATGGTGCATTAATATGTCACATATAGATCTTTAAGAGTTAGGTACAGGGGCCCAAAGGACTGGACGAATGCAAAAGTGTCTGTAAATTGTAAAGCCCTGGAGGTACTCCAGGTATGATTTTTTTTTTTTTTTTTTTTTTTGGTGCTGTTACCGTGGCCTCTACCAGGGGCAAGTCCCGACTGAGGTCAGGCAGCTGCTTGTGGGACCTTGTTTATCTGTGTTAGGCTTTTAGCAGTCTGGGGACGGCTCCTTCACTGGGGCTTAACAGAAAAAAAAAGACAAAAACTGGTTCTGTTGTTCCCGTCACATAATTAATATTCCAAATAAGAATCATGCAGTCATTTCTATGAATATTTGACTCCTTGACTCCTGAAATATCAGCTTAGCTCGCCGGCTGAATTGAAAGAAGAAATAATTGTTTTTACACCGACCCCGACAGACCAGCCGCTGCAGGCCCTGATCACGGCCTGAGGAGGGATGACTTGGTCTGGATGACAAGATGCATTGTACAAATGTCTGCATCCTGGTTCCTGAAGGGGGAGAGGCACCCCTCGGCTCCTTTTGAGGTGAGCATCGACGGGGTGGACTTCGGGGGTCCTGGGCCCCTGTGAAGCAGGAGGGAAGCCCGGCATGAGGCTGGTTTCAGGGGAGCCCCATGACAGGACACCCAGGACTCCAGAGACCCAGCCTTGCGGGGAGATCAGTGGATGGAGAAGGCGGCTTATCTCCGACGCAGCCCCCAGTGGGCACCTGTGGAAAAATAGTTCCTCCCTCACCTGGGCGCAAAGACAGTGGGTCCTCATGGCTCAGGAAAGAGGGACAGCAGGCCTGCATATGCTGCAGCGCACACGGGTCTCTGGGTCCAGACCCTTCTCACTGCTTGACTCCTTCCTCCCAGAATTCTCCCTCCTGCGGGCCAACCAGAGGCCAGATACATCACAGCTACCATGATACAGGCTGGCTTGGCCAGGCAAAAAAAGGGAATACACGAGAAATGAAAAACTGCTCTGAGGACTGTAATCGTAGCATTGTCATCTGAGAATGCTTTCAGTCATTGGCGTGTGCCACTGGTGTGTACTTATGCAAACCGGGAGTGAGGTGACTGGTGGCCCCTGAGGTTCCTGGAGGAGACCCCTGACTGAGTGCTCCAGCCTTTTCAGAGCTAACCTTCTGGATGGGACTCTCAGGTGACATCTGGTCCATTTCTGAGTTTGGGGGGGGTGTACTCCGAACAGAGCACTGATTCAAGGGGCAATGGGCCCCACCCCATCTCCTGCTCTGCTATTTGCAAAGCTGTGTGCCTTTGGGCAACTATCTGAGCCTCAGTTTTCTGACCTGTAAAATGGGATGATAACCTCTTAGGCCCTCCCAGACCTTCACAGAAACAGCTTGCTGAAGTGTCAGGAGCCATTGGTACAGAGCTACGGAAGTGGTAGCCTGTGGACATCTCTCCTGCAATCTGAATGGGTTGGTTCCCACTTGCCATATAATTTTTTTCTCTGATTTAGTTGCCAATCCAAGATTACCTTTAAAATTGTGCTATTTCACAATAAAACTCAGATTTCTGGCTCCCATGACCTGTCTAGCAGGAGCTGAGACCCAGCTGTCTCCTTTGATGGGGGTGTATGCTCCACAGTGCCCCAGACCCCACCCTCCCCCATTGCCCACCTCTCGTCCCCTCAACAGTGTCTCGGCTGGAAGGAATGTGCACGGCCCCCAGCAGAGTGCCTGGCAACAGACAGGTGTGCAAGAAACATCCTCTTCCCCTGTCTGTGTCCAGCCGTGAGGCCAGGAGAGCACCCTGTATTCCCGGGGAGGGACTGGTCCTACTCTCTCCCCTTCCCTCCCCTGTGGCCACGGGATAGCCAGGCAGTTGGCACATCTCCTTGCTCTGCCCGTGTCCTTGGGAAACTGGGGTGGGTTGGAGACCAGGTCACTGCAAAGTGCCAGGAAGTCATCAGGCCTACCTCACGGTTGAGCAGAAGGGCCCACAGCTCAATTCTGCATGGAGGGACTTGCCGTGATCCAGCCTCTTAGTTCCACTGATGCGGCCCATGGGTTAGGCCTTCGAGTCATGCCTTGGCTGAGAACCTCCCATCTCAACCTCCTCAAATGTTCAGGATGCCTGAGACTTAGATAAAAAAGCTAACTGCAGTCTCCTCTGAGACCTGGGGATGGGAGAATGGCCTTCATTAGACATTCATTTAAGGTGTGGAGGCCCCCAGGCTCTTTCCTAGGGTCAGCTTGCGGTTGGGGTTGGGGTATGAGAAATGCTTTGGGTCTTGAGTCTTGAGTGGGGAGGGGAGTGAGATTTGGAGAAGAGGTTCAGGTGCCAAGGTCAGAGGAGGGCAAACTCGGAGCCCAAGCTTTCTTCACCTAAGGGGACTCTCCCTGGTGGCCTGGGCTGTTCCTCTCCGCCCTCTGACCCCTCCCCGTCCACACGCCCTCTCTGCACACACACAGTCACAGTCTGGGACACCACAGGGTCCAGAGGGGCCTCAAGAGCTTGTCCAGACCACAGGGGACTTTGGGGGATACATGGACCAGGCATTAAACATAATGGAGACGCTTACTGGGAAAGTTATATCAGAAGGATTTAAAGAAAATTGTTAAGTCCTCTTAAAAACTATCCCAGTGAGAAAGCTCACTGCGTCCCAGTCCTTAAACTCTGACACTTGCTAATTTTCCTAACAGCAAGTATTAACAGGGAGAAAATACCTCTCAGTACCTGGCTGGAATTTAACCACTTTGTGTGTGTGTGTGTGTGTGTGTGTGTGTGTGTGTGTGTTTTTAATTATATTTAATTTTTGACAAATTTTTATGGTGAATGATAGTGGTCTTTCCATTCATAAGGAAATAACTCATCTTTTATAAGTATATTTTTTAAACTCTTTTTACTGTGGGGCTTTCCGAACACAGACCAGAAATAGAGATGGGTGCCCAACACCCCACCTTCCAGCTCCAACCGTCATCAGCCCGTGGCCCCTGCCATTTCTCTGTGCCCCACACTCTTCCCACACCCCATTACTGAAGCAACTCCCAGCCACCTTACAGCTTCATCTGTATATATTTCAGTATGTAAATTGCTTCTATGTGAGCGTATTGAAAGAACGTGGCAAGTGAATCACTGCTCCAGATGAAGCAAAATCTGAGAGCTCCCTGGATGACTGGGGGTTGGGGATGCTTATGCGGGCCAGCTTCTTATTGAGTGCATGAGAAAGCTGCCCCACCCCCACCCCCGGGCCCCTGCCCCAGCGCTGGCACAGGCTTGACACTTGGTTCTCCCTGTCTGTGTCCTTTTAGATTGTGAGCCTCTAGAGGGCAAGGCTGCTGTTCTGGGAGCTCATGAGTGGTGTCCCTGGACCCACTCGGGAAACGTTCCCTGCAGAAGTGATGCGGGCAAGAGCCTCTAGACTTTTGGATTTCCTGACACTGATGTGTGGTAGGCTGAATTTTAAATGACCCCCATCACCTTTGCTCCCAGTGTTATGCCTATGAACGTGTAGGTTACATGGCAAAAGGGACCTTGCGGTTGTAGTTAAGGTTACTAATCAGTCGACCTTAAGATAAGGAGATTATCCTGCATTATGAATATCTTGGATTCTCCTTGGTGGGCTCAATGTAATCACAGAAGCCCTGAAGAGGCAGAAGAGAAGGCAAAGGGGTCCCAAGAGCAAGAAGGACTTGAAATGCTGTTGCTGTTTCACAGATGGAGGAGGCCACATGAGGAGAAATGAGGGTGACCTCTGAGAGTAGAGACCAAACCCAAGCCAACACCGAGCAAGGAAGCGAGGGTCTCAGTAACCACAAAGAAATGAATCCTGCTAACAACCTGAATGGGCTTGGAAGCACTTTCTCCACAGGACCTGCAGATAGGAACCCAGGCTTGCTGTCCCCTTGATTTTATTCTGGTGAGATCTGAAGCAGAGAACCCACCAGACATCTGACCCACAGAACAGTGATGTAGTCAGTAGGTGTTGTTTTAAGACACTGGGTTTGGGGTAATTTGTTACACAGCTATAGAAGACTGATGCAGATAGTGAACAGATCACCTTCTGTCACTTCTCATGATGGGTAATCAAGATTCTAATGACACTTTGGAGAGAACTTGGTCCCAAGAGATAATCCAGTTCCACCCCCATGTCATGGGCAGGGATGTAAGGCCTGGGGAGGAGAAGGGGCCACACTCACACTGGGTTTTAATGTCATCAAAGAAACTTCTAAGGAAGCAACTTTTCTCTAGTTAACCCTCCATCCAAGAGCAGAAAGTCCCTGGGAATGTTTCATGATGCCATTGTCCCAGAACTCATCTCAGAACGACCATATCTATTGTCCCTGAGCCACTTTGGGAAGCAGTGGGAAAGGTGCTGATGGGTGTGTGAGAACTGGGAAGGGTGACAGAGGCACAGCTGCAGGGCCTTGGACCCTGCCTGGCAATGTGGACTGGACTCACCTTTGGGTGCAGTGGAGGTATTACAGGTGTTTTATTATGGGGGCTGACATGCTCAGATTTGTGTGTCGGAAAGATGCTGGCTACGCATGTAGAAAGAACCAGTTAGTGGAGGTCAGGAAAGGAAGCAGAGAGTGTAGCTAAAGGCTACTGCAACAGACCCAAGGGAGAGGCGAGATGTGTCCAAACTAGTGGTTCTCAGACGTCAGTGGGTACGGAGTGGGGGAGGGTTGCTAAACATACAGATCCCCAGATACCACCCCCAGAGTTTCAGATCCTGGGGCCTCACTCCAGACCCACTGAGATGGAATCTCTGGTACTGAGGTCCAGGAATCTGCATTTTAAAAACATCCCAGGCTTCTGAGATCCGCCGGGTTGAGAAGATGACGGTGGCTAATGAGAGCTGAGGGTAACAGAGTCAAGAGCTAAGGATGACCCTGGGGCCTCTGCCTCAGGCACCTGGGCAGGCGTGTGGTGGGGACATTCAGAGAGCCAGGGGTTGTGAGGGGTGAAGCAGGTCTGGGTTGAACCGAGCAGCAAAGCTGGGCAGGAAAGGGGTGCAAATCACCAACAGCTGCTTGGAGCCTCTGCGTGTGGGTGTGTCATTCCCCTCCTCCTCCCAAGCAGGGCTTTGTAACATGTGACGACATTAAATGCTCAACCAGGACAATGAAACGAGTTTAGAAGGTTCAGGTATTTCACAGCTGGGGCAGGCAACGCTGCTCTAAATTTACTAAGTCAACAGCTCACTCTTGCTGTTAGGTGGGCTGGAGATTTCATGACAGAAGCGAGTAAGTGAAAATGCTACCAGCTGTAAACTTTATCTTATTGGCGAAATGTCTATTATGCAGCTAAAAACAGCCAGTTGATAGGCGATGCCCACCAACAGTTGGTAGCAACAGTCTTAGGTGGTGATAACAATGACGTTATGTCTCTTTCATCACCTGTAGGTTCTTTTTATCACCAATTACTGGCCATACGCTCACTCGTGGAGGATGAAGAGGTGATGATGCTGTCATCACTAAAACCACTTAGCGTCTTCATCTGATTTTCCTTCAGAGGTTTCTGCCTGTGCGTTTCAGATCCCCAGTCTTCACTGGTGGGGAAGGCATTTGATTTTAGAAAATAATTTGGTGGACAAGTCGCTAATCAAGCCAGGAAGTTCCAACTGGGTCATTCACTGGATGTGTCCGTTGTGCCAGGCTCTGAGCTAGGGGCTGGGAATACAGAGACTTACCTGACCCTGTTCTTGTCCTCAGAGGGCTTACAGATTTCCCTGGAGGGAACTCAGAATAGAGCTCTAAAACCTTCCAGCTGTGGCATCATCTTTAGAGTAAGTGAACTGACCCCCGGGGGGCACCCCGTTAGAATAGGCAGCGCTCATGTAAACACACCCATTCCGACGTTTGTTTAAAACTGGTTCCGTTGCTCTCTTCACTGAAGTTTCAATACAGAGTTGAAGTCTGCAGCTTTAAGGAATTTGTTATTATCCTAAATCTGGTTGAGGTTTTGGATCGAGTGTAGGAAATTTTCACAAGAACCTAAATTTCACGTTGATTTGTGGTGCATTAGCATACCAAAATTGGCTTCAAGTGCACTTAATGGATGCATTACTGCAGAAGGGATCTGTCTAACCACAGTATTTTTAAATTTATGAAATTGAAATGCATTGCAGGTTACTGAGCAGTCTAAATTCGTCAAAGTCACAGGGCTGGAAGCAGGTCGTTGCTGGTGGCAGAGATCTGAAGCCAGGTCCAACGAAACAAATTGGAGAGCCTGTGCACTGATCCCCAGGGGCCCCATGGCCCTCAGGTGCAGCCCTTCCCAGCACAGGAACTCTGACTCTGGCAGTCCCCTCCCCTCAATGCTGTCCCCTTGGAAACAACCTCGAGTTGGGGAATAAGCTGAATGTGAATTGAACTTCATCCCAGTCTCTGCTAAAGTGTTAACTGAAAAGTAAGGCATTAGCTGAAAACTAAGTCCTCTGACATCTAAGAGGGGGCATTCCATTCTGACAGAAGTTTCTTGGAAGACCCCAAATGCTCTGGTCTCAGTGCTCACATGGTGGAATGACCAAAGGCAGGGTTGCGGCTGTTGAGTTGGGGCTTGTAACGAGCAGTGCCCATGGCCCGACCTTATCTCCTTTACCCTTAAGTGGTCTGTTGTCCCCACTTTCAAATTACTGGGCCAGTTCCTGGCACTGTGATTCCCATCCCTAATCCCTTTAAAATGAACTTCCAACAGCAATGCCTCCTGAATCAACAGCTTTAGAAGATGCCAAAGCCGCAGCTTTCAAGGTCCTTCTCCCCTCCAGGTGGGGAAACTGAGGGTCAGAGAGGGGCTCAAGGGCTTCCAGACAGCTGATGGCAGAAGCAGAACTTGGGTCCCCCAAGCTTCAGTATTTCTTAAGCAAATTGCACATAAGACGCCTGGAGATCGACACAGCTGTGTTTACTTCTTTATTCTCACTGCGCTTACCTGATGGGTGTGCCCACCATGAACTTGAATTCACTGGCACGAGTGCACACTAAAGGTATAGGAGTGGGCTTTGGTCTTTTCCTATGCTGTTTTTTTTCCTGAGCCTCAGTCTCCTCATCTGAAAAATGGGGATTAAATAATATTGGCTCCCAAGGCTGTTGTGAAGGTCAAATGATGTAGCACGGGGAAGTACTTAGCAGTGTTTGTCACATGGCGGGGATCTGTAGCTCTCCATCCTTAGCAGGGTTCGGAGACTTAATCTTCTTAGTGGCTCCAACATTCACTCCAGTGTGTGGCACAGAGCAGAGGTTCAGGGAGTGTCTGCTGAATGAATGAACGTAGCTTGGGGATCATGGCAGGTCCCTGGTCTTCCAATTTCCTGATATGCTTGCATTCTCATAGAATCTTTACTCAAGTAATACTTATCCATTAATTCAATTAACCAGTTCAATAACAGTTCTTATGTGACTATTATATGCAAGACCACTTTCAGTAATATTGATTACAAATAATAACGAATATTTCTGAGCTCTTACTAGGTCCTAAGAATTATGCTTAATGTTTTTCAAACACTGTATCATTAGTCTTCACACCAGCCCACTGAGGGAATGTATCAGTCAGCCACTTCCACAATAATGCTATGTAACAAAATTTCCAACATTCAATAGCTTGCAACAAGCATTTTCCCCTTGTTCATGTGTTTGTACGTCAGCGGAGGCAGTTCTGAATCCAGGCTGGGTCACTTGGCTCCAGGCTGCAAGTTGAGTTCAGGTCTGCTCCACGTGTGTTTATTCTGGAGCCTTGCTGGAAGAGGCAGCAGCTTCTCAGGATGCGTTCTTCTCATTATGGATCCAAAGCACAGGAGAGCAAGCCCAGCCCTGCAACACATGTCAAGCCTCTGATTCAGTCACATCCTTCAAAATCTCATTGTCTAAAGCAAGTCATATGATCAAGTCCAAAGTCAAGGGATGGGGAAGCACATTCCATGTGCTATGAGGCTGTGACAAAGATGTAGAAGTGTAATACCCCCATGGGGTCAATAATTCAATTTACTGCTTGTAGGGGTCTTATAGGCTCCAGACTGAGGCAAAGAAAGAAATGACTTGCCCAAGGTCACTCAGCTCGTTTGTGTCAGCAGTAGGGGTTGAAGCCAGACAATTTAATTCCAGAATTATGGAGGCCTACGTGTGCATATGGTGAGGGGATATTCGTTTTCTTAAATTACTTGTATTTTTTTTACCCATTAGTTGCCAATATCATGTTGGCACCAGCCTCTCTCACGGTTACCCATCCATCTACTCACCCACCCAGTCACTCACATGTCTGGTCTTTGGGTATTCTCTCAACTCTCCAGAATAAAAGACTCAAGGGCAATTCTTGGGTGATTTTTTTGCAATTAATGTTGAGGGGAAAAATTGTCATCCAGTTAATCTCAGGCACGTATATAAATACCTTTAGAAAGTCCCTGGTGGAATTATATCAAAGCGGCACCATGATTTTACTTAAAAACAGTTTGCTCTGAGTCAACTGAGATTTCTGACACCTGAATCTGAAAGTGAGATCTGGGTGGGCCCTGCGCTGTCTCCACAACGGAGTGGTGTGTTTACTTGGAGGGAGGAGAGGAAAGACGAGGTATGTGTGGCTGTGGAATAAGGTTCCACACTCGCTTACAGGAGGGGATTTCCTCCTCTGTGTTTCCACGGAACCTTCCCTGTGTTTGTTTAAACCCATTGCACACTCTGGTCTGACAGCTGCCTGGCCCAGGGCCTCCCTTGCAGAAGCATGCACAACCAGCCTTCTTTAACAGCACCCTTCACTGTGTCCCCCGAGGCAATTACTTGAGTATATAAACCTTACTGAAAGGCTGGCTTTTCTTGGGAACTAATAAATAAGCCCCAAAGCCACAACGTGGGTAAGACCTTGAAAAACGGCCTCATCATCTACTGGGAATTGTGAACCCTGCAAAAAGCAGCTCATTGTACTTTCAGAAAAAGCTTTTTGTTTAAAAAAATAATAATGAACAAAAACCACCAAGTGGAGTCTATATGGAAAAAGCAATCTAGTCTGAGATTCTAAGGCTGGTCTCTTTGCTGCATTAATCTTTCTTCGTAGATTTTATGTAAGAGGCATTATTTGCAGGAAAACAAGATACCGTTCTGAAGAATTCCCCTCTCATCCCAGCTTTCCATCTGCAGTTATAATCCTCTGATTGTGACCTCTGCATTAGTTGCCGTGGATGCCGAGCCGAAGTTTATGACCTCAGGGTGGGTTATAGTTTCGGGGGGGGGGGTGAAATGAAGCCTCAAGCGATCAAAGTCACGTATTTCCAGAAAGAGAGGAAAGGGGGAAAAGGCACCCTCCGGACGCATCCCTCAGCGGTGGGCCAGCGCTTGACACTTAGAGAGCATTTTAGCTCCACTCTTGGTTGCTTTGTTGCTTTGAGGACAAGATGCTGGACTGTAGCCATGGGGACACGGGCAGGCAAAAGGCTATGTGACTGAGAACAAGGATTTTTTTTTTTTCTGTCCCTTGGACCTGTTTCCTGAGAGACTGGGCTTGAGTCGAGTCTTCCAGAATTCAAAGTGTCTTTTCTTTAACTGACGGTATCTCCATTCAAGAGCCCGGAGTCGACCACTGGTGCCGCTTCCTTGACCTCGGGCAGCCCAGGTGGTTTCCTGGAGCTGCCACCCCCTGGGCCACTGCGGCCGGCCGGGCTCGGGGTCCCGCTGAGCCTTCCCTCACCGTGGAAGCAAACAGGCTGGGCCGAAGAGCCCGGGAGAGCCTTCTCGGGATGCAAAAATACAACAGAGGGCGCGGAACCCACCAGCGCCGTGGCCTTGAATATCAACGTATGGGCTGGCTCCAGACCGCCAAGTTCGTTAAAAATGTCTCTGGCAGGGTGTCATTGGCAGACTTTAGGGGTTTCGGTTTGCTTTCTATTTGGAATCACCGCATCGCACAAGCCGTGTTTACTTGGAAGGAGAGGGGGCGGGAACCAAACCCACCGCTCCGCGCACACGCCTTTTTCTCACATTCCAGACTCGAGCTGATGTGTGTCAGCGCGACATGGGGCGGGGGGAGGGTTCTTTTCGGATGTTTCATTCGCCATCCGCACGTCACTCCCAAACTTTTCCTCCCTGCGCTCGGGGAGTCAGGTTGACGCGCCCTGGATGAGGGGCTCGAGGCGCGGGGCTGGGCGCGCTCCCGCGGAGCCGGAGCCGAAGAGGCTCCCGGGCTGGACTCGGGCTTCTCAGGTACAAGTTGGGTGCCAGGCGCGGCGGAGGGGGCGGCGACGAACGGCGGGTGGTGTCTGGCTCCGGGCTCCGGCGCCCCTCCGCGTTCTGGCCGGGCAGCGCCGGGGGCGGCCCGGGCTGGGCGTAGGGAGTCCGGCCTGGCGGAGGCTGCGCGCAGCCTCACTCCCCGCGGCGCTCCCGGCGCGGCGGCAGCGGCGGCGGCGACGACGGCCCAGGCAGACAATGAACTTGCGAGCGCGCGGAGCCGAGGCAGGTTTGGGCCCCGCGACCCTCGGCCCAGTCTCCCCGAGGCAACCGCGGCCCCCAGCCGAGGGCGTCCCCTCGCCGCCGGTTCTGGCCGTGCTCTGGGCGCCCCGCGCGCTGGGGACCCCGCGGGAAGGGTCGCACGCCCCCCTCCCCGGCTCGGGAAAATGCGGTCGGAGCTCGGGGACGGGGTACTCGGCGGCGGGGTGGTGGCGCCGCGGACAGCCGGAGGCCGGCGGGGGGCGCACGCCACGGGGCACGCACGGGGTGGCTGTCCAGGAAAACGACCCCAGGAGTCGGAATCGGGGCGGCGCGCTGCAGGCGGAGGACCGACGGACCGACAGATCGGTGCTTTCTCCTTAAGAGCGCGCTTTGGGTGGGGATGGGGGTGGGGGTGGGGATTCCCCAGCCTTGCGCTCCGCTTCCCGGCGCACTTCTGGGAAGTTTCCAGGCGCGGCCCGAGGCAGGTAGGTGTGCATCTGCCACTCTTTCCTGGACTCGGGTTCAGAACCGCCTCCTCGCCCCGGCTCCAGTCCTGCGGCCACACTGGGAGGGGAGGCTTGGTGTGTGTTGGGGGTGTCCCGGGCGCCGAAGCCTGTGGGACCGGGTTCCGGGAGGGGGACCGCGGGGGCGGGCCTGGGAGGAGACGGGGGCGCGGCGAGGCCCGGGGCGTCCTGAACTTTTGCTCCCCGCTCCCTCTTCCTTCCTCCCCGCCCCCTGCCCCCTCCCAGCTCAGGAGGCGGCGTGACTCCGGAGTAGCCGGCGCTTCCCGGCTGCGGTGGCGGCGGCGGCGGCGTCCCCGGCCGGCCTGGGCGCGGCGAGCCGAGCGCTGCAGGTCTGAGCCGAGTGGCGCGGCGGGGCGGCCGGGCGGTGGAGCTGCGGGGTGACGAAGCTGTGGGGAGCCGGGGTGGCAACGGCCCCTGCGCGGGGGCGACGCTGCCGATCGTGATGGAGCCCGAGTCTGTTGGGTTGTGTGTGCGGGTGGAGAGGACTTGGCGGCCGTGGGCGGATGGCGGGCGGCTCGTGGCGCAGTTGGCCCCCTTGGAGCCCCCTAGGATCTTGGGATGGAGGCGACCGGGAGAAGGGAACCTCGCCTTTGGGGAAATGAATGAAGAGCTGTGGAAGCGCCTTCCGACTCCTCCGGGCGAACGGATTGGCCGCCGCGCGCGCTTGTGTGTGCTTGTGTGTTTAGGATCTGGAGCCGCCAGGGTCCTGGGCGCGGCTGCTCGACCGCCCCGTCGCGGTCCTGGTGCCCACGTTGCCCGTCCGCCCAGCGCCCGGGGTCGGCCCGCGGGGCTGGAGCGGCGGGTGTGGACTGAAGGCTGGGGCTTGGGTGCCGGCTGTAGGCAGCTGGACGTCCGCGCCTCGAGCAGGGAGGTTCGAGAAGGAGGCGGCAAAGCCTGGGGCTGAGACTCGCTCCTCCGGCTCCCAGTTTCCGGTTCCCCGAGGCCCTTCGCTGCATTCACGTTGGGTGAGTTGATGGCACGGAGTTCTGGGGAATGAAGTTGTATGTCCAGGAAGCCGCAGGACGCCCCGGGAAGGGATGTGGCGCGCTGTTCTGTGAGGCTGAGCCGAGGGCTTCGCAGGGCCCCAGCTCCTCTTTCCTCAACTGCGGTTCCTGAGAGGGCAGCCAGCCAGCCGGTGTTGGAGCAGAAAGCAGCCCGGGGGCACGTGCACCCGCTGAGGCGTCCAGGTGGAAACTGAGGCCTGGAGATTTGCCCCAAGTTCCTCTAGAACCTCGCACACCATTTTCCATGCCCAGCTTTCCTGCTCCCGCCCCCTTCCCAAATGGTGCAAAATCAGGAACCCTCCCTTCCAGAACGTGGCACTTATTAATTTTACCAACTGTACGTTGAATCAGGCCGTCTTGAGGTGCAAATCATATATGATTTTGTTTAAAATAGCATGGGCATAAAAATGCCTTTTTATGAGGTAGTTTTAAATCAAATACGTTTTTGTCTCTAATACTCCTGAAAGATTGGCAGGAAAATGTTTTCCTTGCCTCCTGCTGCATGGGGAAACTGAGCCAGCCAGGTGAAGCAGCTTGCCGTGGTCTCTCTCAGTGCATAGGTGCGTAGTTGAGCCAGAAGTGGAGCTGCAGGGCTCTTCTTCCCTCCCAGGTCCAGCTTCCCGGGAGAACCATTTCTAGGGCCCTCTGAAGGAAATTCAATGATGTTTTTGTGTTTTTTCTCTCTGGGTATTGTATGACTGCAGTGAGCAGGGTTAATTCATCCAGGATATTGTGTGTGGGAGGTGGAGAGGCGGGTTTGTCCATAGTGGATCCCACGTGAGCCTTGCTTTTCTTTGATGGTTAGATGGCCAGGCATCCCAGCACCGTCACTGTGGATGCCGTGAGGCCTCTGTGTCTGCACCTTTCTTCTCCTCTGTTGCTGCTGCCCCTGGCCAGAAGAGGTGAGGAATTTGATTTTCTGCTGGCCTGAAGGAGAGAAGATTAATCCCTGCATCTGGAAGAGGCTATGTTTACAGGAAAGTTTGGGAGAGGCTGGGAAGTGGACTCTGCTTACTTGGTGTCTGGAGAAGGAGCAGAAAAGAAACTCCAAGTCAACCAGCTGGGCCATGGGAGCCCCAGGCTCTTGGAACCTGCACTAGCAGAAGCTTTAGGTTAGGGCTGGGTTGTGATTAGACTGTGGTTGTCCAAGGCCACCTAGGGCCTGGCTGGAGGTGACCCGGCTAGCATCCGCCTGGCATCTGCCGATGGCATGGATAGCATCCGCGTCCAGGCGAGCTCTGGGGGATGGGGAGAGGGGAGACGCTCTGGGGCTGCCCTGGGCAGGTGAGCACATGCCCTACCTAAGGAGGGCAGCTTTGGCTCAGCTCCAGCCAGTTGGGGGGGAAAAATCGACTTGACAGGTCTTGTTACTTCTCAAGAGAATTCTTGAGCCTGGACATTTAAGTGTGGGCTCCAGTGCTACAAGTAGGGGGTGGGGTGAGTACTCTGCCAGGAGGTCTGAAGCTTGACGTCTGGCCCTGTGTCTGTGTACTGGGGAGGGCATCCCACTGTCAGAGACCTGTGACACCTGACGGGGCATGGGGATCGCATCTCCCCGAGGCCGAGGGATTGAGAATTGACGGGAGCCCGATGTGCCTGTGGCCATGTGCCCGGCTGCTTCATGTGCCGTGTGTCATGCATCCATTCAATAGCTATTTGATGAATTCTTTTGTTTTTAATTTCATTTATTTATTTACTTATACAGCAGGTTCTTATTAGTTATCTATTTTATACATATTAGTGTATATACGTCAATTGCAATCTCCCAGTTCATCCCACCACCACCCCGCTTCCCCCCTTGGTGTGCATACATTTGTTCTCTACATCTGTGTCTCTATTTCTGCCTTGCAAAGCGCTGAATTCTTGTCATGTGGAAAGAGACACCCTGCCTAAAACTTTTTATATAATTTCATTATCAAATAGTACACCATGATAAGATAGAGACCCAGCCCTCGGAGGAAGGGAGCAGGCAAAAATGCCTGTACCTGATGGACAAATGAACAGCGAGCTGCGTTCAAAGGTGGGCAGGACAGTAAGGCAAGGAAAGTGAGAGGTGGGTTGTATAGGAGGAGAGTCTCCTTTTACTGATGTGGAAATTGAGGCTCGGAGTAGTGGGTCTGAGGTCACACAGCCCAGAAGTGGAAAGTCAAACCAGGTCTCTGATTCTCCAGCTCCTGGGCTGGCTCTGTCATCCCACCCTGCTGGACTGGAGCCTCTTGGAAACTCCTAGATGAATAGACCTTCGCTGTGGTGGGAACTCTTGCTTCCTGTCCCTGTATCCAGACCCTGTCCTGGTCCCCAGGTCTCAGCAGGCCCTGGATTGCCAGGTGTCATTTGGGATGCATTTGTATGAGAGAGGAGTTTCCTTAAATTCTAAAAACAGAAACTAGTTTGAAACGTAGCTGGCCTGGCAGTGTCACCGTGTGAGCACTCTGTCACTGGGCATCTCTTTAGCAGCACGTGATTTAGAAGCGACACTTGCAGCCACTGGTGAAAACGGTACATCCACCTGAAAGTCAGGATGCTCAGGTGATGTCGACTGAGTTCCGCCGGAACTGTGTTGCTTTGCTGTGAATCCAGAGCCCGTCTTCTCACTTAGCTAACGACGTCCTGGGAGACTGTTTGGACTTGCACAGGGTCTTTCGTTGTTGTTCTCAAGTGCTGGGGTCTGATTTCCTTCCTGAGATGCTCATCCTTTAAAAGGAAGCACTGGGACGAGATGATTTATGTGTAGACCCGTGTCTTCACAGCATGAAATGAAGCATAGAGGTGGGAGTTGTCTACTGAGTATCCCGTCTCCATATCTAGGAAGAAAAGTAAAGGTTTTTTGTGGATTTGGGCCAATACAGAATATATATATATTTTTACGTACGGGGGTTGGGGAGGAAGACATTTGGTCATAACAGCTGTCATTTGCTGGGCCCCTACTGGTTCCCAGCTGGCCCTGTGCCAGCCAGGTCAGACAGGTGTCCCCCTGTGTCTCAATCAGAGGGCAGGGAGGCTCTTGGAAATCACAGGGAAGAAGCTTTCAGTCATCCGGATGTGCAGGAGCTAGGAGCACGGAATGGCAGTGGAGGAAGGAGGGAAATGGGGCTGGAGGGGGAGAAAAACAATCCTGGCTCTAGAAGGGGAAGGCGGGCGTGAATCAGCAAGTGGTAAGGGGCGGGGAGGTGGCAGGAGAAAGCAGGTTCTCAGTCTCTGCTGATTTCGAAAAGGATGTACAGGAAACGCGAGCAGCCTCTTTCATCAGCAGCAGCTACATGCAGCATTGATGCCTTCTTCCAGGTGCAGGCCCAGGGCCAGGTGCGTGGGAGCTGAGAGGCAGCGCTCAGAGCAGTAGGCGAGGCAGAACTTGCAAGTCGGAGTTCCACAGTGCTGCCCAGAGTGCGGCAGGAGTCTGCATTAGCGACTCTGACATTGGAGTGGTCTGGGGCGACTTCACCCCTGGCCTGAGAGCTGGGGTCCTCTACATGACAATACCTGCCGGGCACTTGGAGCGGTGCCTGGCATACAGTAAGTGCTTAAGAAACATCGGCTTTTGTGGTATTCTTTAGCTCTAGAGCTCATAACCAGGGACGGGGGACGTCTCTGATCCCTCTGAAATTGCACGTACAGTCTTTTATGTAGATGTGTATATTTCTTGGTGTGTGTTGGGGGTGGAATTCTGGCATATTCTACCTCAGAGGACTTCTCTTACACCCCGTAAGGCCGGGAGCCCCAGGACACATTGGATTCTAGTCAGGCTGGTTGCTTCACCTCTCTGGGCTATTTCTTCATCTGTGCAAAGAGGGGCCTGGATCCACAGTTGCCCTCTGGGATGCTTCCAGCGGAACGCTGTGGACAGGCTGTAGGTCAGTTTGACTGTGCTCCCATGAGATGCGCTTAAGCCCAGGGCAGACCAGGAAATGTGCTGGGGTGGCTGGCTTTTGAATGTTACATCTTGAGCACCACTGTAAGCGTCAGAGAGTCCTGAGTAGGTGTGGGAGGGCCCTTTTTGCCGGGGCAGGCTCTCCCTGACACCTATGCTACATTTCTAGAGTTTGTCCTGGTCCAGGCCTTTCAGGTCTCTGAAGAAAGTGAGGCTGGTGGATCCTCAAAAGCAGAGAGTATCATTATAATGGAAACCTGGACACTTTCCAGAATCGTGTTTGTGATAAAAATATTGAAACAGGCAGCCTAGTTACCCAGGTGCCTGGAAAATACCCCAGCATGGGCAAATAATTAGATTACAAGGCAGGCGCAATTGTTTTTTCTAGTGATATGCGGGAACCTGGTGGTTTCACGTCTTCTCTTGAAATGGGGTATGTGTTTGCTGGCCTTTTTTGCTCCCTGTGGTCAAAAACATAGTGGAGTGGCCTCTGAGGGGGAAAGGACATGAGAGTTGGCAATTCTGTCCCTCTCGGGGCAGCCCTGGATCTTGGGGGGAAGTTCTGTCCCACTCTGCTGTGCCCTTGTAGGGAGCTGCCCCCAGGGCCGGGGCCCGTGGCACATTTGCTGTGATGTTAGAAGGTGCATTTCAGAGTCTGAGAGGTCTGTGAAGGTGTGTTATTTTCTCACCCCTTGTTGAAAGGGGTCTGGGCAGCTCTGTCTGCCCTTCGTGACACACGTTAACTGACTCGGGCTGGATGAAGTAAGCTCGGCCAGCACCTTCATTTTCCAATCAACCAAATGTTTGGTGCCCATCATGGAGATGTTCTTTTAGCCTGGGTGTTGAATCCTGTATAGGCCCTTGGAGGTGGTGGGGTGAGCCTGGGCACCCCGTTGACCTGCGTTTGATCATGACCCTGGGCAAGTGGTTTAATCTCCTTGTGCCTCGGTTTCCTCACCTGTAAAGTGGGGTTAATAATCTCTTCCTTGTCCTTGTAGTGTAGTTTGAGTACCAGTAGTACAAGTTAGGGTTCAAGGGAGCTCCCCAAACTGAGCCCCTCTTTCCTGGCCAAGTTCTGAACTTACAGAGAGAGAGGGGAGGAGAAAGATAGGTGGAGGTAAAAATGCAATGTTTGTTCCCGGCTGAAGTAGACATAGTAGAATGTGATTGAACCGGTGGGCACGTGGGCATCGCAATCCTCAAGTGAGAAGTGGGCAGTTAGGCCGGCTGACCTCCCCTGAGTCACAGGTCCAGTGGGAAAGCGGCAGCCTCTCCCTGGGCCGGCCCCCTTCCTCCACAGGGTAGCCAGCAGGGGGCAGTGCCTACTCTGTGTGGGAAGAGGCAAGGCCAGGCTACCTGTGTCTAGGTCCTCCTTGCACACTCCTGGGATGGGGGTGGATGGACACCACCAGGTGTAGACACAGGTGGTGGTACACAGGTGGCGCTGTCTCCACGAGGAAGAAACATCAGGAGTGGGCAAGACGATACCCCCCCATCCCCCACCCCGCCTCCACACACAGCAAATAATAAGTACTTAGCCCCGGGCCTGACCCACGGGGGCAGGGGGCAGGGGTTTGGGGCTGGCACGTGGTACCTATTAGGCATAAATTGATAAGGGCAGCATTAGATATGCAGTTGATAAGGATATTGAGGGGGACACTGAGATTAGGAAGTGAGCCTGTTAACCAGGCCTTGTTATCTGTAGAGCATGGCAGTGATTAGCCAGATTGAGATAATGATTAGCCTTTGTGACACACATGTAATTTACAAGGGGCGGGGGTGCCCCCGGAGCCACTGGCTGGCTGACAGCCTGGTAGCCTGAGTGGGAGAGCCTTTTCTGCCTCCTCTTGGTTCTCCCTCCCGGTTCATCCCAGGGGGGAACTGTGGATCCAGCCTCCTCTTTGCATGGCCTGAACCTTCATCAGCCCCCGGCCCCCCGTCCCATCACCACCTTCGGGAAGCTTTGCCAGTAATTCTTACCATCTCTCCATATCCTCCCATCCAGGTGTTACCGTCCTCCTCTGAGTGTCTGCAATTCTACGCTATTGAACTCAACCTACTTTGTACCACGTTCTTTCTAGTTTTCCTGGGTGTGTGGTCCACTCACCCACGCCCAGCAAACCTCTCAAGGGTGATGAGGCTGTCTGGGGGCCCACTCAGTCGCGAGAGTTGAATGAATGCTCAAAAGCCAGCTAGTCCTGGAGGAAGGGCTGTGATGGATTTCACGTGGGCCTCTGGGTGTGCATCCAGAAGACGGAAAAGTATCCCCAATTCGGCAGCATATGGTGCAGGAGAGTTAATGCTTGTCGCTAAATTTCTGCAGGAGTCAAGAGCCTAATGTAATAACCTTGGATTTCCTGACACTAGAGTTTTGGGCTATTAAAAGGTAGTGAGCCCAGTTTTTTGTGTCTTGAGAGTCTTGGGGATAAACGTTATGGAATTTTGGTTGGTATTTCAGGAATAGAAGTCAGGAGCCATTTACTCAGGAAAGAAATGTTGAGGCCGTTAGTGTTTCTTATGGCCAGTATAAATAGCTTGTCTTTAAGTTCCATGCTCCTTTGTTTGGAATGTAAATATTTGCATTAAAAATATAAAGTATGTCCCGGCATGTATTTATAGGGACCATAATTTCCAAACCAAAAATCAGACTATTGGTCTACAGAGGATTACTGCCTCTGATTCAAGAACCTGTTTATGTAAAGTCTTCCAAATGTACACACAGAACCGTATTTGCTTTGTGCACAGAAGGGATCTCCAGGATTACAAGAAAGCGGAGTTGCCCCAGGGAATTGGGCCAAGTAGTTGGGTTTCCCGACAGACACTTATGATCACGCTATTAAGTTGCAACCACCCCAGGGCAGGGCGAAGTTTTGGCCCAGGTCCCGTGGGACCGGCCGGCTTCTCCGTCCTCAGTCTCCTAGACATCCAGGTGGGAGTTGGCCGCAGCTGGCTCATCTCTGGGTCATGTAACCAGACGCCTGATTTCAGAATTGCTGTTGCCGTAGGAAGATGTGAGAAGAATGCGGGGATTGGTGTTCTTTCCGCCATCTCGTTTCTGGTTCAAGGATGAACTCTGAGGGCCCCTGGAGGCTGTCATCCTCCATCAGATTCTTGGGGCAGTTTAGCTTTTTAATTTTCCATGAAGAAAAGTGCAGATTTGTCAGACATTTGCTGGAGGCAGGATATCACCGCTTATTTGGTCTCCGCCCTCTTCTTTGGAATGAGAGATTGGGGGCTGCAGTCGGGCTGGGCCAGGGCCTCTGCTCCTGGCAGAGAGAGAGAGAGAGAGAGAGAGAGAGAGAGAGAGAGAGAGAGAGAGAGTGTGTGTGTGTGTGTGTGTGTGTGTGTGTGTGTGTGTTGGGTGGGTTTATTCTCCAAACTCTCTGTTGGCAGCCCTCGATGGAAAGCCTCTCTCCAGAGTCTCAACAAATACAGAGTGGGGGGATGTCTGGTCTGTTGGAGAGGGCCAACCTAGTCCATAAGCCAGCCCTGAATCCAGGCTTATCCCCCGCCTGGAATCCTCCCTATCATCACAGGGTGAAGGACAAATGAGTGGGGACCCAGGGGGGGTCTTGGCAGGGCCGGGGACCCCAACTCTGGCCTCTGTTTGGCTGCTACCAGGACCTCCTTTGTCTGGCATCCCAGCCAGCCCAGGGCCCTTCTCTCTGGTGGGACCAACACCTCCTCTCCCACTGGACACTGTTGCCTTAGGACTGGGACTCAGTTTTGAGGTAGCAGGACTCCTTCTCTGTCTTGCAAAGGGGATGGTGTCCTGGCTATAGGAGTTTCAAGCATCTTTCTGCTTGGGGTCCCAGGATGCTGAACCCCATCCAGGGGAGGAAGTAAAGCAGGGTGGTGGTCTGAGGGGAGGGGCGTGGAGAGCTGAGTTGTAGGCCCACGCTGCCTGTGTACCATCCAGCATTAAGCACTAAACTTCCCCTCTTTGTCTCTTACTTTGACCCATCAGTATTTCTTGTCTGAAAGAAACACCATCTGGGCTTAGAAATGGTGAGTCCTTCGGGAGGACTATCTTCCTGTGTAGCTGGGTGTTCTTGAACCGTGGGAAGCTCACGATTGCCTTCTCTTTGGTCATCTGTAGCCTGACCTTCACTGATGGGACCGTCCCTTATTCTGTCACAATTCTCTATAAAGATAATAGTTCCAGGAAGGCCCCATCCAACCCCACTTCAGGCCAATAATCCAAGCGCACTGTTTTGAAAGTCAGAGGAAACAGCTGCTTTTAGGACATACTGAACTTGGCTAAGAAAGTTATCAGCGGCAGTAAACGAGAGGATGAAAGAAGGCTCCGATTAATGCAAGTGGGATCAGCCTGATATCTGTGCTGCCCTAGCTTTGAAAAGCTGTTCATACCTGCTCTGTAGCAGTTTCTGTGAGAAATTAGATATGGAAAGATGTACAAAAGGGAAGAGTGAGCTTAACAAATGTGGCCTCTTTATTGGAAATAGTTTGCAGGAAAAAAAAAATCTTTTGCCCGTGGGTCGACAGCTGAGAATCCATGGACCTTTTGCATTGTTCACAATCTGGCTCAGAGAATAAAAGTGATGTATTGGAAAGTAGATGAAACCTCAGTTGCCATTTAGATGGTAGAAAATAAATTTGCTTTTGGCTGTTAAAACTGAAACAAATCAATAGGAAAATGCAGGTCTGCCCACATTTAAGTCAGCAGTTTCTTTTTTTCTGTGTGTGTGTGGGTTTATGTACCTTTGGATCAGTTATGAAGGTACAGGATTGTTTAGGGAGACGTGTGTGTGTGTGTGTGTGCGCGTGCATGTATTTATGTGTATATATATTTATTTTACGAAGTTCTCATCTGGTATTTTTAATGTGAATTTTATTTTTTTATACAGCAGATTCTTATTAGTTATCTATTTTATACATATTAGTGTATATATGTCAATCCCAATCTCCCAAATCATGCAACAGACTTTTTTGCCCATTCACCCTGTCCTTTTTATAAAACAGCTTTAACGAGATGTAGTTCACATAACATAAAATTCACCCACTTAAAGTATACAATTCTGTAGTTTTTAGTATGTTCACAGACATGTGCAACCAGAACCACATGTAATTTTAGAACACTTCATTGTATCAAAAAGAAACCATGTACCTATTAGCTATCAGCCCTCTCTCTCTCCATTCACCCCCCACCCTCCAGCCTTAAGCAACCAGGAATCTATTTTCTATCTCTACTGATTTCTCTATTCTGGACTTCAGGTGAATGAAATCATATAATATGTTTTTTGTGTGGGTCTCGTTTCTTTCGCTTAACATAATGTTTTATGGTTCATCCATATGGTAGCTTATATCAGTACTTCATTCCTTTTTATGGCCAAATAATATTCCATTGTATGAATAGACCACATTTTATTTATCCATTCATCTGTTGATAGACGTTTGGGTGTTCTCCACCTGTTGGCCCTTATGAATAGTGCTGCTATAAACATTCATTTATGAGTTTTTGTGTGGACATGTTTCCATTTCTAGAATTAAAATTTATGAGGTATTTTTACTTGCTTTTAATAATAAGATTCATTTACTTTTTTTTTTTTTTTTTGTGGTACACGGGCCTCTCACTGCTGTGGCCTCTCCCGTTGCAGAGCACAGGTTCCGGACACACAGGCTCAGTGGCCATGGCTCACGGGCCCAGCCGCTCTGCGGCATGCGGGATCCTCCCGGACCGGGGCACGAACCCGCGTCCCCCTGCATCGGCAGGTGGACTCCCAACCACTGCACCACCAGGGAAGCCCTCATTTACTTTTTTATATGCTTTTTCCCTGGCCCTAGAGAAGGCTTGATTCTCAGATGAGGTACTGATCCCCACCTGAATTGTTTAGAGCTTGGAAAGGGCTTCAGGGAAACATAGTCCAGCCCCATTTTGTAGATGGGGAAACCGAAGCCCAGAGAGGCCACACAGAGTCAGGACTGGATCTGGGTTTTCAGAGTCAGTCCAGTTACCCTGAACGTTTTCCCTGAGCGCTTAGTAAAACCGCAGGTCACCCTCTTGATTGGCTGGGGACAATAAACACAGGCCGGTTGGGTGGACAGACGGTGACCGCCTGGCCCAAGCCCACTATTCTAATCCCCTTTGATCTGCAAAGGCCCCAGAACAACTCATCCTCCACCAGCTGCCAAACGAGAACTGCAGCTCGTGGCTCCTGGCGCCAGTGCCTTCTGAGTCCCTCCCCTGCAGCTACGGGAGGCCAGCGCTTATCCGGAGAGTAATTAAATTAGGAACCAATTCAGAGAATGAAATTTTATCTGATCTGGCCAAGCCCATAAACAAGGGGCTGTGGTTGTGACTCCAGGGTACATTATGAAGTTGTTTTTGAAAGAGTTAGGCTGGGCCACAGCAAGGAAGGAAATGTGCGGGACCTGCAGGCAGCTTTCCCGGGTGGGTGTGTTGCAAGGGCTGGGGGTGTGTCCCGGGGTGTTGAGCTGAATCCCCAGACTAGCTTTAGTTTTTTCCTTTTTTTTTCTAGTTTTATTGAGATATAATTGACATATAACATTGTATTAAAGTGTACAACATAATGATTTGATACATGTTTATATTGCAAAATGATCACCACAGTAGGTTTAGCTGACATCCATCACCTCACGTAGTTGCAATTTTTTTTTCTTGTGATGAGAACTTTTAAGATTTACTCTCAGCAACTTTCAAAAACACAATACAGGGCTTCCCTGGTGGCGCAGTGGTTGAGAGTCCGCCTGACGATGCAGGGGACGTGGGTTTGTGCCCCGGTCCGGGAAGATCCCACATGCCGCGGAGCGGCTGGGCCCGTGAGCCGTGGCCGCTGAGCCTGCGCGTCCGGAGACTGTGCTCCGCAACGGGAGAGGCCACAACAGTGAGAGGCCCACGTACCGCAAAAAAACAAACAAACAAAACAAACAATACAGTATTGTTAACTATAGTCACCATGCTGTAAATTAGATTCCCCAGAACTTATTTATCTTATAACTGGAAGTTTGTACCTTTTGACCACCTTCACTCATTTCCCCTCCCCTCAGCCTTCCCTACCCCCCAACAATCAACAGTCTGTTGTCTGAACCTTATCATTCAGCTAGCTCTAGCTTTTGGTTGTCTCTCTTTTTTTTTTGGAATTTTATATTATTTATTTTTTGATACAGCAGGTCCTTATTAGTCATCAATTTTATACACATCAGTGTATACATGTCAATCCCAATTGCCCAATTCATCACACCCCGCCCCACCCAGACTAGCTTTTTTTTTCCTAAAGAAGCTGTTGGGGGTAGGAGTTTATTATTTATTTATTTTATTTTTGCTGTGTTGGGTCTTCGTTTCTGTGCGAGGGCTATCTCTAGTTGTGGCAAGCGGGGGCCACTCTTCATCGCCGTGCGCGGGCCTCTCACTATCGCGGCCTCTCTTGTTGGGGAGCACAGGCTCCAGACGCGCAGGCTCAGTACTTGTGGCTCACGGGCCCAGTTGCTCCGCGGCATGTGGGATCTTCCCAGACCAGGGCTCGAACCCGTGTCCCCTGCATTAGCAGGCAGATTCTCAACCGCTGCGCCACCAGGGAAGCGCCTAGCTTTTGTTTTGTGACTGCAATGTTCTCGATGCTTAGGAAAGTTCACCTGCTAAGATCCTCCTGGATACATTTCACGCTGTTATCATTGACCTCTACAACTGTGATCAGAAGGAAACTTCGCAGGAGGCTCGTTGACTCTAAATCCAGGTGCCACATCAGAACTCCTGTGGGGCGTTTTGAAAGAAATATGCATATACTGCAGTCCTCCATGAGTTCTTCAGGGGTTGGCCCAGGGCATCTCTGTGTGCGTGTGTGCTCACATGTGCTCATGTTCGTACGTGGGTGTGTGTGTTAAGCTCTTTAGTTAATAAGATGGAATGTAGCAGTGATTGTAATTGTTCCCCTGAGGAGGATTTCCAGTCCTTCCATGGCAAAGATGGGGGACAGGTAATCTGCAGAAATCTCAGGAGTGATCCTCTTCTGTCCTCAAGCTGTCCTCAACTGTGACCCTCTTTGGGTTCCTTGATCAGATTCCCTGGATGTAACTAATATACATGTTCCATCACTGCAGCATCTGTGGGATTTTAGCTCTGGTTTCCTTCTCTGCATGAATGGCCCAGCCAGAGACCCAGGAGTCTCCTTGGCCCTTAGCTGGTCAGTGCAGGAATTACCTCCTTTCCCTCTCTGCCACTAGAAGGTATTTGTCCCTTTAGGATAGGAGGTGTGTCTCACTCAAGGTTATATCTCCAGGACCCAGCCTATGGGAAAGAATGATTGGATGGATGGACAAATGGATGAAAGGAGGAAAGGCAAGAATACATTGATTGATTGAAAACCTCGACCCACAGTGCGGAAATGGCAAGGGTCTTACCGGTCGTCTGGGTTGTTTTCCTGTCCTGCTTACCCCCCTTTTACAGCTGGAGAAACCGAGACCTGGGGGGTGAAATGACTTGCCCCTGATCCTTCAACTTCGTTAACGAAGACCATTTGAGAGCCTGACCCTTCATCTTCAACTCTTCTGACTCAGGCTCTGCAGCCCCCCCTTTTTTTTTTTTTTTTTTTTGCAGTATGCGGGCCTCTGTTGTGGCCTCTCCCGTTGCAGAGCACAGGCTCCGGATGCGCAGGCTCAGCGGCCATGGGTCACGGACCCAGCTGCTCCGCGGCACGTGGGATCTTCCCGGACCGGGGCACGAACCCGCGTCCCCTGCATCGGCAGGCGCACTCCCAACCACTGCGCCACCAGGGAAGCCCTGCACCCCCTTTAAGAGCCACCCTCCAGTGATTGAGGACCTACCGTGTGCCCAGTGCTGTCCTAGGAGCTGGGAATCCAGCAGTAATTAGACGGACAGGGTCCCTGCACTCACAGAGTGTATATTCTCATGGATGAGTTCACGAATATCAGAGAACAGACAATAATAAGTGCTATGGGATGGGAAGTGACTGTCTGGGTGATCGGAGAAGGCCTTTCCGAAAAGGTGGCATCTAAGCTGATTCTTGAATGACAAGAAGGCACCACCGTCTGCAGCTCGGGAAGTGCATCCCAGGCAGAGGGAACAGCCAATGCCAAGATCCCAGGAGGGGATCAGTTGGTGGGATGGGATCAGGTGGGCTTGGGAGAGCTGGTCAGAGGACTTGGTTCATAGCACCCTTGGGTTGATGCCCGTTGTTTTCTGTTCTGCATCCCCCGAATTTTCCTTTACAGCTTTGCTTTCTCACTGTCTCATCTCTGGGTGAAGAACCCTTGTTCCCTGCCGGCTGGCCCACGGCTGCTGCAGTTTCAAAAAGCAGGGCTGGTGAGAAGCAAAGAAAACCGCCATCCTCCTTGTCCTCTCACTAGGGTTTGAGAGCAGAAGTTATTTTCTTTCTTTCTTTCTTTTTTTTTTTTTTTTTGCGGTACGCGGGCCTCTCACTGTTGCGGCCTCTCCCGTTGCGGAGCACGGGCTGCGGACGCGCAGGCTCAGCGGCCATGGCTCATGGGGCCAGCCGCTCCGTGGTACGTGGGATCTTCCCGGACCGGGGCACGAACCCACGTCCCCTGCATCGGCAGGCGGACTCTCAACCACTGCGCCACCAGGGAAGCCCTGCCCTCATTTTTTCAGGCCACTGCATCTCTGGTCCCAGTTCTCACTGACTGCTCTGTGTCCTGGGGCTGCTTACTTGACTTCTCTGAGCCTCTTTTCTCACCTGCAACACGAGGGGCTTGGCTGAGAAGATGTCATGTCCCTTCTGTCTTTGAGTGCAGTTGGTTTTACTGGTGAAAACAGTTATATCAGTAGAGGAAGAAACACTCCAAATAGCTGAGTGAAATTTCTACCCTGTCCCTTGTAGGGACTTTTAAGGTTGGAAAGATTTCTGCTGCCTAATTTGGTTTGATGGGAACCTCAATTCCAATTGAATTATGCTCTGGTGTATTTTAATTAAACCATCTACAAACTGATTTCTTAAAGACGCAAAATCCCCATGCATTGTGCTGTGTCTGAACCCCCTACATTCAGCTCTGGGTCAGAGTGATGCTTGTAATAACCAGAAGGTGTTGTGTGAAGCTGCTTACGGCCAGCCTCATGGACTGCATTAATCGTGAGATGCCACCAGAACGTGATGCGAGGACGTTATCAGCAGATACGTAATTGATTTTGCATCCTCCGCAAAGGAAGGTTAAAATGAAGCTTGTTGGTAAATGGTATTTAAACCTCGTTGTCTGCAGACGAGTTGTAAAAACTAACAGAGTGGAGCACTTGTGGAAGGGCTTAATTTTTTTTTTTTTCAGATTGTGGAATGAGTTCATCCCTCAACTAAGGTAAAGATTTTCCCATTTAAAGGGACTGGAAGAGCGTAAGCTTCAGGTCATAAATTTCACAGGCGGGGCCTCCACTTGAGTGCCTCTGAGATGGCTAGACTCTGGGACGGCTTTGTAATCACGTTAGCTTGATAAATTAAAGGTCCCCGTAGTTTTAAAATCGTCAGGCCGAGCTGCATTAGAAAAGATGCTGTTATAGACCAGAGTTATGATAAACAGGCTCATGGAAACTGATTTTGCTAACTTTCCTCTTGGTATAGTATGGAAGATTCTGATTCTGCAGTGACCCTGGAAAGGTCTCTACTTAAACCAATGATGGGAGTAAACCGAGGGTGTAATGCCATTTCCAAGTATTCATTTGTACTTTAGCTGTTACATGTACCAGGAATAAGAGAAGCTCTCTGGATGTGATTTCTCTCTCCGTTTAATCCTGACTGTATTACTCTTTCGGTATCTCCAGAACTGGCTGTATAATTTGCAGGCCTTAGTACAACATGAAAATGTAAGCCCCTTATGAAAAAATTATTAAGAACTTCAAAATGGGGACAGTAGAGCATTAAACGAAGTGTGGGGCCCTTGTGGGCACCGGGCCCTGTGTTACTGCATGGGTTGCAGCCCTTGGAGCTGTCCCTGGGCATCTTGTATCATGCTCATCCTAGACCACCTTGACCTGTAGCAACTTGTGTGAACAGTAGATTGTAAGCATCAGGAGGACAGGGCTGTGGCCATGTCACCTAGGTGTGCTCTGTGGGCTCTGGCAGGGTTCTTGACCCCTGTACGTGCTTGGGAGAGACTTGATGAGCTGAATCGGTTCGTGGAGGGGTTGTCCTGGTCTGCTGGTGGGATTTTATGTGGCTTTCTCAGGTTCCATGCATCAGGAATCTGGAAAAATCCACCTTTGGACTCTTCAGCATGGACAGGTACAAGGACCAAAAATCCTACTGTCTGACAGCTCAGCTTGGAGAAGAGTACAAAACCCTTCTAGATTTTGTGTGTGTGCGTGTGTGTGTCTAAAGCCAGTGATTTTTCACTGCAGAATATTAAAGGCTGACAAAATCCAGCACCTCGCAATGGTTAACGTGTGTCTCTGTAACCCTGTGCCTCGGTCCCTAGAGGGCCAGCTCCATCCTATCTTGGCTTTCATCTCTGGTGTCCACTGCTTGGGCTCTGCCCTCCCAGCTGAGTGGAAGGCCTCTGGAGAGGTCCAGGATCTCAGGACCACTGTAGGTCACCCTCGACCTTTCCCAACCCTGGAGAGAGAGCCAGTGTGCAAAGTCGGGGGTGGGAGGGGGCGGACAGCGCATCTTGGCGAGGAAACAGACTCCAGCGCCTGAAGCATCCCTCCTCTGGAGCAAGTGGCTGCAGGGCTTGGAAGGCCCAGTTCTTCTTTGTGTTAAGTCTTTGTTCTCTCCCGCGTGTGGAGCTGGGACTTGCACAGGCTCAGCGGGTGCCTCTTTCCACTTAGAAGCCGGTGGAGAAGCGGAAAGTGGCATCCAGGGCTGCCTGCCAAAGAGACGGGAGGTTCCAGCAGAGGAGAGCCGGGACTTGCAGGTTTTAAATTGGAACCGGTGATCTTGAATGAGGATTAAAGTTATTTTTTATTGGGGGAGGAGCTTGGGGGTTGCTCTGCTCAGAATTCCTAAGGAAAGCTCTTCAGAGGCACGTCTCGGGGGGAGTTACTGGGGACTGCCACTGGATTCCCCGCCTTTTGTTCTCAGTTTGTACAGAGGTCTCCGGGGGTGTGAGATCAAAGGGAGCCGGGATGCTGTGCTCTCCTTTCATTGTCTCAAGCTGATGGGTCTGAATGGGGCTGTGATGCTTGAAGAAAGAAAGAAACCGTCTTTTATACATCTCCTGGCTGGGGAGAGACTGCTGGTCAGGAATCCAGTGGTTCTGGAGGCCACAGCTGCCCTTGCTGAGCCCAAGACTGTCTGTGGTACCTGGGTGTCCGGAATCAGGTCCTCCCTTTCAAGGCTACACTCAGCCAGCACTTAACTTACTCAGGAAATGACAAGTTATAGTACCTTGGTGTGCAGACGAAAGCTGGTTTTATTCATTTTCCCTGTGAAGACATCTGAAATCATTGTTTTTATTTTGAAAAGAAAAATAATAGGAAAAAAACCTATAATATTTTTATTACCTGGTGCGGGAGTCTTAGATAACTTAAATAATATGTTGGGTTTAAATTAAGCTATTGGGGAAAAAATCTTGTTGCATAAACCAAAAGAGAGAGAGAGAGAGAGAGAAACATGAAAAGATGAATGTGCGAACAACCTCTCCCCTCTGCAAAACCTCACAAACACCGAAGCGGCTGGGATCTTGTCTGCGGTGTCCACCCACTGTGTCCCGTGCCTAGGCCAGCTGCACTGAGTGGAACCTGTTAATGAATGAATGAATCAGGTGCTGGATCCCTGTTCTGGCCTGCGAGTTGGCCTTCTTGGACAATGTCCTCAAATGGAAGGAAACTGTAAAGATACAAGAAAATAGTACTATCATGTTTGAGACACTGTGGTCAGTGATTAACCCAAGTCAGTCTCCTCTCCAGCCCTGAGGGGTAGATAGAGCTCAGAGAGGTTTGGTAACTTGCCCAGGGTCAACCAGCTGGCAGTGGCTGGGCTGAGATTTGATTCTAGGGCTTGCCCCACGGCTGCACACCACTCTTTCTACAGGAGATGTCAAGGAGAGGGAGAAATAAGAGGGATGGACAGCCAAGTGTTGGGAATGCCTTGGTGTCCCCACTCTGAGCCTTAACCCACAGATGGACACAGACAAGGAAATAAACATCGGCTGCTGGGAGCCGGTGGTGGCTAAGACATGCCCGGTCCCTGCCCTCATGGAGCTTGGGTTCTATTGGGTGGACGAGGTACAAAAACTGAGTCAAATGATTATTTAATTTCAACTGTGATGGGTGCCAGGGGGAGACGAGGGGGGGCAGGGGTGATATGTGAGCGTGCCTGTTGGTGCATTGAGCCAGCGTGACCAGGGAGGCGTCAGAGAGTTCCAGAGAATGATGGAGGAAACTTGGAGGAGAGTGGGGAACCAAGGAAGCTCTGAGCCCAGAGGGGAGGGAGGGAAGGTTCTAGAAGGCCTCCTGGAGGGGCAGAGTCTGTGATGTTGGGTGAGTGACAGGGGTGGTCGTGGTGAGCTCGAGGCACATGCATCCCAGGGAGGTGCCAGGACCTGGGGTTCTTCCTCTTCAAGGTTCAGAATGTGGGGACTTCCCTGGCTGTCCAGTGTTAGGGCTCCATGCTTCCACTGCACGGGGCATGGGTTTGATCCCTGGTCAGGGAACTAAGATCCCACAGCCGCGCAGTGCAGCTAAAAAAAAAAAAGTTGAGAATGTGGTGGGCTTCTGGTTCCTGGGCACTAGATTGATTCCAACCCTCCCCAGGCTCAAAGAGCGAGTTCCCTTCCCTGGGGGCCCAGCAGGAAAGCTTGGGTTTGCTGTTGATCTAGCAGCTTCTGCCCCAGAAAGTCCTCTATGGAAAGTGGCAAAAAGAATACATGAGAGACTGCCCTTTTAAGCCCGCACTTTAGACCTCACGCCTGCCGGGGTGTGCCCGGCCTGCAGGTGGCTGCCGAGCTGAGCTGGCCGCGTGACGTGGCCCGGAAGGACCGGGGTTTGTCGGCCTCCTTGCCAAGTCCACCCTGGATGGAGCCCTTTAAGACCCTGGAAACCCTTCGAACCTGGGAACTGGAGGTCATTATCCTCTGGACTGTGAGCTGGGTCATAAAATCAGCCCTGAGTGGCTATGAGCGGAGGTGACTTTGGTTTGGTGCCTCTGAAAGGAGAAGGGGGTCAACCTGATGGGAGGACGTTGCCCTTTGCAAGGCCAGAGAGCTGGATTGCACGCATGTGGGCGCCTTCACGCCCGCGTCAACGTGCCTGCGTGCCCTTTGCTTCTTTCTTGGCTTCTTATTGGGGCAGAAACCTACCACCGCCCATTCTAACTCTCTTTTCTTTATGAACGTTTTCCCCCCATGGTGTGTAACAGACCTAATTAGAGAGCACCTACCAAATGCTTACAGCTCGGTGCATTTGCATAAACAGAACCCACCTGTGCAACCGGCACCTTGGTCAAGTGTGTCAACAGTACCCCAGAAGCCCCCAGTCAGGGGAGATCACCTTCCTGATCCCCACGGCCTCTGCTGGTTTCGCCTGTTCTTTGTACTTTATATAAACGGAACAATGTGGAATGTTCTCTTCTGTGTCCAGTTTCTTGCACTCAGTACTACGTTTGTGAGATTCTTTCCTGGTATTGCGTGTGGCTTTAGTGTGGCCTTACAGCGGGGGCTCTGAGCACCCTAACTCTAGTACCTGCCTTTGATCAGCGTTGGGATCGTTTCTGTTGGGCACATACCTAGGAGCAGAATTGCTGGTCTTTGGGAATCAGTGTGCTCGGCGTCAGTAGATGTGGCTAGTTTTCCAAGCTGTTGTATCAGATACGATTCCCACCAGCAGTATGTGAGTCTCCTGAAAGATGAAGTAAGAGCCTGGAAAAAACATGCCGTGAGACTGACTCCCGTTTACCCCCTGCTCCCCACTCCGAAAAACCCCGGGGGATAACTGCTGATTATTCCTCAGGTTTGCATTGAATGGATAAACTGGGAACTGGGTAGAGAATCCCTACAATGCCCCAGAGAGATGTCCGTCCCTCCTGGGGTTCTGCACCCCATGGTCCTGTTTCACTTGGAGCCAGTCTTTGTGCCTGAACGTGGGAATGGGGATTTGTTGGTGTCTGGGAAGAGCCCAGAATCCAGCATTTAGTCACTGCCCTTTGGGGTGTCTGCTTGCATTGAAGTGGAGCCTCCAGGCTGATCTTTGAGATGAAAGTGGATGGCCTGGGGTTCCTCCCTCCTGGAGCAGGGGAAGGGGGAAGGGGCTACCAGCACTCAGAAAGATTTTATTTGCAAATCAATCCAGTCCCAGAACCAACTGGTTCTGCACACTCCCTCCTTTCGTGTAGCCTGACCGGCCAGATTTTCCCACCCCACGTTCAAGGTGGGGAAAGAGCTTTTCCTTCCCCCAAGGCTGATGTTCAGGCTGACTGGGGCTCCAGAGCAGTGAGAAGAGGCAGCTGACATTTCCTGAGCGTCCCTGTGTGTTGACAAGAGCTATGGGCACAGGCATGTTGGTGTCCCTGATACGCACAGGAAACTCAAGGAGAAAAGACTCTGTCCCTGAGTGCAGGGCCAGCCCTGGCTGAGTTCCAAGGTGTATGGGCTGCCCTGGCTCCATCAGATTCCCGACTCACACAGTGGCCGTGGCTGGATAAGGGAGTATTGGAAAGAAGGAAAATCTGTGGCCATTGGCTTGAGGCTTAAAAGTCACCTGGGGTGATTGCCCATCTACCTCCCCCTGCCTGCAGTAGATTCTGAAGATCTGGGGCAGGGGTAGAAGCTGTGTTGTTTTGGGTTTTTTTTTAAACATCTTTATTGGAGTATAATTGCTTTACAATGGTGTGTTAGTTTCTGCTTTATAACAAAGTGAACCAGCTGTACATACACCTATGTCCCCATGTCTCCTCCCTCTTGCAGAAGCTGTGTTTTATCTAGTACCCTAGGAGTCTTACATCAATTTTGGGAAACAGCGATTTCCCAGTGCCTTTTGTTGGGAGGCCAGGTAAGGAGAGGAATGAAGGAAGTAAGAAACAGACCTCACCCTCAAGAAGCTCCCTGTCCTGAGCAGTAGAAATTTCTGGGACAGTGGAGATACTCCGTATCCATGCTGCCTGGGCTGGTAACATGAGCCACATGTGGCCAGTGGGCACTTGAAATGTGACTAGTTTCGATTCCACCGAGGAACCGAAATTTTGAATTGCATTTACTTTTAGTTAATTTAAATTTAAAAACATATACGCAGTTCAGTTATTGGAAGACCTTTAAGAATGTTTGGAGCATCTTGGGCATGTACCTCTCCATTTTCAACTGTAAATTTTATAAAATCTGTATACAGATCAAGTACTTCCAATGAAAATTTAGCATCCAAGTTGAGATGTGCTATAAGGAGAAAGTACAGGACTTCCCTGGTGGCACAGTGGTTAAGAATCCACCTGTCAATGCAGGGGACACGGGTTCAAGCCCTGGTCCGGGAAGTTCCCACATGCTGCGGAGCAACTAAGCCCGTGCGCCACAACTACCGAGCCTGTGCTCTAGAGCCCACAAGCCCCAACTACTGAGCCGGCATGCCACAACTACTGAAGCCACCACAATGAGAAGCCGGCACACCGCGACAAAGAGTAACCCTCGCTCGCTGCAACTAGAGAAAGCCCGTGTGCAGCAACGAAGACCCAACACAGCCAAAAATAAATAAATAAATAAACAGATAGATAAATAAAAAAAGAAAGTACACACTGCATTTTGAAGACTTAGCATGAAAAAGAATAATGTAAGCTGCATAGCACAGGGAGATCAGCTCGGTGCTTTGTGTCCACCTAGAGAGGTGGGATAGGGAGGGTGGGAGGGAGACGCAAGAGGGAGGAGATATGGGGATATAGGTATATGTATAGCTGATTCACTTTGTTACACAGCAGAAACTAACACACCATCGTAAAGCAATTATACTCCAATAAAGATGTTAAAAAATAATGTAAACTACATCATTAATAACTGTTATACTGTATACACGTTGAAATGATACTATTTTGGATATATTGGGTTGAATAAAATATATGGAAATGAACTTCATATGGAACCTTTACACTTGGGTGTGAGGCTCATGTTCTCTTTCTTGGGCACCGCTGCTCTGGGCATTCTCCCCTTCCCTCCTGGGATTTGAGCCGGAGGGCCAGGGAACAGGAGACGATGAGCGACGCCCCTCCTGTCCCCCCACTGTTTCGCTCATCTGGGTGTGGGGTTTCGGGTTGATGACACCCCTGGCCTCAAGGGTGCCTTGTCCAGCAAGAGGGGGAGCTGTCCGGGGGCTCTGTCCTTCCTGCCACTTCTCTCTGGTGGTGCCTTTAGAAGTGAGCATCTGCTCTGGTGCTCCTGACTAGGAAGGAAGTCTTAGCACATGAATGAGCCCACCTGCAATGCCGTCACGCTGGATGGGCCACGACCAGCCACGAGCCAAGCTGAGAAGTTTGCCTTGACTTTTAAATTAAATTTAACCTAAATCTCTACTCCAGCGGGATGGAGAGCCCCTCCAAACTCTAAGCTACAGAAATGTGGTCCAGAAAGTGAATCCGATTTCATTTCTGCCTCCCTCCTCGCCCCACCCCCATTTCTGGGGGACAGTGGGAGTTCCCGGAGGGAGTCCCGTGGAAGTGTGGTGGGTGGTGATGCGGAGGTGAGCACATTATTCTGTCAGCAGCTCGTATTCACCCCTGGAACTCAGCCCATCTGACATTTGTCTTCTTCGTGGGATTCCAGATGCTTCTACCACTGGCCTGCAGGCTCCGCTGGGCATGGCCTTGTTCAGTTCACTGCCGTGTCCCTGGCTCTGCACTGGGGCCCGGCACATAGTAGGGGTTGAATGAACTTTGTTGACTGGGTTAACTTGGACCGTACTGTCTTCATCTGAGGGTCAAATATGGTCTTTAGGGGGGGCTTCCCTGGTGGCTCAGTGGTTGAGAGTCCGCCTGCCGGTGCAGGGGACACGGGTTCGTGCCCCGGTCCGGGAGGATCCCACATGCCGCAGAGTGGCTGGGCCCGTGAGCCATGGCCGCTGGGCCTGCGCGTCCGGAGCCTGTGCTCTGCAACAGGAGAGCCTACAGCAGTGAGAGGCCCGCGTACCGCAACAAAAAAAGAAAAAAAAAATATGGTCTTTAGGGGTCAGGGGATTGGAGTGTGCCTCAGTGGATGGGCGCGGGATGTGGAGGTGGTTAGGAACTTCGGATCTACCTTGTGTTTAGTCTAAAACTCCAAGTGCAGGGTCTTCTTCTCCTTTAAAAACTGTTTATTGGTTGACACCGTAACTTTTATGCAGAGAAAAGAGAACTCTCCCTGTCTGTACAGACCTCTCCTTTCTAGCAAGCCCTCCCTCCACCGTGGTCTGCCATTTGCTCTGACAGCACCCTGGAGACACCAGTATTTTCATGTGGTCCCTGGAAACAGGTGGGGCCACGTGGCCAGAGTCCAACGGCTGACGGGGGTACAGCCGGAGCTTAGATGCGGGGAACGCCCATCTTGGGGTGACTTCTTCATAATCGTTATAGCCCACACTTAATGCGACCTCATGCATAAATCCTGGTTGATCAGACCCTAGGGAAACAGGAAATGTCAAAGTCAAGACCGAGAGAGAGAAATCTGTGCCCCTCAGCGGGGAGGATGGGGTCTGGTTAGGCAGGGATGAGCTGGTGGGCTGGGGAGGGCCTCAGGCTGGCCTCTGTGCTCAGGTGTCCCTTGGTGGGAGCTCGTGCCAGGACGCTGGTCTTGGTGTATTGGTCCTCTGCTCTGCCTCACGTGTTCAAAGGCAGTGACTCAAATTTCTACAACCTGAAGCCGTAAACTCATGAGTCGTGCGGTCCTATTGGTCTCTGGGGAAATACCCGGCTCCCCCGCCCTCTCAGCGCCCCCCCCCCACCCCGGCCGCAGGTCCTGCACCCTGCTTGTTTGCGTTTCTGCTTCCATCACAGTGTGAGGTGGGGCACCCTTCAGCTTGCCAGAGACTCCCCCGCCCAACTCCCGAGGACCAGCCCTCGTGACTCCTGCAAGGTCACACCCTCTGCACCACAGATGGTGTCTGAAGACTGCAGGGATGAACTTGAACTTCACAAGACTGTTGCATTTCTTGGCTGTATTTATGGTTTGTGTGGCCTTGATCTGTGCTAGAGCTGAACTTGCAGGATTCGGTTGAACCCAGTTCTCCATGTATGTAGGAGTACCATGGGATGTGGGGAAGCAAGTGAAGTGTTGGTTTGGGGAGTTTGCACCTTTGCCCCGGGGAGCCCGAATTTCAAACTCACTGCCTCCATGGGAGGGGCCTGTGGGGCACGATGCTGAGCTGGATGCAGGGACAAGGGACATCTTCTCACCGCTGAGAGGCAGAGTCCCCACCCTGACTGGTCGTGTCTACTCACATCTGCCCGCGGCTTGGCCCAGAGAGGGACGTGTTCAGACCTGTTCAGACACTTTCTTCCTAGCTTGCGTTATCTCCTTGCTCTGCCATCCTTGTGGGCTTGGGGCCCCAAATACCATCAGACCTAACATTTAAAATAAAAATGATCCTGTTTTTATTGTTTGAATTTATGTTTCTTATTAGAATGGAATTGAATTTATGTTTCTTATTAAATGGAATTTATGTTTCTTGCGAATGCTTTGCAGTTATTCACAAGATAAGGTCTTTTTAAAAGAATAACTGTTTTCTCTTTCTGATTTTATTTTTTTTTGTATTTAAGAGTAAGGCTATCAAGGCAGGTGATATGAAAGCAGAATTTTTAGTAAAAGCGAAGCAATTCTTTTTCAACGGGCTTAGCAGACATTAAAATGTATGTGCTTTGATCTTCTTTTTCTAGATTAGAATATGAAGGATCAGTTGTTGCAACAGACAACAAAGTAACTCGTTTCTGATACCTTTCAGCGAGCTGGCATTCTAGAAGAGGCCAGCATGAAACATGCAACTGTGTGACACAGACCAGACCAAAGACATACCGACATGTTCACTAAACACAGACCCTCAAAGCAGGTGGTAATAGGAATAATAGTGAGCACCTACGGGGTACCAGGCTTCCTGCTCAGCGCTTTCCATGCATCATCGCAGCCCTTCCCACAGTTCTGTTAGGCTAGACATTATCATCATCATCCTGTTTTATCAGATGGGGAACTGGAGTGTGCTTGGGGTCAGGCCGTGGAGCCGGGATGAGGACCCTGGCCACCTGGATGCCCCCCGTGCTCGTAGCCACCAGCCTGCTCCCCAGGAACTGCTCACGAGTGGCAACTAGCCTCCACCACTGCCTGGGCTCTGCCTCTGACCCCCAGGGAAGGTGAGGTCTGGAGGCAGCTATTCCTGGAATTAGCCATATGCTCATTTTTTGGCCTCAGTTATTTCACTAATTGAGGCAAAGGTTCTGGGAGTTTTGACGTTAAGTAACTGGATAATTGCCTCCATACGTCATTTTCATTTTACATGTTTGGACACAACCTTTTATGAAATTTGAAAACCCAGCTCTACTTGGGGAAACGATATTACCTTATATTTCTAGCTTTGTTTGCCCAAAGTAGTTGATGAATTAGGCTTCCAGTTATAAGTTTAATTGCCCAACATATAATCTCCTGCAAATGCCCTGTTTGTTAAAAGTCAGCTTGATTTGGGGCAGGTTCCCTGACCTTTCCTTACCTGGGAAATGAAGACTTTTAAAAAGATGATCTCTCAGGGGCCTGGCTTTGGTTCTGAGGTTCTGTTCTGGTGGCTTCTATGCCTAACTGGATTGCAGGTCTTAAGAGGGCAGGAGGGAACTCTGCCCTTTCTTTCATCCCTCCTCAAGGCCCAGCACTGATGACTGAACAGATGGGTCAGGACAAGTCTGAAGATGCCAGTGGTTTCACTGAATGATGTGAATGTAAATTACCGGCCAGAAATATCCAAAGAAGATAAATATCTAAGAGCTTCACGCTACCTTTGACATTTTTTTCCTAATTTCTTCTTTGAGATCACCAAAGAGAATTTTAAAGAGACTTCAAGAATGCTGCTTGCAAGAGTCCTGACACGTGATCGTATCCCCGGAATAAGTGCAGAACGTGACGTGTGGAGTGCTGTTGTCACATCACTAGGGAGTGGGGTCTGCATACCCACTGATGCTTTGAGAAGCCCAGCCAGTTACTCTGGGATGTGCAGACAGCTCCTCTGCTCTGGCTACAAGCCACCTTTTGGGTCAGATCTGAGTGAGAGTGGGGATGAATGGGGCAAGAGGAGGTTGAACCCCTGGTACGTGCTCACACAATCCTGCTGTCACCAAAAGGCCCTGCCTGGTCCCAGAAAGCTGTGAGGGGACCAGAAGGGGACCCGGGAGCGGCAGCCCTGAGAAGGAGCTGCCAGTGTGTCGACCCACCCCTCTGGGAGGGAGGTGATTGGCAGTCCAGGTAGGCGTGCCCCCTCCTCCCCAAGTTGAAATGCCTCCATCTCCTTTCCATTGTAAAGTGAATGCTACCGGCCATTCATAGGGAAAAGCATCTTTGGAGTCTGTTCATAATCATTCATTTCTGCTCAAGGTTTTACAACTGCAAAAAAGGGTGTGAAAACCTCAGAAGAACTGAGTTAACCAAAGACGGTCCAGCAATGTTATAAACTGTTTTGTCATCAGAAAGTGAAAATAATCCCAGGGTAAGAACACTCAGAAAAAAAAAGTCAGCCCAGATTGCTTTGTGAGAACGTAAACTTGTTTCTTGCAGCCAATTTCATAGGAGGAGGAGTGGGTGAGGGCTGGAAACAGAGGCAGAAGCAGTGACAGACCTATTGAGGGTTCACTAAAGAGGCTCCGGAAGCGTCCGTCCTAACCTGCTGGAACAGAACTGGTTGACACTTAAACTTTTCCAGCCCTGGAACTCTGTAATGCCATGAATAATTATTTTAACCTAAAAATCTGGTTTCTCCCACCCATAAAAACCAGTAAATCCTTCAAGTTAATGAAGAACTCATTTAATTACATAGTAATTGGTATTTTTATCTCTTTTAAATATAGATGGGGGGAAAGTACCTGAGGAGACAAAAAAAAAAAAAAAAAAAAAGAAAAGGAAAAAAGAAGGGAGAAAGGTAATTTGGATTTTTAGTCGATTCTGAGTACTTGATGTTTTTGAAACATTTCCAGATTTCCTTTACAGGAAAGGAATGAAAATGATCCAAAAGGAGGAGGGAATTTTTTTTTTTTCTTCCTTTTATTCTGAGCTCAGTCCTGGGGTTTTGTGGCATGTGCTGAGAAGCGGGTAGACTGAGCGCGTTCAGAAATTTGCCCGAAGGGGTTATAAGAACTGAAAATGAGTAAAAACAAAACAAAATGGAAAAAAAAAAAAAGGAAAAAACACAAAACATCCTGCCACAGATAAGAATCATGTAATTTGCTAAGACATAGCATTTTGATGTTTTCTTGTGGATGAAAGCTAATTTAGAAAGGCAGGGAGGTACACTTGTGGTTTGGGGGAGTGAGATCCCGTTCCGGGCCCTTGGAGGCCCTTGCTTCTGCTCTAGCAGAACCGGGGGCGGGTGGAGGCAGCTCTGTGGGTGTCAGAGCCCGGGGCCAGCCCACCAGACAGTCCCACCATGGAAACCAGTGCCAGCTGCAGGCTCGAGAGATACCAGGAAATGGGTTTTCAGTGCCATAGGGACTAATTCTAGAGAGGCGGACTTCAAAAACCTGCAGAATTTAAAGTCCTGTTTTGAACATGACCCCCCCCCCCCCGCCTTTCCCATCATTGGGAATTCTCTGTTTATGACTGTGCTATATTTGTGTAAGTGTTACCTGTTTCCTGCCTGCCTTTCTAATTTCCTTTTTTAGGAAATATTTATTAAAGTCAACAGAAGAGACACTCTTGCCTTCATGGAGCTTATAGCCCAGTGGTCAAGGCAGATATCAGCCCAGTAAGCACACATGAAGATGAGAAGTAGAAGGGGTTTGGCGATTGAGGGCAGGGGCTGACTTGGTCTGGGGGCTGGGGAGGGGGGAGCTTGACTGACATCGGAACGGGGAGCGGGAGTTCATAGGTCAAGCAGACCAGTGTTGGTGGTGATGGTGGCCATCCAGGGAGGCTGGGGGATGCAGATGGAGACAGACAGAAACAGAGGCGGTGGGATAACAATAGCCGGAGGAGCAGAGGGAGCACCCGTGCGGGGCCCAGTCCCACTTCTTTCCTTGGGTGGTGAATGTCCCCATTCACAGCGAGGCAGCTGACTGGGGCTCGGAGTTTAGGTGGCCTGCAGGTGAGGCGGCCGGCCCAAGGTCACCTAGCCGGGCAGCTGTTTCAGGACCTTGTGGTGTAAGAGCCATCGAGTCAGGCGTGTTTCTGCTCTGCTCGCCGTGTGTCCCCGTGGACACCACGTCCAGTGCTCGTTTGGCGGCTCCATGGCCTCTGCTGGGCCCGGGAAGGATGGGCATGTCATCACGTGGGCACTCGGATTGTGTCGGGAGAAGTTCTTATCGACTCTGAGCTGACTCTAGGTCTGAACATCTATGTGCTTTGGCCAAATATTTATCTGAACCAACCAGAGCAGTTCTTGACAGAAAATCAGCTACGGGGATTTTTTTTTTTTGGCCGTTTTTAAAAATTTGAGACTTTTTTAGCCCAGGAAGAAGTCTGCTCTCTGCAAACAAGTCCCAACCTTCGGAATGAGGCCTGAACGCTTTCCAGATCTTTCTGGAAAAGATTCCGCTCTTCCGGGGTTAATTCCAAGAGGTTACTTGTTTACGTAGCACTGAGTTCGCAGGGCAGCTCGTGCAGCCCAGGTGTCTGCTTTTATACCGAGTATTGCTTGCTCTCCTGTCCCCACTCTGCTTTACCTCGTTGCAGAAGGAGGCTAGTCCTCTCCATCAGCAGGGCAGCTGTGGAGGGCTCTGTTGAAGCAGCATCTTAACGGACTCCAGGGAAACATGGTTATTCTTGGAGAGCATGCCTTTGTTATAATGTTTATTGAATGTCCACCTCTCCAGCTTCAAGTATCAAAACTTGGAGAGATGTTTTTTGAAAGAAATCATACCCCACCAAACACTTTGAACGCCTCTACTTAATGGAGAAGAGAAAAGAACTCCTTTTCGACAGACTGATCTGTGTTTAGCGTCTTGGGTGATATGTCTGTAAATAAATACTTACTTGATCTATTTATTCTACAGAGGTTGGGAATCTGGATTTCAGATTTGAGTGGGGTTATCAGAAACTGGGTCTCTTTTCTAAAAGTGTCAAGGAAGTTATTAGAAGGAGAGTTTGAAACTACCATTTTAAATGATTTATTTATTGAATACTAAGGAGTTTTATTTTGCAATTATTTTAACTGGTACGACTGCATATATGTTGGTTGCCATTTACCTTTTTTTAAAAGGTTATGTTCCATTTATAGTTATAAAATATTGGCTAAAACAACCATTTTTTAAATTATTTTTTTCTCTGGGTCTTTCCTTGCATCCCAAATCTAGTTCTTGGCTCCGGGTGTCCTGGTGGGACCAGCGTGTTTGTCGCCGTGTCACTGCAGAACAGGGCCTATTTCAGTCAGTCTCGATCAGACGTTGCTGACACACAGCCTTTGCAACTTTCCTTCTTCCTATTTTGCATCCAGCCTTGGCTGGGTCTTCGTGCCCCGGGTGAGAGTCCGTACTGCGGGGCTGAGATCCTGTCTGCAGAGATGGGAGGGACAGAAGGAAGAGAAATGGGGGAGGTGGTGGTGGTTCTTGCTGTTTATGGAGTTTAGGGTTGGGGGTTGGTGTTGGCAGCACTGTAGAGGCGTTTTGCACGGGCCATCCCGTTTGATCCGCACAGCTCCCTGGCGGTAGGTAGCACCACGTTGTCTCCATTAGACAGATGAGCAAACTGAGGCACAGAAGTGTAATGTGGTCTGCACAAGGGCACACAGCAACCAGATGGGCAGGGGTGTGTGTGTGTGTGTGTGTGTGTGTGTGTTCACATACTTCTGGGGTATGGACTTTCATCTTTGGTCCCTACCACCGCGCTTCTCTTTCCATGGGGGCAACGTGCCCATTCCCACCCTGTGTGGCCGTGTGAAGCAGGATCCTGTGTCAAAAATTTAGAGGCTCATTTGGCCTCAGCGAACAGTCAGTCATGAGAAATTGTCGTCTAGGGTCCCACTGTCCTTTTTGCGTGTTGTCCCTTGGTACTCTTTTGGAATGTGCATGTTTATAGACATGGATGCCCACTCTGGGGAATTCTGTGGTCGGCTCCAGGATTTTCATGGCTGTGGCAGAGAGGGCAAGGGAGATGTCCCTCCTGGACTCACTCCCAGGCATGTCATTCTTAGTTCGATGGGAACTGGATTTTTTTTTACAACAGTCAAGCATTATAGTATATCCGGTGGGGGGGATATTAATGCAGAGATAACTTGAGAAGTGAGGGGATAAAGTGGGGCTTGGATGTAACTTGCCATTTGGCAGTTTGCATAGACCCCTTCCGTGCCATGACACCTTGCCTCGTATAGCCCTGCAGCCTCATTGTCACCCCTTGTGCCACCTGATCTGCAGAGAGAGGCAAGAGTGCACCCATTTTCAACAGATGAGGAAACTGAGGTTCAGAGATGGGAACTCGTGTCCTGGGGAGCTTGGCCCAGCCCATTTTCTTTTCTTTAGCTTTCTTTTTTTTTTTAACATCTTTATTGGACTATAATTGCTTTGCATTGTTGTGTTAGTTTCTGCTATATAACAAACTGAATCAGCTATACATATACATATATCCCCATATCCCCTTCCTCTTGCGTCTCCCTCCCACCGTCCCTATCCCACCCCTCTAGGTGGTCACAAGGCACTGACCAGCCCGTTTTCTATTTGCCATTCCTGTTTGTCAGTATTTATTATCATTGTTTCATCTTTCTCATCTTCGTGGTTATAAAAGTAATACACTATGTAAGTAAAGTTGGAAGCAGAGTGATTGGAAACTGTAATGTGCATGTGGGTCCCACCCTCCCTGCGGGGAGGGGCAGTTTGGGCTTCAGGTTGTGTTATTTTTCTAAATTTATTTATTTATTTATTTATTTTTGGTTGTGTTGGGTCTTTGTTGCTGCGCGTGGGCTTTCTCTAGTTGTGGCAAGCGGGGCTACTCTTGCAGTGCACAGGCTTCTCATTGTGGTAGCTTCTCGTTGCAGAGCACGGGCTCTAGGCGCGCAGGCTCAGTAGTTGTGGCGCACAGGCTTAGTTGCTCCACGGCATGTGAGATCTTCCTGGACCAGGGCTCGAACCCATGTCCCCTGCATTGGCTGGCGGATTCTTAACCACTGTGCCACCAGGGAAGTCCCTCAGCTTGTGTCTGAATCCAGATCTGCCACTTACTTGCTGTGTGATTTAGGACAAGCCACTTTGCTGCCCAGAGCCTCAGTTTTCTTACCTGCAAAATGGAGCAATTGCATCTACTTTTAGCATCGCCTCAAAGTCGGGGTAGATGAGAGGCAGCATAGTGCCTGCCGTGGAACAAGTGTTCAGTTCTTGTTAGTTCTCCCCGCCCCGGCCCTGTATCAGTGCTTCTCAAACTCACCTCCAGGAGACCCTGAAGGCAGAAGATAATGAATTCTCACTGGAGTGCCCTAGGCTGCCGGCAAGCAGCTTGCATACACCTAAGTAAGCTGCAACATTGTAGATTTTGTGTCACTTAGTTCTGTATCTTAGTTCTGTATCTGAGCATAACAATTTAAAAACAATGTTTCAAATGCTTAAATATTTTAAAGGTGGAAGCTTCAAACTGTCTTGTAGCTTCCTGGAGTACCTCTGCACAGCCCTGGGGGCCTGGCACACACCTCCCCACAGCCCTGGGGTCTACACACCCAAGCTGGTGTCGGTGCTGGAGTTGCTGTCCTTGCCTCTTGCCACACCTCGTGAGAGCTAGACCTGTCTGTGGGTAGACAGTGGATGTCCTGGAGAAATCCCATGTTACCCTCACCTTGTTCTATAACCCTCCAGGGGACACTGCAGTTCAGTCAGATGGCTCACTTTTTCCATCCAAAAGACATAAATTCCAAAGAAGTGTTTTCAGGCGGTTCTTCTTGTTCAAGGGTTAACCAGATTCTTATTTTGCTTATCTTTGGAAATAAAACAATGTTTAAAACTATTCAGATCAGCAAGGCCATCTGGTGGGGAGTGTGCAGCTGCTCCCCATTCATTGTGCCGCCTCTAATGTATTCATTGTAGGTCCCTCGTACAGCTGCGAAATCATTATTCGCAGTTGGTTTTGAACAGTGAGCTCCGTGTCTGGGCAAGACCTGTCTCCTCCGCCCGTCCTGAAGGACATTTGGATTGGTCATCTTCCGATGTTTGGCAGCCTCCTCACTCTTCCTGACGTCACATCAAAGCAGGTGAGAGGGTTCTGGGCACCCAAGTGAGGGGGGGCAGAGCCCCTTGCTCCTTTTGGCCCTAATACTTAGTCTCTGCATTATACTTAGAACCACTTCTCCTTTTCATTCATTTTCCTGTTTGTTAAGGAAGAATTGTTGGAAGGCAGCTAGAATCTACCCCTCATCTTTGTGGTCTAGTTACACAAGAGCCAAAAGGACACACTAGTCTGAAAATGTGTGACTTCCCCCCCCCCCCCCCCCCGCAGTAGTTAAGGTTTTTTGTTGCAGATGTTTGAATCCTTGAAAGTGTGCAAAAAGAATAATAAGAGAATTTATCAGATACCTGTGTTCCTGAGATCACTGGACTCTGTCGTACTTTGAGAAAACGAGGATGAGGGTCTAAGCGGTGCTGGGGTTTGCTTATGGTCACATGGCTGGTTAGTAGGTGTGGCAGGTGGTCCACCCAGGTCTTTTGATCCCCAGGCCCGCTCTCTGTCCTATACTCTGAGTCATGGGGGCGGCGGGGAGGAGGTGTATAGAATTAAATTCATCCGTAAAATGGGAGTACTAATTGGGCTTTCCTTTAGATTATCATGAAGTATAGACAGGATTCTGCATATAAATCCCAGCCTGGTGTCTGGACACCAGAAGGCCTTCAATAAATGTAGCTCATGTCACTTTTATTGTTGTCACTAAGTGGCAAGAGCCCCGTCCTGGATTTCTGCCAAGAGTTTGCTCCTTCGCTCATTAATTTAAGAACTATTCAGGGAGCACCCGCCCCCGTGCCAGGCATGGTTGATGTACAAGGAAATCTAGTACCTACACTGATTTGATTTCAGGCTGAGCATCACTGACCCTGTCCTTGTAGAGCTGACAGTCCAATCGGACAGTCCCCAGCTCCAGCCACACCTCCTTGCCTGGGAGACAGGGTGGCCGGTGGGCTGGGTGAAAGCTGACCTTGCTGCTCTTTGAGCCTCGAGTTCTGAGCAGGTTTCCCCCGGAGCTGCCATCTTACATAATGGTGTGGTATGGGGAAGGATCGTAGGCTTTGCAGCCAAAACAGACCTGTGGTTGGAGTTTGGTTCTGCCACTGGCTGGCCATGGGGTTCCGGGGACGTTTTTAACCCTGTGGTGCCTCAGTTTCCTGCATTTAACTTGGGGGTCGCAGTGCTGACCTCAGAGGGTTGCCATCAAGAAAGGACCTTGCGTGGTGCTTCAGTGCGTGGCAGGGGCTGGATCAACATTTGTCACCTTCTCTTTTCACCGTCCCTGGAGTCACTTAAAACCCTAAACTGGGCCCGTGTTTCGAAGTATACATCCTCGTCTGCACAGAGAGTGATATTTCATTTCTAATTTCAAATGTCTTCAAACAGACTGCACATTGCTTCCTTGACGTGCTTTACGTTATAGGACTGTCCTTGCTTTCTTGCCGAGAGCCATGTAGGTGGGTGGGTTTCACAGCAACCTGGTAAGCTTGTCTCAAGTAGGTTCTACTCTAATGGAAAACCACCGCCGTAGGTGTACAGGCTTGAGTGGAAGATCAAGTACCTAAATCCAGCACCAATTTACATTACAGTTACTACTGGAAATAATAAAATGAGTGGTTAGAAATAGTTTCTCCTCCCGTTTGCTTTCAGAAAAAGAAAGTTGTCGGTTGTGTCACAAAGACCTTTAGAATCTCGTGCCCATTGAGATTGCTGGATGACCGTGCAAAGTGAACATAGTGGCAGCCTCTCGTTCACCCTGCCGCTGGTCGTTCTGTGCATTTTAGAGAGACTGGGGCACTGTCTGGGTGTCATCCATACATCTGGTGGTTGCACGAGGGTGCTGGAGCAGGTTACCCTATGGGAGAGTGAGCCATCCCAGGGGATAGTAAAAGGATCCCATTTGCCCTCCCGCCTTCAGCTGTCGGATATCCCATGGGTCAATGAGGCGGCTCCATTGTTAGGGTACATTTTGAACCAGCGCTGGTTTCCCAGCTCTGCAGATGCTCAGGGGCTGGTGGGCTTTGGGGCTGCCCTTGGAAGGGATCTATGATTCTGAGTGTGGGCTTTCTTCTGGAGCCTTTGGAGCCCTTGTTCTGCAGTTAGATGGGATGTTAACAGAGGACCTGGGTTGTGCATTTTTCATATTTGTAGCTTCAACAAACACAGTGCCCGGCACACCGTGGGTGCTTGATAAACGTGTGCTCACCGGTGTGGGCTACTAACAAGGAGACTGCACTGTGTGTTTGGGGGTTAATTGTCCAGCTTTTTTGCCTAGCGTAAGGCAAGTACTGCACCCGCTTTTCAGTGCTGGCTGCAAAATTGTTGGCTTCTTAGCAGCCGGAAGACATCATAGATGACGATACTGGGTTTTTATTAGGGAGCAGTTAATTGCAAATCATCCACTCAGGAGTGTTAGGGCTGAAAGAGGTAGTCCCGACTCCATATTTTACGTACAAGGTACAGGTTCAGAGATGCAGTGACTTGTCCGGGGTTACCAGCCAGGTGAATGTCAGGTCGGATGGGGACCACGCTTGGGAATCTCAGTTCAGGGGCCACACCCCGTGGCGCGCTGCCTTGTTGGAGACAGATGGTCACTGTGAGGGGGGTAAGCTTTTCCCAGGGTACACCCACAGCTGCCCCAGGCTCTCCAGGGCTCCCCACCCTGGTTATTGAGGCACCTGCATGATCCCAGTCAGCTCTGCTTTTTAACATCTTGTTTCTACTATAAAACTTCGCTGTTATTCCTGCATCTGTGTGCCTGCCTGTAGCTGCCACCTGCCTCTTTTCACTCATTACTTCAGATTAGCTGCAGACAGGAAAATGAGACATCTATGCTAGAACTGTATATACACTGAAAGCAGGTAGCCTGGAGTGAAGGTCTGAGGGCCTCTCCTATAATAATACAAAGAATACGTATCATTTATTGTGGCTTGGTGTGTGCTAGATGCCGGGTTAAGCATTTTTCTGTATATTATCTCATTTCCTCTTCACATCCATGCTGGGAGGAGATAGTTTTATTCCCATTTTACAGATGAGGAAGTAAAGTCACGGAATGGTGAAGTTAGTTACCTGAGATCATAAAGCTGGCACAGACTTGAGTCGGATTGAAATGCAAGTCTGCCTGAGACCTTGGGCAGTCTGACTCCTGTAAGGCTTTGTTATGACTGCCCAGAGAACGTTTTTGCTACATCCCAACTTTCTACCGAGTTGCAAATCATTTGGTTCCCTAGGCCAGACGCAGAGGAGGAGCTGGCTGCAGATTTGTGGAGAATTGGTCTCAGAGAAAATGCCTGTTTCTTAAAGATATATTTTATGTAATGAAATAAGAGTTTAGAATGTGTCTTCTAGACTGTAAAACATGTGAAGTGGTCATGACTCACAAATAAAATGTTGATGATGAACTTAATGTCAAGTATGTTTTTAAAAGAACTTTAAAAAACTGCCTGTGTTTTGTATGACACACATTTTGAGTGAGCCAGGAAGATCCTGCAGGTCACAGTTTGAGAATCCCTGTTTTAGACAAAGCATGCAGAAGGTGTCTTAGTCATCAGGAAAGACGAAACCTGGCAAGGAAAGCATGAGCACAGGATGCAGGAAGGGCTTGCTCAAGGAGAGGAGCAAGGAGGAAATTATAGTGACTCTAAAAATAGGCAGGGAGGAAGGTTCTTCATCGGGGACTGGGGAAAATGTGGTCAGTCATCTGATAACTAAAACATAACAGCTGTGGTTCTTGTAAATACACATTTTGCCAGAAAATAACCTGATGTGTGACATTTGGGTGGTTTTGTCTTGATTTGGGAACAGCTGCCATCTGGGTTTCCAGCATTATTTTGGCATATCTGCTTCTGGTGTTAGCCAAAGCATCCTTCAAGGCCACAGCATTGGTTCAGTTGATTCACTGGGTCTTTGGATGAATTGCTTTGACCTGAATTGCTCACTTTACTCAGATAAAGACACTTTTTGGAACTCTTAAATGTATAATTATACCAGCTTAATTTAGTAACATCTATTGTTTGTAACCTGTAGAAGAGTGTATCAGTTAACTTTTTTTTTTTGAGTTAAGCGATTCTTTTAAATTTAATCATTTTGGTTGATAATAAAGCTTATTTACACTTGTTCTTCCCTTAATAGGAACAGAAAATAACCACCCACTATCAGTCCTATATTATCCAGTAACATCTTAAAGATTAACCAAATCTCCCTACATTTTTTTCTTTTCTTTTTTTTAATAAGGTTTTTTTAACATCTTAATTAGAGTATAATTGCTTTACAGTGGTGTGTTAGTTTCTGCTGTATAACAAAGTGAATCAGCTATACATATGCATATATCCCCGTAGCCCCTCCCTCTTGCGTCTCCCTCCCTCCCCTCTAGGTGGTCAAAAAGCACAGAGCTGATCTCCCTGTGCTATGTGGCTGCTTCCTACTAGCTATCTATTTTACATTTGGTAGTGTATATATGTCCATGCCACTCTCTCACTTTGTCTCCCAGCTTACCCTCCCCCTCCCCATGTCCTCAAGTCCATTCTCTACCTCTCGGTCTTTATTCCTGTCCTGCCCCTAGGTTCATCAGGACCATTTTTTTTTTTTTTTTTTTTAGATTCCATATATATGTGTTAGCATATGGTATTTGTTTTTCTCTTTCTGATTTACTTCACTCTGTATGACAGACTCTAGGTCCATCCACCTCACTACAAATAACTCAATTTCATTTCTTTTTATGGCTGAGTAATATTCCATTGTATATACGTGCCACATCTTCTTTACCCATTCATCTTTCGATGGACACTTAGGTTGCTTCCATGTCCTGGCTATTGTAAATAGAGCTGCAATGAACGTTGTGGTACATGACTCTTTTTGAATTATGGTTTTCTCAGGGTATATATCCAGTAGTGGGATTGCTGGGTCGTATGGTAGTTCAGTTCTATTTTTAGTTTTTTAAGGAACCTCCATGCTGTTCTCCATAGTGGCTGTATCAATTTACATTCCCACCAGCAGTGCAAGAGGGTTCCCTTTTCTCCACACCCTCTCCAGCATTTGTTGTTTGTAGATTTTTTGACGATGGCCATTCTGACCGGTGTGAGGTGATACCTCATTGTAGTTTGATTTGCATTTCTCTAATAATTAGTGATGTTGAGCATCCTTTTATGTGTTTGTTGGCCATCTGCATATCTTCTTTGGAGAAATGTCTATTTAGGTCTTCTGCCCCTTTTTGGATTGGGTTGTTTGTTTTTTTGATATTGAGCTGCATGAGCTGCTTATATATTTTAGAGATTAACCTTTGTCAGTTGCTTCATTTGCAAATATTTTCTCCGATTCTGAGGGTTGTCTTTTTGTCTTGTTTATGTTTTCCTTTGCTTTGCAAAAGCTTTTAAGTTTCATTAGGTCCCATTTGTTTATTTTCATTTTTATTTCCATTTCTCTAGGAGGAGGGTCAAAAAGGATCTTGCTGTGATTTATGTCATAGAGTGTTCTGCCTGTGTTCTCCTCTAAGAGTTTTATAGTGTCTGGCCTTACATTTAGGTCTTTAATCCAGTTTGAGTTTATTTTTGTGTATCGTGCTAGGGAGTGTTCTAATTTCATTCTTTTACATGTAACTGTCTGGTTTTCCCAGCACAACTTATTGAAGAGGCTGTCTTTTCTCCATTGTATATTCTCGCCTCCTTTATCAAAGATGAGGTGACCATACGTGTGTGGGCTTACCTCTGGGCTTTCTATCCTGTTCCATTGATCTATATTTCTGTTTTTGTCCCAGTACCATACTGTCTTGATTACTGTAGCTTTGTAGTATAGTCTGAAGTCCAGGAGCCTGATTCCTCCGGCTCCGTTTTTCTTTCTCAAGATTGCTTTGGCTATTCGAGGTCTTTTGTGTTTCCATACAAACTGTGAAATTTTTTGTTCTAGTTCTGTGAAAAATGCCATTGGTAGTTTGATAGGGATTGCACTGAATCTGTAGATTGCTTTGGGTAGTAGAGTCATTTTCACAATATTGATTCTTCAAATCCAGGAACATGGTATATTTCTCCATCTATTTGTATCAACTTTAATTTCTTTCCTCAGTGTCTTATAGTTTTCTGCATATAGGTCTTTTGTCTCCTTAGGTAGGTTTATTCCTAGGTATTTTATTCTTTTTGTTGCAGTGGTAAATGAGAGTGTTTCCTTAATTTCTCTTTCAGATTTTTTGTTGTTGTGTATAGGAATGCAAGAGATTTCTGTGCATTGATTTTGTATCCTGCTACTTTACCAAATTCATTGATTAGGTCTAGTAGTTTTCTGGTAGCATCTTTAGGATTCTCTATGTATGGTATCATGTCATCTGCAGACAGTGACAGCTTTACTTCTTCTTTTCTGATTTGGATTCCTTTTATTTCTTTTTCTTCTCTGATTGCTGTTGCTAAAACTTCCCAAACTATGTTGAATAATAGTGGTGAGAGTGGACAACCTTGTCTTATTCCTGACCTTAGAGGAAATGGTTTCAGTTTTTCACCATTGAGAACGATGTTGGCTGTGTGTTTGTCATATATGGCCTTTATTATGTTGAGGTAAGTTCCCTCTCTGTCTACTTTCTGGAGAGTTTTTTTTTTATTATCATAAATGGGTGTTGAATTTTGTGGAAAGCTTTTCCTGCATCTATTGAGATGATTATATGGTTTTTCTCCTTCAGTGTGTTAATATGGTGTATCACATTGATTGATTTGCATATATTGAAGAATCCTTGCATTCCTGGGATAAACCCCACTTGATCATGGTGTATGATCCTTTTAATGTGCTGTTGGATTCTGTTTACTAGTATTTTGTTGAGGATTTTTGCATCTATGTTCATCAGTGATCTTGGCCTATAGTTTTCTTTCTTTGTGACATCTTTGTCTGATTTTGGTATCAGGGTGATGGTGGCCTCATAGAATGAGTTTGGGAGTATTCTTCCCTCTGCCATATTTTGGAAGAGTTTGAGAAGGATAGGTTTAGCTCTTCTCTAAATGTTTGATAGAATTCACCTGTGAAGCCATCTGGTCCTGGGCTTTTGTTTCTTGGAAGATTTTTAATCACAGTTTCAGTTTCAGTGCTTGTGATTGGTCTGCTTATATCTTCTATTTCTTCCTGGTCCAGTCTTGAAAGGTTGTGCTTTTCTAAGAATGTGTCCATTTCTTCCAGGTTGTCCATTTTATTGGCATATAGTTGCTTGTAGTAATCTCTCATGATCCTTTGTATTTCTTCAGTGTCAGCTGTTACTTCTCCTGTTTCCTTTCTAGTTCTGTTGATTTGAGTCTTCTCCCTTTTTTTCTTGATGAGTCTGGCTAATGGTTTATCAATTTTGTTTATGTTCTCAAAGAACCAGCTTTTAGTTTTATTGATCATTGCTATTGTTTCCTTCATTTCTTTTTCATTTATTTCTGATCTGATCTTTATGATTTCTTCCTTCTGCTAACTTTGGGTTTTTTTGTTCTTCTTTCTCTAATTGCTTTAGGTGTAAGTTTAGGTTGTTTATTTGTGATCTTTCTTGTTTCTTGAGGTAGGATTGTATTGCTATAAACTTCCCTCTTAGAACTGCTTTTGCTGCATCCCATAGGTTTTGGGTTGTCATGTTTTCATTGTCATTTGTTTTTAGGTATTTTTTGATTTCTTCAGTGGTCTCTCAGTTATTTAGTAGCATATTGTTTGGCCTCCATGTGTTTGTATTTTCTACATTTTTCCTGTAATTGATATGTAGTCTCATAGCGTTGTGGTTGGAAAAGATACTTGATATGATTTCAATTTTCTTAAATTTACCAAGGCTTGATTTGTGACCCAAGATCTATCTATCTATCCAAGGTCTATCCTGGAGAATGTTGCATGAGCAGTTGAGAAGAAAGTATATTCTGTTTTTTTTGGATGGAATGTCCTATAAATATCAATTAAGTCCATCTTGTTTAATATATCATTTAAAGCTTGTGTTGCCTTATTTATTTTCATTTTGGATGATCTGTGCATTGGTGAAAGTGGAGTGTTAAAGTCCCCTACTATGATTATGTTACTGTCGATTTCCCTTTTATGGTTGTTAGCATTTGCCTTATGTATTGAGGTGCTCCTATGTTGGGTGCATAAATATTTACAATTGTTATATCTTCTTCTTGGATTGATCCCTTGATCATTACGTAGTGTCCTTCTTTTGTCTCTTGTAATAGTCTTTATTTTAAAGTCTATTTTGTCTGATATGAGAATTGCTACTCCAGCTTTCTTTTGATTTCCATTTGCATGGAATATCTTTTTCCATCCTCTTGCTTTCAGTCTGTATGTGTCCCTAGGTCTGAAGTGGGTCTCTTGTAGACAGCATATATATGGGTCTTATTTTTGTATCCATTCAGCCAGTGTATATCTTTTTGTTGGAGCATTTGATCCATTTACATTTAAGATAGTTATCGATATGTATTTCCTATTACCATTTTATGAATTGTTTTGTGTTTGTTATTGTAGGTCTTTTCCTTCTTTTGTGTTTCCTGCCTAGAGAAGTTCCTTTAGCATTTGTTGTAAACCTGGTTTGGTGGTGCTGAATTCTCTTAGCTTTTGCTTGTCTGTAAAGGTTTTAATTTCTCCATTGAATCTGCATGAGATCCTTGCTGGGTAGAGTAATCTTGGTTATAGGTTTTTCCCTTTCATCACTTTAAATGTGTCTTGACACTCCCTTCTGGCTTGCAGAGTTTCTGTTGAAAGATCAGCTGTTAACCTTATGGGGAGTCCCTTGTATGTTATTTGTTGTTGTTCCCTTGCTGCTTTTAATATTTTTTCTTTGTATTTAATTTTTGATAGTTTGATTAATATGTGTCTTGGCATGTTTCTCCTTGGATTTATCCTGTATGGGACTCTGCACTTCCTGGACTTTATTGACTATTTCCTTTCCCATATTAGGGATTAGGGAAGTTTTCAACTATAAGCTCTTCAAATATTTTCTCAGTCCCTTTTTTTCCCCCCTTCTTCTTCTGGGACCCGTATAATTCTAATGTTGGTGTGTTTAACGTTGTCCCAGTGGTCTCTGAGACTGTCCTCAATTCTTTTCATTCTTTTTTCTTTATTCTGCTCTGTGGTAGTTATTTCCATTATTTTATCTTCCAGGTCACTTATCTGTTCTTCTTCCTCAGTTATTCTGCTATTGATTCCTCCTAGAGGATTTTTAATTTCATTTATTGTGTTGTTCATCATCGTTCGTTTGCTCTTTAGTTCTTCTAGGTCCTTGTTAAACGTTTCTTGTATTTTCTCTTCTATTTCCAAGATTTTGGATCATCTTTACTATCATTACTCTGAATTCTTTTTCAGGTAGACTGCCTATTTCCTCTTCATTTGTTAGGTCTGGTGGGTTTTTACCTTGCTCCTTCATCTGCTGTGTGTTTCTCTGTCTTCTCATTTTGCTTAACTTACTAAGTTTGGAGTCTCCTTTTTGCAGGCTGCAGGTTCGTAGTTCCCATTGTTTTCGGTGTCTGCCTCCAGTGAGTAAGGTTGGTTCAGTAGGTTATGTAGGCTTCCTGGTGGAGGGGACTGGTGCCTGTGTTCTGGTGGATGAGGCTGTATCTTGTCTTTTTGGTGGGCAGGACCGCATTCGGTGGTGTGTTTTGGGGTGTCTGTGACCTCATTATGAATTTAGGCAGCCTCTCTGCTAATGGGTGGGGTTGTGTTCCTGTCTTGCTAGTTATTTGACATGGGGTGTCCAGCACTGTAGCTTGCTGGTCATTGAGTGGAGCTGGGTCTTAGTGTTGAGATGTAGATCTCTGGGAGAGGTTTTGCCGTTTGATGTTATGTGGAGCCGGGAGGTCTCTGGTCGACCAATATCCTGAACTCGGCTCTCCCACGGCAGAGGCAGAGGCCTGACACCTGGCTGGGGCACCAAGACCCTGTCAGCCACATGGCTCAGAAGAAAAGGGAGAAAAAAAAGAAAGAAGGGAAGGAAGGAAGAGAAAATAAAGTTATTAAAATTAAAAATTTAAAAAATTGTTAAAAAATTGAAAAGAAATAGAAAAAGAAAGAAAGAAGACAGCAACCAAACCAAAAAACAAATCCACCAATGATAACAAGTGCTAAAAACTATATTCAAAACAAAAAAACAAAAAAAGGACAGACAGAACCCTCGGACAAATGGTTATAGCAAAGCTATACAGGCAAAATCACACAAAGAAGCAAACACATACACACTCACAAAAAGAGAAAAGGAAGAAAAAATCTATATCTATATATAGATATAGGAAGAGAGCAACCAAATCAATAAACGAATCTACCAATAATAATAAACTCTAAATACTAAACTAAGATAGACATAAAACCAGAAACAAATTAGGTGCAGAAAGTAAACCCCAAGTCTACAGTTGCTCCCAAAGTCCACCGCCTCAAGTTTGGGATGACTCGTTGTCTATTCATGTATTCCACAGATGCAGGTGCCTCAAGTTGATTGTGGGGATTTAATCGCTGCTCCCGAGGCTGCTGGGAGAGATTTCCCTTTCTCTTCTTTGTTCACACAACTCCTGGGGTTCAGCTTTGGATTTGACTTCGCCTCTGCGTGTAGGTCGCCTGAGGGCGTCTGTTCCCCGCCCAGACCAGACAGGGTTAAAGGAGCAGCTGATTAGGGGGGTCTGGCTCACTCAGGCCAGGGGGAGGGAGGGGTACGGAGTGCGGGGAGGGCCTGCACCAGCCTGAGGCGCGCCGTGAGTTCTCCCGGGGAAGTTGTCCCTGGGTCCCGGGACCCTGGCAGTGGCGGGCTGCACAGGCTCCCCGGAAGGGGGGTGTGGAGAGTGACCTGTGCTCGCACACAGGCTTCTGGGTGGCGGCAGCAGCAGCCTTAGCGTCTCCTGCCCGTCTCTGGGGTCCACGCTGATAGCCGCGGCTCGTGCCCGTCTCTGGAGCTCGTTTAGGCGGTGCTCTGAATCCCCTCTCCTCACGCGCCCCGAAACAGTGGTCTCTTGCCTCTTAGGCAGGTCCAGACTTTTCCCCGGACTCCCTCCCGGCCAGCCGTGGTGCACTAGCCCCCTTCAGGCTGTGTTCACACCGCCAACCCCAGCCCTCTTCCTGGGATCTTACTTCGGTTAACATTTCTCACATAACAAAACAAGACTCGGTGACTTAAAACAGAAACCGTTTATTATTTCTCATATGTCTGTAGAGATTGGCTGGGGGTCAGTAGGGTATTGGCTGTTCCAGGTTGGGCTCAGCCAGGCGGCTCCGGTCCATGGGTCTCTCATCCTCCTGGCCAAGCTGCCGCGTTCTTCCCACAGCGAGGGTGAAGGTGCAGAGGGTAGGCGGACACACTCGACCCCTCTAAGGCCTGGGCTTGGGACTGGCCTATCACTGCTGCCTCATTCTGTTGGCCAAAGCAGTTTCCAAACCCAAGCCAAAGGCTGGAGAAATGTATTCCACTCCTTTGATCGGAGGAGCTGCAATGTCATTTATGTGGTGAAGGTGGTAAATATAGGGAGAGATAAGAAACTGGAACCAAAATGCAATCTGCCGTGAATAGTAATAAACTGCTACTTATCCAATACTTATTGTGGGCCAGGACTACGTATATATAATAATAACTAACATTTATTTAGCACTTACTGTGAGCCAGACACTTCTGTGCACTTGACGTGAATTGTTTCATGTAATGCTCACAGCAGTGCTATGATATAGACCCTAAGGTTATTCCCAGTTTCCATCCAAGGAAACGGGAGGAGAGAGGTTTAGTAGACTTGCTCAAGGTCAAAGCCGGGTAACCCTGCGTGAGCACCCAGGCTCCAGCGCTGTATGTGATCTGTTACTATCGTCAAGGACTTTTGAGAGTACAGAGGCCCAGATCACTTAAGGGACTTGTCTGCAGTCACTAGGTGGACACAACTTTAGCATCCTGGCCCACGTAACTGCTGGCTGTATTCTTCCCACTGTGCTGTCGGCCAATGAGTGTTAATTGAGGAATGTAGCCTTATTCTGTTCACTGACTGTGATGTGGTCAAAGGCATAAAATCCAGGTATGAGATTGAAGCTGATCATCTGTTGTTTGTCCAGAACCCTCCAGTCTTGTTAGCTTTCGTCTCAGTCCCAGTGACAAACTCTAAATGTGAAAGATGTTCCTTTTGTCACTTGTTGATTAATATTCCTTGAAAAAAACTTATTTCCATATGCATAGCCCAAAGAGAAGTGTCAGCAGTTAGACATACTGATGAGAAAAAGGCTTTGTGTTTTAGTAAAGGTTAATTAAGACCCATCAATTTTTTTCCTTTAAAACATTAAACTAAAATAATGTAATTAGCTATTTTTTTCCTCTCTACTCCCAGAGGGCAGATGTAAATGTTCCACCTAAATGAAGCTATTTATTTAAATTCATCCAGATTTCTTTGGAAGTTTTGTACATCTTTCTTCTGCCATATCAGCTTCGAGCTACAATAATTTAATAAGTTTTTCCTGGGGTGAAATTGGATGCCCTTTATCGATCTTACACTGAGGGGGCATTCAATTACTTAATCTGAAGTGGTATATCTGGGTCTCTCGATTACAGCTTTGTTATAAACGGCTTGCTAATGATGCTCGGGGTGCCTAGGTTAATAGGGGCCATCCTAGCCAGGGCTGGGTAATTGAACGCTTTCTATTTTGGGACCAGTTATGTGATCTCTTACGGTGGTACTAGGTTCCCACAATTACAGCCTGCATGCACAGGGCACAGTGCTGAGCCCAGGCTGGGGAGCAATCTCACTGAAATGTATACCTGAGAACTCTGGTTTAATACCTGAATGGGAGCACCAAGGGTCCTCTCTCATCTGAGTCCACTGGCACCAAAACGTGGACATTCCAGACAGGTGAAGTGCAGTGATATCCATTGCTTATTTCTTAAGAAAGAATAACCTGGGTGTTAGGTTTCGGAATGACTGTTCTTGGGATGATTGGTGGCATATGGAAAAGGCCAATCCAGGAAGAAAGCAGCAATCCATTTTCCCTTCAGTCCAGTCACGTGAATTTGATTTTTCTTCACCGAGTTATGTTCATAGTTATATTTATTTTAAAGATCTTTTTGAAACCATACATAGTGTGCATCTATGTATTTGGGCAAATACAAATACTCTTTGTGTTTGGACAAATCCTAGCCCTGACCCAGCCTTCCAGAGTCTTGCCCCTGCCTTTTCTCCCATCCGTTTCCCCCGCCCGCACCTGCCGCATAGTCCAGCGGTCTGCTCTCCTGGCGGTCCCCATGGGCTTTGATCTCCAGCTTCTCTTCTTCATGGGGTCTTTACTTCCCTGATCTCCACGTAGCTGGCTTCCTTCTCATCATTCCGAGGTCCCCTCCTGAGTTAGGTCTTCCCTGGCCATCCTCTCTACTCTATCTCCCCTTCCTCTAAGGCATCAGCTCTCCCAGGGGATGGAGGCCAGGGATGCCGCTACACATCCTACAGTGTACAGAACAGCCCCTGACAACAAAGAATTATCCGGCCCTGGTGCGGCATTGAGAGCTCCTGTTCAAGGGTTTCCTTGTTTTCTCCCTTTATATTTTCTTCCTACCCTTTATTAGCATCTGAGATGGTGTTATTCATTTGTGACTTTTTATTGTCTGTTGCCCTGCAGCCCCTAACTCCTGGTGGAGAAAAGCCCTCCCTGTCATGGTCACTCCGGCACCATTGCTGTCGAGGCTGACAAGGGTGGCCTGGAAGCCTCCAAGCTCCAGGTCCTGCACTTACAAAGGCTCACAGCAATGTATTCACCTGGTTATATGGGCTGTTGTTTTTATATTTACTTATTTATTTAATAAATTTATTTATTTATTTTTTATTCTTGGCTGTGTCGGGTCCTTGCTGCGGAGCGCGGGCTTCTCATTGCAGTGGCTTCTCTTGTTGCGGAGCACGGTCTCTAGGCGTGCGGGCTTTAGTCGTTGTGGCTCACGGGCTCTAAGAGCACAGGCTCAGTAGTTGTGGTGCACGGGCTTAGTTGCTCTGCGGCATGTGGGATCTTCCCAGACCAGGGCTCGAACCCGCATCTCCTGCATTGGCAGGCGGATTCTCAACCACCGCGCCACCAGGGAAGCCTTGGCTGTTGTTTTCAATCAAGTATTTGACATGCTATACGCTGGCCATATGTCTTGATAGAATTTGTAAGTGTAAGATAGTTTTACATTTTTTTCCTCCAAGAGAGCACCCTCGGGGTTTTTTCCCACACCAGCAAAATCTCCAACTCTTAAGACACCAGCTGGTGTCCTACAATTCAGTTGAATTCTTACAGTAACTCCCTGGAATTAGCACAGACTTCACGGGTCAAGGGCTCAGTCCTCTGAGACTGCCCCCACTTCAGGCCACAGTCACAAGTCTTGGGTCCCCAGGCTACCTACACTTCTGTCCTAATTGGCTGCAAATTCAGAGGTTCCCACAGCCCCCTCCTCAGGTTCCATAATTTGCCAAAATAATGCACAGAACTCAGGAGAGTGCCTTACTGACTATTACAAAGGAGATAATACAAGAACAGCCAGATGGAGGAGACGCACGGGGCAGTCTGCGGGGAGGGTCTTGGACCTTCCACGCCCCCTCTGGCTGCACCACCCGCCCAGCACTACCATGAGCTCACCAACTAGAAAACTCTCGGAATCCTGTCTTTTAGGGGGTTTTATGGAGGTTCCATTGTGTAGGCATGAGTGATTAAATCTTTGGCCATTGGTGATTAACTCAATCTCTAGCCCTTCTCCCTTTCCTGGAGGCTGGAGAGGCAGGGCTGAAAGTTCCAAGCTTCTAATCAAGGTTTGGTCTTTCTGGCTACCAGCCCCATCCTGAAGCTCTCTGGGGGCCCCAGCAATAGTCACCTCACAAGCATAAACTGAGGTGTGGTTGAAAGGGGCTTGTTATGAATAACAAAAGGTGTTGTCCCTGTCACCCCTATCACTCAGGAAGTTCCAAGCGTTTTAGAAGCTCTGCGCCAGGAACAGGGGACAAAGACCGAACATGTATTTTTTATGACATCACAGCCCCCATCGCATGCTGGTTTCAGGCCTCCACACCTGGACTTGCATCTCGGGCAGTGCCCAGTGCACAATCTACCTTCAGAAGGGATCTGGTGAATCACAGAAGGGAGGAATGAATGAATTATAGGAGAGTGTTTCTTTGAGGCCCTTAAGGCATCTGGAATTGTCTCCCCAGTTCTCTGCTCCCCGTTTTACATTTAAAAAGTGAGACGTGGCATGAAGAACCTAGGCGTAAGAAAGGAATAAAGACACAGACCTACTAGAGAATGGACTTGAGGATATGGGGAGGGGGAAGGGTGAGCTGTGACAAAGCGAGAGAGAGGCATGGACATATATACACTACCAAACGTAAGGTAGATAGCTAGTGGGAAGCAGCCGCATAGCACAGGGAGATCAGCTCGGTGCTTTGTGACCGCCTGGAGGGGTGGGATAGGGAGGGTGGGAGGGAGGGAGACGCAAGAGGGAAGAGATATGGAAACATATGTATATGTATAACTGATTCACTTTGTTATAAAGCAGAAACTAACACACCATTGTAAAGCAATTATACTCCAATAAAGATGTTAAAAAAAAAAAAAGTGAGACGTGGAGTGGGAGGTCTGGCTGGAGGGTGCAGCCTGCCCAGGGGACAAATCCTCTGGCTCACCACGTCCCAGGCCTCTCGGTTGAGACTGTCCGCGTCTCTGCCTACTCAGGTCTATTTGTTTATTTTGCTTGTCAAAGGAAACCTTTGTTCTTGTTGAGGAATGTTTTGCCCATCCTGTTGGGTCCAGATTTTGTACATTCTTGTCTTGGAGCTTCAAAGACCATGTTTGGAAAAAAATTGAATTAGGCCTCCTGTAGCCAGAGAGACAGAAGGGTGCGACCAGCTCCCCGCTGCGATGCTGGTTGGAGCCTTATTTTAACCCCACGTGGCCTTGTTTTTGGCGTGTGAAAAATGTTTTCTTGGCCTAGTGAGTGGGTTCCCAAGTAGGGGAGCTTGCCCTCTTGTTTCTCCTGTTGGGGAGAATTGTTTGTACCCAGTGATGGGTCAGGGGTGGTTGAACAAGTTGGGGGCAGAGGTTTGAGCCTTGAGGTTCCCGGCACGTCCTCCCACTGCTCTCTGGGATGAGTGGGTGGCGGCCCGAGGCACTGGCCTGGTTCCAGCCGAACCCTCCCACAGCCCCTGCTCCTCTGCACTTCTCAGAACTGCTCTGACCCGTATCTCAGCCTTTGCTCGCTAGCATTCCTCAAACTGCTTCCTTGAGACAGTAGTGAGAGTTCTTTGGCCAATTATGTTTTGGAAACGTTGTGTATTATATTCTTCTCCTGTGAAAAATCCTACTCTAAAGAAGTCTGTGTAGTTTGGTCCATCTCACCTTTTCTCCAGGTAATTTAAGCACTGACCTATGGACAACATGCAGGACATTTTGTGGAAGATGTTTTAGGAAACTGCTTGGCTATTTCTTGGTCATTGTGTTTTGACAAGACATGGCCCTTTCGGTCCAAGGGGAGGGAATATTTCTGCTGGTGAGTTCTGATTGTTCAGCCTTTCAGCCAACGGGAGGGGGGCTTAACGCAGGGATAGTTAATACCACCTTCTCTAGGATTGTTGGAGGGGTGTGTGTATGCAGAATTGGAGGTGAGTCTGCCACCCCTGGGTGATTCTGAGGTGCTAAGGAAAAATAACGGGATGGGATTACCCATCCTTGATTCACTTCAGATGTTCTTGGCATTCACTGACAATTAAAAAATAAGAGTAATAGTCATCGATGATGCTATTATTATCTCCCTTTCATGGGATGCTCAATATGTGTGGGCATTATGCAAAGTCTTCACATGCGTTAGCTGATATACTACTTGTTACACACTTGAAAGGGAGGTACTTTTTATCCTAATTTGACTGGTGAGGAAACCAGAGCTCAGAGAGTTTATATGGCTGGCTCAAGGTCACATAGCTAGCTGGTTAGCATTGTTATACCACTGCTGCAAACTAAGTAGGTCTCCTTCTTTGCTCTTTTTACAACATCCACAAAGAAGTGTCATTTGGGCAACAATACATTTTATAACCGCAGGATTTTCTGTTAATGGATTTTGAAGAGTCATGTTTTCCCCAGGATGACGAAAGTGAAAAATTGTTTTAGGGTCTAAAGTGTTGTGTTGCTCAGGGGAATACTGCACGTTGGATTTAATTGCTTAATTACTTAAAGTCAAAAAAAATTTTTAATATGATACATTCTACTGAAGGAGAGAATCATTTCAGTGTTTCTAAATTTTCATTAACTTTTGTGTCCTAAGCTAGTAATAAATGTTAGCTCTAGGTTAAGAGACTATTGGTGCTACTGGGAGAGTAAAAACCATTTTCTCTGCCTGCTCCCACCCTAAACATCCTCCTTCTTGGATTTTTTGTTGACTTAACAGCACTGATATTTCAATTCATCCCTCAAATTCATAGTCTGACTGTGCATGAATCTGAGAATGACTGCAAGTCCTAGGACAGGGGGATCCAGTCACTTAGATGTGTCAAGGCAAAGGCATAACAGAATATGTGGGTTGTGCAAAGTAGGAGGTGTTTAATATGGTGCTGGTGGCGCTGGTGTTGGGGCCACATTTGGAGGCAGAGACTGAACTCCAAAGCCAAGCACCAAAGACCCGAAACCTCTCCCTTTATCCTATATGATTTTCATATATCCTATATGATTAACTTGCTTGTGACCCAGTCAGCTTGGCCAAAATTGAGAAGTGGAAAAGAAGCGTGAACGTCTCTCCTTGGAAGATGGTCCCAGGGTTATTGCTATCATCACATAATGTAATACAACCTCTTTTCTCTGTTATTTAGGCAATCTGACATCTTAAAGGTTTTGAAGAGGAAACATTTCAAAGGAACACAGGCTGTAAAAGAAGAAATCTTCATGGACTCTGTGTGGGTGGTGCGCCAATCCATCCTTCATTGAGGCCATGAGATCTTCTAATCCCTGGGGTGTTCCCATGTTCTCCAGTGAGAACTCCTCCACTTCATTTGGTGCCATGGGAAAAACCTGAAGGACAGGAAGAATTGCTCCCGACCTTGTGGCTTTTTCCAGGATTGCAGTGGCTCTTACAGACCATGACAATTGGAGATCATTCGTGTTGTCTTTCGGAGTCGAACCAAAGAACACGCATCCTCATTCTCTGGTGTTTTAGCGCCTGATCATTTTTATATTTGTTTCTGTTGCTTGTGCCTTTCAACCATTGTATGTGATCACGAGACGTCCTTGAAGTTTTCCAGCACGACTTGCAGGCATCCGGACTCCCTGGGGACTCGCCCATGGCTCGGCGGGCCAGCAGCCCAAGGGCATTACGATGAGGCATTGCATTAATTGCTGCATCCAGCTGTTGCCCGACGAAGCACACACACAGCAGGTCAGCTGCCGAGGAGGCCCCCATCACAGTCGCCAGGAGTGCCCCATGTGCAAAGGAGAAAACAAAATTGTGTTTCGAGTGGACGGTAAGCAGATGAACTTGCTTGCCGTTCTCGAAGTGAGGGCTGAAGGGAATGAGAGCTGGAGTGGGTTTCTGCGCTTCAAGAAGGGGAAGCGATGCAGCCTCGTTTTTGGATTGATAATAATGACGTTGGTGATGGCTTCTTACATCCTTTCTGGGGTCCACCAAGAGCTTCTGATCTCATCACCTTTCCATTACGGAGCCCTCCCCAGCAATCCCAGCTTGATGGATGGTGAAAATCCGAGTGACACAAAAGAGCATCATCACCAACCCTCTGTAAATAATATTTCGTACGTGAAGGACGATCCAAGCATTAAATTAATTATCAGCAGCATCACAGCCAGGATTGAGTTCACAACCAGACAGCTCCCAGACGTGGAAGATCTCAAGAAGCAGGAATTGCACGTGAGTAGCCTGGTGCTCATTTCTGTGGACTGATTTTTAAAAAATTGCTGCTTCCTTTCCTGTCACCACCTTTGGGAAGAAAATGACCAAAAATTTCTCAAGTGTAGCAATGGTAATTTGACAGCCTTATGGATGAGAGCTCACTGGGAGGTCCGTGTCCACGCAGTTAGCCCAGAGAAGGGAAGTCTGTACTGAATGGCGCAGCAAGCAATGTTGAAGGACGCCCCTCCTAATAATTCCTTCCCGGGACTTTTTGCTTGAAATGTGGCCCTGGCAGTTAAAGTTGCTTTTGTAGATTACCGTCATCTTGTTTCTAGTCTGTCCTAATCACAGTGTTTGCCTCTAACGGCCATTTAAATATCCAGCTACATAGTCAAAAGTTCCAACTCTTTAATTTAGTTAGATTGCCGTGTGTGTGTGCGTGTGTGTGTGCAAGGTAAATCATGGTAGAATGGAGTTTGATTGAACTTTTATTTTCATTCTCTCCAAATTTTATTTTTATTTGGGGTTAAGGAAATGCATGGTCATTGGCTGTTTACCAAGTTTTGCTTTGTTTTAGTCTTTAGTCGTCATCCAATAATAGTTTCAATGTGAACGCTGGAATAAGTCTCAGGACAGGATCACACTGTGGACAGAATGTGCTTGTGCTAATGTTTTCCCCTCGGTGCGTCTCTCCCCCTTTTTGTCTTTTTGACCGCAGATGTTTTCAGTCATCCCGCACAAATTCCTCCCCAACAGTAAGAGCCCCTGTTGGTACGAGGAGTTCACGGGGAGGAACACCACCGACCCCTATCTGACCAACTCCTACGTGCTCTACTCCAAGCGCTTCCGCTCCACCTTCGACGCCCTGCGCAAGGCCTTCTGGGGCCACCTGTCCCACGCGCACGGCAAGCACTTCCGCCTCCGCTGCCTGCCGCACTTCTACATCATCGGGCAGCCCAAGTGCGGCACCACCGACCTCTACGACCGCCTGCGGCTGCACCCGGAAGTGAAGTTCTCCGCCATCAAGGAGCCGCACTGGTGGACCCGGAAGCGCTTCGGTGCGTGCCAGCGCGGTCCCCGGTCCCCGTGGTGACGGTGCACGTGGAGGTCTCTCACCAAGCCCGGTGCATCTGCCTCCTTCATCCAGTCGCTCCTTACACGCACGTCGGTGGCGGGATCAGGGGTCACCGTCAGGTTCGGGGTCATGGTCAGGGTTGGCGTGGGAGCCCTGAGACTGACCCGAGCAGGGCTGTGCGAGGCCCCAGGAGGGATGCAGGGCGGGGAGAGGAGAAAACATGCCAAGATGCAGAGATCTGACAATTCTCTGGTTTAGGGATCCCCACGCAGACATCCAGCAGGACCGAGCACCCAGCTCCCGACCACCCGGTGAGCATGTATGCAGCCCCGGCGGTGGGGAGGGCGAGGGCGAGGGGTCAGGATCAGCAGCTCTTCTTGTTCGGAAGGGCACACGCAGCACCCGGGAGTGGTGAGTGCTGGCCGCGTGAACGTCTGTCGGGGGCTGCGCATCCAGCTCCCAACTCCGTGCTGTTCCTGCTGGAGCCCGGCACCCACACACCCACCCCCGGAGGTGGCAGGAGAGAGAAAGACGGCTGCATGAGCGGGGCTTCCGCTTCCTGCCGGTTCATCCCAGGGCCCTGAGCCTGTCATTAAGCTGCTTCGGGCTTCTTTTCTCTGACCTGACCCTTCGGCTTCGCAGGGTCAGAATGAAAGCCCCAGGGAGATAATTCTGGGAGACCCTGCTCACAGCACCCCACCCCTTTCCCGCGGGGTTGGCATGCAGGCTGCCTTCTGCTCGAGCCACCCATCCGCTCTTGGGTCACTGTTTCCTCTCCTTAACCTTTTCCCTTATGCCAGGAGACGTTTGGTCACTGGAGGTAAGGGATGACAAACGCCAAAGTTCGGGAAGCCGTCGAGGGTGGTTTCCGTGCAAAGGACCTAGGTTGCTTGGAAGGGAATTTTGAACGTTTTCCGTAGTACAGCCTAAGTTGAGACCAACTCTGTGTTTGGTCTCAATGTGTTTCCCGACAAACGTTTGACTTAATCCCTTTGCTGTTCCTCCTGGAGTGAACAGAAGCAAGCGTACATGTGTCTTTTGTGCTTGGCGGCGGCAGCTGTGGGAGCCAGGGTTTCTCTACTCGTCTGAAGAGCGGCCTCCCCTACGCAGCTCACCATTTTCCCCCGTGAAAACCAGGTTCCCACTGGCAGAGGAGAGAGAGGCACGGGGGCATGTGGGCCTCTGGAGTCTGGGCTCCAGTGTCACTTTGAACCTCTTGCTGTTTTGCCCCGGATGCTCTCTCTCCACTTTCCATTAACCTTGGTGGCTGGGGTTTAGGGCAGTGTGTTGTCAGTACATTTTCAAGTGAAATGTACCCACTTCAGAGGCAAGGGCAGAATTTAGGCTGCATGTGGCTGATGCCAGAATAACCCAGGTGTCCGTCCGGGGACCGTCGATTCCCCTTATTGTTTGGACAGGTGGACAGACTGCTTGATGGAATAGAACCTCAGGAAGATGCTGTTCGGCCCTGGTGTAGAAGGCTCATCTGAGCTTCAAAGGATGCCGCCCCTCCGATGGGCTGCCTTTTCTTTTGATCCAATGTGTGTATCCTGACACCGCTGCTGCCCCGCCCCTGGGGGGGCCTCACCTGGTGCACGTGTTAACCGGCCCCAAACTCTCTGTCCCTCCGAGTAGACTCTATTCTAGTTCTTGAACAGGCCTGCCAGCCTTTCAGTGGCTACCGTGCAGCTTAATGGTGGTGCATTCCACCCCTCGAAGTGCACGTGAGTTAAAGGATCATGGCCCATTCACAGACGCCCCTCCCTCTCTTGCAGCTCCTCAGGCTGAGCCTTGGCTGCTGCAGCTGGGCCCTTGGACCTTTCCATCCCCTGTGGTCACTCCCCAGAAGCCATCAGCCCAGCCGTGGCAGCTTTGTCCTAACTCCTGCTTCCTGGTTCTTGTAGGAATCGTCCGCCTGAGAGATGGTCTGCGGGACCGCTATCCCGTGGAAGATTATCTGGACCTCTTTGACCTGGCTGCACACCAGATTCATCAAGGACTGCAGGCCAGCTCTGCAAAGGAACAGAGCAAGATGAATAGAATCATTATCGGTATGGTGTCTGTGTAACTCCCGCGAGGGCCCCCCTGCTTCTGCCCCGGGCCAGGCCGGGCTTCACTACACCTGCGAGCATTTGCAGGATGGCTGCTGGCAGCTGCCGTGCATGCACTTCCCCGCTAGCCATCACTCTCACCCCCGTGTAAAAGGTTCATAGTGCTCGTGCAACTTCAATAAAGCAGAAATGTTTAGTAGACTCTAGTTCTGTGGAGACTCAAGCACACCGGAACTGGCTTTTTGGAAAAGTTGCCATTTCTTTGCGTTTACTTGAATTAAGCTTGCATGCTTGATTTCATGATACACCCACCTGAGTACGTTTGGTTGGGGGATCATGAATGTAAAATGAACCAGTTAGTCATCAGTTTAATTCTTGGGGCTTTTGTACTCCCTGGCCGCTGGGACCCTGCAAAGACGGAGGTGGCCTCTCCTGAAACAGACGCCGCCCTGTTGCATCGTGGGTGACTAACTGCTGTTGAAAAAGCTTAGGCCTTGTCAAGCTGATGCCTTTAGACATTCAAAATGAGGTGGTTTGATTAATAGTCATTTAAAAAAATTCACAAGAGTGTTTTATAAAAAACATATCTATTCACTCTCTCTATTGGATTCAGCTTAGGAGAAGACATTTATCCACTTACACCTCTGAAAGGGAGAAATTGATCACATATTTTGCTTAAATTGATTACCTGAGGCAGTGATCTATTTTTTTATTCTCCTAAATCTGTTATGTTTTGATTCTCTAAATTCAGTGACTCTATTAGTGACTAAAAGGAATTGGAATCAACCATTTGAAAGATGGATGTTTACTTGACTCCCATATCCAGGGGGACAGGCTTACATGCCTAAGCCCCAATTTATTTATTTATTTTTAACTCAAAGAAATCAGGTCCTAGGAGCCAGATGAGATCACACCCTCTCACCCAGTGTGAACTGGCTACTAGCTATTTTCTTGCAGCCTTGAGTTCTAACACCTCAAATTACAAATCTTAATTAATATTTGACTGTGACTCCCATACCATATGCCTCTGGGAAAATCTCATGTTCTTAGGAAAGAGCTAAAAATATGCATCCTAGGGTCCAGAAATAGAGCCTAAGATAATGAATGAAAAAGGAAGGCTTCAGTTTGGTTTCCTAATTTTATTTACTTCTGGATTTAGAAATGAAAACTAAGGAATATATCTACAGCTCTGATGTTCACTTGAAGCAGAGTTTATTGAATTTTACGGTAGATGGAAAGCTGGCATCCAGCTCTGATCGCGCCACCAGCCAGCTCTGTGCCATGTGACACGTCGGTCTTTGTGTTCGTGAACTCAGTCTGCTCATCTGTAAAATGGGCTTGTTGGGCCAGATCAGTTCTGGGCTCTTCCCAGCCCTGAAATGTGATTGAACTCTGCTTCAGTTCTTTCGTTAGATCCTTGGTAGAAGCATACTGGTCTTTTTTCATCTTGGCTGATGGGTCAGAGAGGGCCTTTTCTCAATGGTCTGGGCTAATGGCTGGAGTCATGAAGGACTCAAGTGGCTGGGTTCTTTGGGCTGGGGAAAGGCCAGAGAACCTTTCCCCAGTGCAGAGAAAGGCCCCTGCCTCTGCTCTCATGGCCACCCGGCTCTGCCCTGTCAAAGTGCTCACGTGGGGCTCTGATTGTTTATTGAATTATTGATCTTCCCCTAGATTATGAGGTTCGAGAGGGAAGGGTCTGTCTTGTTTCCTGCATCTATCCCCAGTGCCAAGCATAGTGCCGGGCACATATTAGACACCAAATCAGAGCTTTCTGCCTGGATGGATGAAGGATGAATGAAGGAAGGATGGATAGATGGATGGGTGGATGGACAAGCATAGAACCAGTTCATTTATGGGACTGACAAAATTTGTGCCAACTAAGTTTTAGATACTTCCCTTGTCCTAATATTCCCTTATTCATTGTGAGTAGAATTTTCAAAGGACTTCTGATTGACTTGTTTTTTCTGTATTCTATGGTATTATCTCTTAAAAAAAATAGAAATAAAGATCAGAATAGTAATGCTCACCTGGACATGATTGCACATCCAACAGAATAAATTGGGCCCTGCTAACACTCTGCATGACTGTGATGTGCTCATCACTGATCAAAGAGACTCAGTCTTTTGGCTCAGATTTTCACTGAATAAGTGACTTGGAGATGTATCATATAATGCCATGTAAAGTGTTGGGAAATCGAGGGTATAATTAATTGATTGATTTGTTTTCTTTCTAAGTCTCTGAAGATGGTCCTGAAAAAAAAAAGTCAGGGAATTGGTTCAGTTATCTGAGATAGAAATGTTGAAATGTCTGTGTCTTGTCCTTTCCCCTGTCCTAGAATGTGTGTTTAACGTTATCATGCTTCATTCACACAGACTGTGATCAAACAGGGGCTAGAACCAGCTTCCTGCTCACGCAGTCAGCACTGAGTGAATGCCACCTGTGTGCAGGGTGACGGGGTGGATGGGCACGCAGGACCGAGGTCGCATGAGCCTTCCCGCAAAGCCTTCCTCTCGTTTGGTCTTAGAGTGTGCACTGGGACCGACCCTTGTGATTTCAAGGGAAGATTGATGCAGATTGCGTGCAGTTTCCTAATGAGAAATGAGGATAAAAACAATGCCGGAAGCAGTAACTGTCATTGAGAGGGAGAAAAGTAAATGATCAGTGAAAAAGGCCGCCACAGCAATTTCAAGGAGCAAAATGATTAACCCAGAAGTTCGGATCCCCGAACTTCTCCTTCATCCCTGATACTTTCTGAAGGGAACCATCTAGTACAGTCTCAGCGGGCCCTTAAAATGCCACAGGGCTATGCACCGTTAGCAAGTTAAACATCGTGAAATTGGGAGGCCAGATGCTAGTAGAGGTTTTTTGGCACATCCTGGAGAGAGGAGCTGGGAGGAAGAGGGGTGCTCAGTGTTGCGTGGATCACCTCGATCTCCAGATGGAGGTCACAGAGGGGAGGGGGTGACACGGCAGCAGAGGGTGGTCATCAGCCTCCTTTTCCCGGAGTCCCGTCTGCCAGCGTGGCAGACCAGCTCACCCGCTAACACCTATTTAAGAAGGTATCACAGCCAGGTTTGGCCCCTAATTCAGGCCGCTCTGTGGGAGCCCGTAACTCAGCACTGCTCACTCGTTTTCCATTTCCAGGGGAGGCCAGCGCCTCCACCATGTGGGATAACAACGCCTGGACGTTCTTCTACGACAACAGCACGGATGGCGAGCCCCCCTTTCTGACCCAGGACTTCATCCACGCCTTTCAGCCAGACGTGAAACTGATCGTCATGCTGAGGGACCCTGTGGAGAGGTGAGCAGTGTAGATTTTTCGTTCTGGGAAAAGAAAAGGCAGTTCTGAAGAACAGTCTTCTTTCTCATCAGAAACAAGATTTTGCTGCTGCTGCTTTTTTTTTTTTTTAAATAAACAAGCTTAACTTGCAATGTTACTGCTGTTGCTTATGTAAACATTATTCTTGGGGCAATGTTCACTGCATCTAAATAAACTGAGGATTTTTTCCTTAGCCATTTTGACCCTGGTCTGTGGGCCTGCGGCCTCGGCCGGTCTGACCTCGGGACATGCCCCTTGGGTGATGTCCGGCCATGAAAAATGCCCTTAGAATTGGGGATATCGAAGCTCTCCGCAGGGTTTAACTCCTAGAATTCCTTGTCTCCCGACTTGATTGATGCCTTTATCCTGTTGGCTCTGAACGTGCAAGCTCCACCTTTCCTTGAGACACCAAAAGGCAGAAAACGACAGACAGAGCTGCTTTGTTGCAGAGGGCAGGAGGTGCCCGGTGCAGATGAGGCCAGGCTAGCGCGGTATTGAACCGAGGGTTGTCTGAGGGTGGCCAGGCTGGCACTGGGTGATGCTGAGTCACTGACGACGCCTGTGCGGATGGCAGAGTCTTAGGGCTGCCAGGACTTTAAAACCATTTAGTCCACCCCTGCCCCCCGCCCCCACCCCGGCCAGTACCCCTACACCAGAGATAAGAGGCTCCAGTGTGGTCCAGGAGTTCCCCACCCAGAATGGCCAGTCCTGCTCAGACAGCTCTGAGAGAGCATCCTTCCTGTTTTGAGCCCAAGTCTGTCTTTTGGAAGCATCGACACGTCGGACCCATTTCTTCCCTACGCAGGCCACGTCTAATCCTTCTAAACGGAAGAGCCTGCCAGACATTGAAGACGGCGGCCACAGCCCTGTGTCTTATTTTCCTTTGAGCTAAATGCCTCTTGTTATGGGTTTCATTAATTAATGACACCCTTGCCCACAAAGATGTATGTGAATGTGACCTTGTTTGGAAATAGGGTCTTTGCCGACGGACTCAGGTTAAGATGAGGTCACACTGGATGAGGGTGGGCCCTAATCCAAGAGCTGGTGTCCTTATGAGAAGAGACCATTTGGACACCGAGACCTGCAGACACAGGGAGGACACATGTGAGGATGCAGGCAGAGGCTGGAGTGATTCTGCCAGAAGCCGAGCCTGCCCGGGGAGGCCGGCAGCCCCAGCAGTGGGACACAGGCCCAGAACAGATTCTCCTCAGAAGCCCCAGAGCGAACCGGCCCTGCTGACACCTGGATTTCAGACTTCCGGCTTTCAGAACTGTGAGAGAAGAAATTCCTGCTGTAATAAGCCACAAGTCTGTGGTAGTGTTACAGCAGCCCTAGGACGCTAACACCCCCCAGTTCCTTCCTTGGATGGCATACATTCCTGGCCCCGTAGCCTTGCCGATGATGACAATTTTAAAAACACCTATAATCTCCCACCCAGATAGTCATTATTTTTATTTTGCTTAGTTTCTTCCAAAGTACGTATCTTTGTAGATAAGTGTAGTGTGTGTGTGTGTGTGCGTGTGGTGTGCAGCTGTGTGAATGTGCAGTCTCACATCTTGCTTCTTTCACTTCGAATTGTTGATTTACCTCCTTGTCCCCATCGTGGCATCTCCGAATGGCCCCCGCGCACCACAGTCATCTGGTCAGAGAGCTGGATGGCCCTTGCTCCGTCTCCACCCCTGCAGCCCTCCTGTGTCGCACCATGGGGCCTGTCTCCATGCTGCACCTCCTTCAGCCTCGGGAATCCGTCCGCTCTGCTAAGGAGGCAGCCCTGACCTCGGAGTAGCTTGCCACGTCCTGCCTGCTAGTTCCCATACCTCGGGAGGCAGGAATCTGACCCTTCTGCTCAGAGCGTGGGCTGGTCCCCCACGGCTTGAGAACACTTGACACAAACCAGTCATATTCTTGTGTGGACAAGATTACATAACCGTCAGCCTTGAAAGGCCTGGTGATGAAGTGACCCCACGCTGCCCACTGAGGTGTTTTCACGCTGCTCTGCCACGCCTCCGCCCCCGCCCCCGGGCCGCCCCTGCTGCAGTTCACGAGGCCGGAACATTCTCTCTCGGGGGTGCTCGCTGCTCGTCCAGTGTCTTCCTGTCACATCTCCCTGTTCCTCCTTCTGTGGGAGGTCACACTGCCTTGACTCCAGAGGGCCAAGAGGGTGAAACTTCAGCCTCTGTCACTCCCTGGGCACAGAGGTGGGAGGCTTGGGGATGGGGTGCTCACAGGCGTGGCCATGGTCGTTACCGTCTGCGGTTCAGCCTGGGTGGGGAGGGAGGGCGAAGTGTGGCACCAAAGAGGGAAGGAGCTCCTAGTCGGGGGTCCAGAAAGGCCATTCTGGAGGAGCTGAGGCCAGGCGGGGTTTTGAGGGCTGAGTAAGAGTTTGCCAAGTGAACAGAGTAGCAAGGTGGTCAAGGGGAAGGAGGGTTCTGAGTAGGGAGAATGGAGAGCACGAAGGGAAGGACCGCATGTTCTCTTGGAGAGCGGGGCCAGCTTCCCTGAGTGTGTCCCTTTCTCTCCACAGTCCTGAGTCCACCTCTGAGGACACACGCACCATAAAGGCGAGCCTTTAATAGGTAGGGTCGTCATGCTGCCTGGGTTCAGGCACTGAGTGGGGAGCTGGACCTGCCTGACTCTCCTCTCAGACTCCAGCCCAAAATCCCCCTTTTAGAAGGCTCTTGGGCCCAAGATGGTGTCCTCTTGTTTCCTTTTTTTTTTTTTTTTTTTTTTTGAGGAACAGATACTCTATTTATACCAGAAACTGAAGGTTCTTAACTTCCTGGTGCTCACTTAACAGAAAGAGCTCATCAGTTAAAATGTTCCGATTCCCAGTCACATGCTGGGCACCATGCTCGGTGCTGAGCAGACATGTGTAGGTGCCTGTCCTCCAGGAGCTGTACTTTGTCAGGAAAGCGAGACATTGACTCTCATGATGCGTGTGATGGTACCAAGGAGAAGGGCAGGTTGCCATGGTGACAGCCTCATCAGGAAGCTGACCCAGTCGTGGGGTTGCCTACTGTATTTGTCATCTACTGCTGCGTAACAAATCACCCAGAAACTTGGCTGCTTAAAACAACACACTTACTATCTCACACTATCTTCTGTGCGTCGGCACCTGACACAGCTTTCCTGGATCCTCTACTTCAGGGTCTCTCCCAAGGTTGCAGTCAGTGTGTCACCAGGGCAGGGCCTCATCCGAAGGCTTGACTGGGTAAGGATCTGCTTCCAAGCTTGTGTGGTTGTTAGCAGAATTCAGTTCCTCAAGAGCTGTTGGAAGGAGGGCCACCGTTCTTTACTGGCCGTCGGCTAGAGGCTTCCCTCAGTACCTTGCCACTGGGCCTCAACAACATCAGAGGTTGCTTGCTCCATCAGAGTCATCAAAGGAGAGAGCTGCTACCAAGTTGGAAGCCTTCATCTTTGGTAATCTGAGCACCAGAGTGACAGCCCATCACCCTTGCCACGTTCTCTTGATGAGAAGCAAGTCACGAAGTCCAGGCCATAGTCAAGGGGAGGAGATTACAGGGAGTGAATACCAAGAAGTGAGGCTCTTGGGGACCATCTTAGAAGTTGCCTCCCGGGACTTCCCTGGCGGTCCAGTGGCTAAGACTGCACGATCCCAATGCAGGGGGCCTGGGTTCGATCCCTGGTCAGGGAAATAGATCCCACGTGCTGCAACTAAAAGATCCCGCATGCCGCAACTAAAAGATCCCGCGTGCCGCAACTGAGACCCGGCGCAGCCAAATAAATAAATAAGTAAATAAATATTTTTTTTTAAAAAGGAAGTTACCTTGCACACCTCCTTTGCCCATGCCGCTCTCTGTTCCTCCAGGAAAGCACACCCTTAGAGCCGGAAGAAGAGCAAGTACCGGTGTAGCACCGTGTGTAGTGGCAGGGCCCGCACACGCGTTGGGGAGCGTGTGTGCATGTGTGTATTTTCTGTGTGGGTTACCGACAGTAGCAGCTGTTCTATTGCTTTTTAAACATTTATAAAAGTATGTAACAATAGGAATTTCTTCTTTTTTGAACTCCGTGACTCATGGCCTGAAATGACTGGCTTATTTCCCATCCCAACCAGAAAGGATGATAAATTCTGGGTGGTTAGGTCACTCTTGAAGAAACAAACACTTGGGACCCAGGTTTCTATTAGTCTAACTGGGTCCTGTGCCTTTAGCCACTTCAGCCATTCCGTGACCTTGCACTTCTGCAAGTGCGAGATTCCCTGAGTGGCTTGCTGCCAGTGGGATTGGACCAAATTGTTCTTTCTTTCTACAGGTAGGCTCGGAGAGGAGTGGGGAGAAACCTTTATTTCTAGTTTTAGATTGACATTTAGCCTTTATTTCTATAACTGATCAAAGGCAGAGGGTTTGAAAATGTTAGAATTGTAAGCAAAATCAAATCAATCACTTTCAAGTTTCCAGCGGAGGTTGTAAACAGCAAGTCCATTTATTTTTCTGGAGGGGAAGAGAGAATAGTGGAAAGCGGATGGGATGTTTCTTAAGGGCCAAAAGGGCCAGCCAGGAATTCCTGTTGCAAGTTTCTCTATGTTAGAGATAACGATACTTTAAAATTCAAGTTAATTAATTTGAATTAACTAGGCTAAATCGGCCCAGTTAATTAAAAAGAAGCCACCAATTACAAGCAGGATTTTCCTTCATTTAGTTCAGTGCTTAAGTGGAAAAGACTTCTTTTCAACAGTGCTCACACTGGCCTCCTGTCTCTTCATTTGTGAGACGGTTGATAGAGGCTGACTCTTAATGCAGAGGTGGTTGTCTCCAATGTAGTTCATTCAGAAGGCGTTCGGAGAGTGGTCCTGCGCCATCGGTCACGGACTTTACCGTCTCTGTGTCTCGGTCTTAATTCTGGGTGTAGTCTTACCACAGTGCATGGAAATGACCACCTCAGGAGCCTTTGGTTTTCACGGTTAATGAAGGTAAGTCAGAAGGGAAGAGAGCTCAGCTCCATTAAGAGTAGAACTTGATTTTGACCCAAATGTTTTGAACCTTGGAACCTAAGGAGTTTTCTTCTTCCTGTGCTTTTATAAACTGATTTCTTTTAACAACTCACTGGGCTGGTTAAATAATTATTCTACTTATGGTGGTAAACTAGGAATGGAAGGAATGAAGCTCTAAATGAAATGCATCCATTTATGTACCGTTGTTCATTCAAACAGAGAGTAATGAGTGGGGATGAACCTTTGGACTAGAACCTTGAACCTTTCATGAATTTCATTCCATCTCCAGAGTGGCTGGTGGCATGTGTGGGTGGTGAACAAGGACCCAGGATCATTGTGGTCGAGAAACAGCCTCAGGGACCAGATGGTCTGTATTTGAACCCCAGCTCTGCCACTCACTGGCTGTGTGACCTTGGGCAAGTTACTCAACCTCTCTGTGCCTCATGTCCTCATCGGTGAAATGGGGGAAAATAGTCCTACCTCTAGAGTTGTGAGAATTAAATGACTTAATGCGTGTAGCATGTTTAAACAGTGCTGGGCAGATGGTAAATATTATATAATTATTAGCTATTATTGTTAGGCCACATTAGTGGCAAATAATGACAATAACCAAACTAAGCACTCATGTACTCACGAGACGTTTATTGAGCACCTTGATGTGCTGGATGCACTGCATGGATTGGAGAGCAAAGTCCTTCCTGTCTGCCCTCCTGGAGTCTTCATCCAGTGGAGGGGTGGGAACCTAGCATTAACTGAGCACTTACTCCACCCTGGCTCTGTGCTAAGCCCTTTTCAGGCATCGCCTCCTTTGAACTTTGCAAGCAGGTGAGAGGGCTGTCATGATGCGTCACCGGTGAGGTGTGTGGGCTCAGTGGGGTTAAGTCACCTATCCACCGTCACCTGGTTAATAAGTGGCCAGACCGGGATTCAATCCCATGTCAGTCTGACCAAGGATCCAAGCTTTCCACCTCTGTTGTAGGTCAGTTAGTGGGGTGCAGACTCTGAGACAGCATTTTGTGTACAGGAGGTTTATGGGTGCTTTCGGGACAACCTTGTGAGGGGCGACAGGGCAGGACTGACAGAGGGAGGGGTCACAACAGAGGTGTCAGCCAGCCCCACGGGAGCTGCGCAGCTGAGATGGCCCTTGCGCGAGGCATCTCCCACCCACCAGCCATTGGCTGTGTCTGACCTGGGGAGGTTGAACCTCGGGTGGGGCAGGGCTTTTCAGTGAAGGGACTGAACTGCAGCCAGGACCAGGATGGCTCCCCACTTCTGCAAAGTTCTGTGAGCAGTAAGGATGCCAGTCTGTGTAGGTACCTAAGCCTGGACTCTGCTCATTCACTTATCTCCGTATCAGCGGCATCAGGATGCTGACCCAGGGCAGTAACCAGGTCTTGTAGGAGGGAGCTGAGCCGGATCGAAGCTTCGGAAGTGCTGTGGACCTCTGACTCCGGACGAGAATCTCTCTTGTGACTCAACAGGTGCCGAAAACCTTCTCCAAACAGCCCAACTTCTCCAGGTCTCTGGAAGCACCGATTTAGTGCCAGAGACGTGTTCTCAGGCAGAAGAGGAGCTCTGGCGCTCCAAGGCCGTGAGATGTTTTCTCTATAACAGATTTGCACGAGGATTAAAAAGCACCGACAGATTGATTTTTAATGTAAACTCTCTCAAAGGGAGATGAGGAGAGCTCCCCTGTGGGCAAGAGATGCAGTTGCGGGGTGTAGGGGCGCTGGAGTATAAAGGCCGTGACGACAGCCACAGATCAATTTCCACTCCCCCGCCCCTCCAGGTCCTGCTCTCTTCTCTCTTCCCGCTTTAAGACCTTGGAGGGTTAGGAATCCTAAGGCAGCGGTCTTGAGGAAGACTGTTGGGGGGCGTCCTAAGCTGCTTGTTAACTTCCTGGTGAATTCAGGCATTTTGCTTCTCAGAAGCTGCCCGTCTGGGTGTCACTGACACACCTTTGTATGGGCCCTTTGTATGTGAGGTCACTTTGATAGAGCTGCGCTGTGAGCTGCCCAGGGCAGGGAGGGGCAGCTGGCTGGCTCCGGGCTGGGGCCACGCGCCCTGTTCTCTGAAAGCCGTTCAGGAGTGACCGCCTGGGGAGGGACCGCATCTTCTTGTTGGTGGGAGAAAAACCATCGTGCTGAAAATTCCTGTGTGTGGAATGCTGTTTATTTTGGGGGAAGTGTTTACGAAGTCATTGGCAGACCTGAGTGTTCCCACATGGCTGGTCTGCAGAGGGAGGCTCTGTGTGCTGACGAGCGCTGTCCTCGGTCTGCAGAGATTGGAAGGTGATGCGGGCACGGAGCGCTGACTCTGGGCCGCCAGGTGGAGCTCAGGGACGTCTGCTACCCAGAGTGCGGGGCTGATGAGTGAACGCGGCCCGTGTCACAGCCCGGCCAGCCTGGGGAGTGGTGGCCATCGCTCTGCAATGAGGTCCGCCACCTGGGGATCTAGGTCTGGCTTCGCTGCTGCCTTACCCAGGGGTACCCCACCTGTCCTCTGTGCGCCTGCCTTTCCTCACCTGTAGAGACACCTGGTGTCGGGATCACGGGCGCATCAAGTGAAAGTGCTTTGTGAGACATACCGGGCTCGTAGGTAGAGAGGATGTTGGCATTGCCTCCCTCTGTGGATGTGCACCAAGGCCCCGTGATTGGATGCTCAGGGAGAAACGGTGGTGGTGGGGGTGACCCAGAACCCCTCTCGTGCTGAAGGGGAGCAGAAGACCTGGCCCAGGCAGCCTCCATGAACCAGAAGCTTTGCATCCCTTTGGACCTTTTTAGGCCCAAGCCTGTATGTTCTTCTCTGGCAGAAAATGAACTTCATCAGTGTCACCCGCAGGCACAGCCTGGGTGACTCGAGACATTTCCTCCAAATAAGCTGCTCTGGCCAGTCCTGCTTCAGTGTTCCTCGTGATGAGATGTTCACGGTGTGTGATTCAGTGGACGAAAGGGCCTCCTTCCCAGCTACATTAAAGGGTACTTTCTCCTGTAGGAAAAATAAATATGATCATTATTGATGACACCGTATCGGAGGTCGGGAAGTGATCAATCAGTGATTTGGATATGGACGCCAGCAAATGGAGAGTAATGTCGGGCTGCTCTGGCTGTCACTTTGGTAACCATGTGTATGTGACCCTCCACAGCTGCGGAACACTGTGCTCTCACGGGGGAGGGGGTGGATTAGAAGATGTGAGTGAGCCCACGCTGCGGGGCTGCTGGTGATGAAATGTGACCTTTCACACGTATGTGGCTGGCCGGCAGGTGCTCCGGGAGCACAGGGAGGCCGGGGCGAGCATGGCCTGGGGTGAGCCCATCCAGCAGCCGTGGCCTCCCCCAGCCGTCCACAGCTTCAGCATCTGCCCCGGGTCTTTCCTCCAAGCACGCCTCCCTGAGACGGCCGAGGGGTGAGCGGAAGCCAGGAGAGATGGCGAAGCTCCAGGCCTCCGACAGCCTGCACTTGGCTGGGCGGACCTGACCCTGAGGCTCGAGCTTCTGGGGGCCTCTTGGGCTGGGGGATCTGAGCGACTTCTGACCCAGGCCCTCTGGGGACTGACAGGTGAAAGCCATCAGTCCCTTTGGGGTGATGAAAATGTTCTGGAGTTAGATGATGCTGGTGTTTGCACAAGTTTGTGCATTTACTGAAAACAACTACATCGTTCACTTTAAAAGGGTGAATTTTACAGTGTGTGGATTACCTCTCAATTTAAACATGGTATGAACAAAAATATCACAAAAGGAGGAGAAACCCGCCGTAGGGGGTGGTCTCACTGAACAAGTAACGCACGAGCCGGAACCTGCAGGGGCCCCGCCTTGAGGGAAGGCCGATCAACGTGTACCTTGTCCTCTCAGAGCCAGACGGGTAAAATCGAATGAGCTATTTGCAGTGACCAATGAATGGTAGCTTATCCAAGTGATGAAAGGTCAGGAAGTGAGGACGGAAACTGTGACAGGTACCTGAACCTCTGTTTGTTGTTGCTGTGATTTCTAGATGCCCGTGCGGTGCTCCGTAAACGCATCTGCTTTTCCTGGTCACGCCAGCGCCACTCCTGTTCGTCCTGAATGTTTGCTGCTCTATTACACGTGCGACTGCTCTTCAGTCTCCTGTAACTTACTGAGTAGTTCTGTAACAGAACTGACTCTTGCTTCCAAATCACTCTGCACCTAAAACAGTAAAATCTTAAGAACAAACAAAACCCCCAGAGCATCAGCTGGCTAGTGCCCCACTCAAGTCAGCTGCTGACTTGGCTACATCCCTAGACTGTGAGGCTGGGCCAGGTCCTGCTGGGTCAGTGGGCTTTGGGGTCAGGCAGGCCTGGGTGGGTTTGGGGCCAGCCCTGAGGCTTCCTGGGCCGCATGACCTTAGGAAGCTCTGTAAGACTGGTAACGACTGTGCACATCTCAAAGGCTGGTTATGAACGGGGAAGGAGGATACACGTGCAGTGCCGAGCACAGGGCGGGGGGAGGGCAGCCCCCAGTAGCCACGAGCAGGCACGCGGCGGGTGGACACCAAGAGGATTCTGGGAGCTGAACCTGTACAGCACTCGAGTGAGCCTGGCTGGAGGAGGGGCCCACGGAGTAGTGGTTGCCCCTGTTTTCCAGATGATCAATACACCCATCTCTGCTCACCTGGGCTCAGAGCAGTGCCCTGTCACTGTTGGGTGCATTCAGCTGTGACCTTGGGTAACCACCAAGATTTTACATGTTGAGACCTGCAAGCTCACTGATGGCCACTCCTCTGTTCCCTTGGGAAGAGACGCGATCCCTTCCAGAGGCACCAGGTGGAGGGAGCCCCTGCCACATCCACTCCCCTTCCCAGCAGTGCTGGGGTCCCGGGACCTCTGCCCCGCACAGAAGAGGCACCTCACCCCCATGAGCAGGCCTGCCGTCCCAGGGCCGCCCCAGTGGCCTTCAACATAACCGCAGCACAGAGGCCTGGAATATCTTTGGACTTATATTTGGAATTGCTGTTGGAAACAGTTCTGGCCACATATAACACCCATCTGTTTGGGAGGGTTTGAGAGTCAGAAGATGAGGTGGTCCCGCAGGAGGGGGGTTGGCAGCACCAAAACTCAGGGCTGGGGGCGGGGATCGGGTCAGCTGGCCCTCACCCAGCCAGGGAGCTCTTAGCCCCTCCAGCCTTGACCTTTGCCGCTGGGGCCGCTTCCGCCATGCTGGACGGGATCAAACCAGCCTTTCTTCCTGACCCTTCTACCTAGGGTCAGTCCTTCAGGAGTCTGGGACATGTCTTCTCCCAGCTCCGGATACCCTTTTAGCTGTTGAAGCTGGCATCCCTTTTGCTGAGTCCTGCTTCTCCAGATGGAACGGCCCCTTCCCCCTTACTGTCTGTCAGCCAGCACTGAAGGCAAGCGTCCTTTGGGGCTGGGACCTGCCAGGGTGGAGGAAGCAACACCCTCCCACATTCTCAAGGCCGTACTTTTATTAATGCATCCGGAGTCACGTCAGTGTCCCTGCAGTTCTGTGAGGATTCGTTATATACTTATGTCAACTAAACCCCTTGTGCATTTTCCAGGTTGGCCTCTTTCCCCTACTTCATCATTGTACAGTTGGTTTTAAAGACTCAAATGTGGACACTTAGGCTGATTTCTTTACGTTTCCACTTGTTACGTGAGTGCGCCTGTAACCGAAAGTGGGGGTCTGGCTGCTCGCTGCTCGAAAGCCAATGAAGAGGCCAGGTTGGTGGAAGGGAAAGTTTGCTTTACTTTGGATGCCGGCAACCAGCGGGGTGGGGGAGGGCGGACGCCTGTCCAAAGGCCAACTCCCCCTCCCCCGACAATCGGGGGCAAGAGCTTCTATAGATGGAGGGAGGGGGCTGCGTGCAGAAACAGCACAGCCACCTCTGACAGTCATCTTGAAATTGGTCATTGGTGGTCTGACCAGCATCATCTTGATTGTTTTAAGTACAGTTAATCTTCAGTTCTAGGGTCGGTTTGTTCCCATTTTCCTGAGGCCAGTTCTCGGAATTGTGGCAGCTTATGTCGTGGCTACAGTCTGGTCATCATGTACAGTCTGGTCATCATTCCTCCACCTGGCGGGGGTTTCAGTATCTATAAGACAGCTCGCAGGATGTGGCTCAGAATATGATCTGTAGCCCTTGAGGAGGAACTAAAGGTCCTTGGCTTTGCTTTATGACTAAACTGGTATTACTTAGTCTGTTGGACTGTTTTCCTTTGTTTCTGCATTTTCTCAGTTCTCTGATTAAACTTATTCTTCGGTTACAGACAAAAGGCAGGCGGAGGACACGGGGGGCGAGGACACGGGGGGCGAGGACCCTCGGGTGCTCCTCCGTTTCATGCCTACTCTAGCGTTTGGAGGTCCATTTGGATACTTATTCATGATATATTTGCTGTCCTTCTCAACGTTTTCTGAATGGTTTTAGTCCATCCAAGTGGCTTGCACTAATCCAAGGTCATTATCTGACTCTTTTTCTCTAGAGAGTAGTTGTGGGGAAATCATAGTATTGTTCATTGAAGACATTCTTATGAAGCACCAGCCTGATTCTTCGGGAGGACCCAGTAGTGCCCTCCGGGAAAGTAAGGGTCCTGTTTTGCTTTTCCTCCTTCATATTTCTCTGCAGAAGAGCTGGCCACGTGGCCATCGTCCTCCTGTACACACAGGTCACTCTTCTAGGGTCTCAGGGTGGGAGAGAGGGCTGGCAAATATGACTCCTCGGGAATCAGGGTTGAGAATCTGGACTAGTTTCTTAGGGGCTCTTGTAACAAATTATCACAAATGTAGTGGCTTAAAACAACAGAAACTTATTGTCTCATGGTTCTGGAGGGCACAGGTCAAAATCAAGGTACTGGCAAGGTTAGTCCCTCCTGGAAGCTCTGAGGGAGAATCCATTCCATGGGTCCCCAGCTTCCTGTGGCTTCTGCAATCCTGGCATCCCTTGGCTTGTAGATAACTCTTCAGTCTCTGCCTCCGTCTTCACATGCCTTTGCCCCATGTGTCCCTGTCCAAGCCTCTTCTTATAGGGACACCAGTGCTTGGATTTAGGGCCCACCGTAAATCCAGGATGATCTCATCTGGAGGTCTTCAACATAGTTAGGTGTGCAGAGACCCTATTTCCAAATAAGATCCCATTTGCAGGTACTGGAGGTTAGGACTTGGGCCTATCTTTTGGGAAATCTGTAGACTCCAAGTGGGAGAGGGGGAGGGGAGAGGGCCCTGCTCAAACAGGGCATGAAGGACTTGTTACAGACATGTATCCCAGCATGTGTGTGGGCTCTGGGAAGCCCCCCACCCACCCTGTGGGCAGATCCAGGGTCCCTGGGGGACTGAGGGGCAGGAGAAATCTCCCCTCACCCTCCCGAGAAGGTGGGCCTGGCCATGAACCTGATTCACAGAAGGTGGGGTCCTGAGTTCATTTCACTGTACCCCAAACAGACGACGATCAGTATTCTCACCCTGGTGGGCCTGGGCTGGCCTGGTTGGACCATTGAACACGTCCCAGTTTGTCCCCTAGAACTACTTCTTGATCTCTGAAGAATTGTATGGAGAGATTCTTCATGAAGTTACTATTCTTCATGAAGTTACTGTGTGTTTAAAATTCAGCCAGGTTGAGAGGCTCTTGTTTTATTTATGAGCCACACGCCTACAAGAAATGTTATTACCACAAAATAAACTCAGCACGGAAAGCTTGAGCCGAGGGGTGGGTTTTTAAGTGGCAGTTTACGTGATAGAATTCCAGTTCTGCCAGCGAATTTGGATAGCTGTGTGGGAGTCCTTGGTAAGAACTCTGGACCTGGACTTCCAATTAGGCACAGATTTTGATGACAGTTTCAGAGGCGTCTTTCTTGGGCAAAGTCGTAGTATCGACGGCACTCCTAGGAAATGTGTGAGCCAGAAGAGACCTCCCTCAGACCCATTGCCACAAGGTGCCCAGTTGCGTACAGCTCAGCTGCACTTTGAGGTCCGTGCAAATCTGGTTTTGGCGTTTATCCATCAGCTTTTAGATTATACTACGACCGACCCTGCAGTGACAGGTGCCATGTTTGTCTTGATGGAGGTCCTGTTTTTGAAGGGGGAAAAGAGCACAGCCAATGTGGGGGGACACTTGTAATGGGGGGACAAATGTAGTGTCATCTGGGTCCTGTATTTGGGTGAACATGGATCTGGGGGAGGATCTACTCACCTGAGCATCTCTAACGACTCGTCTTGAAGCAAGTCATTTTGGAGGTTTGGCTGACCAGGCTGAGATGTACGAACACTTTCCAGTGTGTGTTCGGATTCTAGGCAATCTGTGAGCAGATCCCAAACATCTCAAGACTTCTCAGAGGTGTCCTCTGTGGACACTGGCAGCGGATGATTTCTAAAGGGCCGTGTAGAAGGCACTGTGCCAAACGCCAGAGGGGAAGACAGTCTGGTCCCTGAGAAGCTCTGCTCTTTTTAGGAAATCTTTGGAAACGCCTACAGCTGTAGCGAGAGGTGAGGGGTGCTGGAGAAGGAGTGTTTGCAGCTGCCCCGTGCACCAAAGGCACTGCCGTCTCTGCAGGGGTGAGGTTGGCTGAGTGCCACGACGGAAGCCCTGGGTGCAGTCAGCAGTGCACATCTATAATCCCCAGACCTGTGGGTACCTAATACGATTTGCTGAATTTCCTTCCCTGGAAAGAGGGAAGCTATAGGTTGGAGAAGTTGGCAGAATAGAAAGTATGGAGCTGAGAAAGAGAGAAACGTGACACCACAGAGCAGGGAGCTCTGAATCAGCCTGGTTTCTGGGCAGCTGGGGGTTGAGTGTGAGTACAGTGTGTCGGGCAGAGCAGTGGGGGGCCCTAGAGGGTGTGCATTGAAAAAGGCATAAGACAGAAACAAAGGGGTGACTTTTGAAAAGCAAAAAAAGATAAAGACTTACCCTCTCTGCCTGCAGAAACAGAGGAGAAAAAGGCATAGGACACTCACAACAGAACTCAGAAGTTCTGTTAATGTAAAAAATGACTGGGTGGGGGGCTTCCCTGGTGGCGCAGTGGTTGAGAGTCCGCCTGCCGATGCAGGGGACACGGGTTCGTGCCCCGGTCCGGGAAGATCCCACATGCCGCGGAGCGGCTGGGCCCGTAAGCCATGGCCGCTGAGCCTGCGCGTCCGGAGCCTGTGCTCCGTCCGCAACGGGAGAGGCCACAGCGGTGAGAGGCCCGCGTACCGCAAAAAAAAGACTGGGGAGTTCCCTGGTGGTCTAGTGGTTAGGATTCGGTGCTTTCACTGCTGTGGCCCGGGTTCAATCTCTGGTCAGGGAATTGACATCCCGCAGTCCACGTGGCGTGGCCCCCCTTCCGAAAAAAAAGAAAGAAAAAATTACTGGGTGACAATGGAATAAGGTTTATACTGGGCTGCTGTGTATGTACTATCTTATCTACTTTTACGGATGTTCAAAATTCCCCCAAATTAAATAAATAGGGGAGTGCTGTAATAATAGATACATTAACTGATCCCATCCAATATGACCTGATACATCTATGTTTTAAAAAAATACAAAATATGCAGATATATGTTGTGCACGGAAAACTTCTGGAAGGATATATAAGCAGCTGATAACGAGGGTCACCCCTGGGATTTCTATGGATTATCTTGTTTCTACGCCACGAGGAAAGCACAATTAGTCCTCCTGTTTTACAGACGAATTTAATGCTAGACACCGCCTCCCCGCTATGACTTGGAGTACGGGAGAGAGAGCGGGCCTGGGCATCAAAAGTTAGACCACAGGGGAAACTGGGGCCAAAAATGTTAAAACAAAGCTGTGCTCATTACAGTGCTGTAACTTGTTTTGTTTTACTTATTGTTTATTTGATATAAGAAAAGAATTATCCCATGGTAAAAGAAAGTATCTGTCTGTAATGTTGAAAGTCCAGTAAAGTATATTTTCAGAAGATTTGCGGAAAAGAAAGAAAGAAAGAAAATTATTCTGACTCGTGTTAAAGAATGGTAAAAGGCAGAGTTTATTCAGGGCTGTAGCAATAGGTGTAGTGACCACTGTGGTCGGGTCTTGCAGTAGGGGAATGAGATTGTGGCCAACGCCAAATACAAGGAAGAGTGGGAAATTATAGCCAAGGAGGATGTGGGTTGGTGGATGGGAAGTTACTAAGAAGAAACAGCAGGGGTAAGGGGGGCGGGGTTGGCTAAACGGACCTAGCAGGATTCTTGTTGAAATTTGGCGATACAGAGACCCACAAGGAAGTCTAAAACTCAAGGCCATGTTGGGAAGAATGTTCAGAGGAACCTGAGAGACGCTGTCTGCTCCTGTGTGAAAACACTGGTTTCTGGGCAGCTGGGGGTTGAGTGTGAGTACAGGGTGTCGGGCAGAGCAGTGGGGGGCCCTAGAGGGTGTGCATTGAAAAAGGCATAAGACAGAAACAAAGGGGTGACTTTTACATACGTGCGGTGGGGTTTGTGTGAACAGATCCATGTGTGTGGACACACATGTAGGCCTACAGGCCTCTGCATGCGTACATGGGGGTATTTTTACACTATGTTAAAAAATAGGTCCCTATCAACCTAGAAAGATACGTTTCATAATTTTTGTTTTAACGTTCAGAGTCTGTGGTAAGGGCTGGGAATTTCACGCGGAATTGTAATACGGGGAGAGCGACAGCTGTTCCGATATTACTGCCGCCAGCAGAGGAGAGAGGAACCGGAGGGGACATAAAATTTTCACGGCCTCTCTCTGCTGTTGTACGGTCTTTGTAATCTGGTGTTTCGAAGTTCACTGTTACTGTGAAAACAGTCACGGCCTGAGGTGCCTAGAAAGAACCAAAAAAAAAAAAAGAAACCACAGAGACTACGGGTGGCTTGTCTGGGGCCAGGAGAGCGGGTGGCCCTGGGAAGGGTGAGGGTGTCCAGGGTGGTAGGAAGTGGCTCTCTGCCGGGGCGGTGGGGCGTGGGGGGGGGGGGTGGCGAGAGGAATGGTTGTGTTTTAATGAACCAAATGAGGTCATGTAATTGCTTGTAGATTTCCATTGTCACTCAGACGTCGAGATTTCACATTCCCGGTGGTAAAAGATACCCATCTGTTTTATTCACAGGTTGTATTCAGACTATCTCTACTTTGCAAGTTCGAATAAATCTGCAGATGACTTCCATGAGAAAGTGACAGAAGCGCTGCAGCTGTTTGAAACTTGCGTGCTGGGTTATTCACTGCGCGCCTGTGTCTACAACAACACTCTTAACAACGCCATGCCTGTGCGTACGCGGAGGGGCTGCTCGGCGGTTATCATGCGAGGGCATTGTGCGTCGGGATTTTAGCAGATAAACAGAGAAGCATTTTAATGTGCAAATGCCTCTCCCTGTGCCTTTGAGCGGTGGCTAATGCAAAACAAATATTCATGGCTGTAAAAACTGTAGAAGCTGATGGACCTTTCAGCTGGCTCCCTGCTTTCTCCCGCGCCGATCTCCCAGTTACAATGCTCTCTCCTCCCTCTGCGAAAGAATGAGGGCGCATTTAGGAAGATTACTATTTAGTGAGGCTCCGAGAGCACACCCTGCAATTAGGATTGGCAGACCAACTCTCTGATTGTCTTAAGAGCGTTCTCTCCAATGCTGGATTGTTTTGTTGGTTTAAAAAATTACCCACCAGTGACTTTCAGTGTCTCCGACAGGGTCTTAATGGAAACATATTTTCCATTGATCCCTTTTTTCTTTGTTCTTGTTTGCCTTCAGGAATATAGCTGTAAGTTTCTTGCCCGTTTTTTTTTTTTTTTTTTTTTTTAAGCACAAGAAGCTGTTAGTGGTGAATTCAGCACGGTTTAGCTAAGGGATGGTTTTCTGCTGCACAGCACCCGGGGTTGTCCCAAGTGCCTTTGCAGCAGGTTTGCCGCAGTGGGTAAGCCTTCTTCAGCGAAGCTAATATGTCACCTGCCCCGGAGCGTGGTCCACAGCCTTGCTCTGCTGAGCGTGCCATGTGGTGAGATCTGCTTGAGGTGGAGGCTTGGGAACCCCCAGGTGCGGTGGGGTTCAAAGTCAAGAGGGTTCACCCCCTCTTCCTCATTATCTAGGCCATCTTATCTGGCAGGATGCACAGAGGCCGTAGGTAGGATTCCAGGCTGTCCCGCTGGAATTTATAGTTTGGCAGGGAGGATGCACACAGAGGATCGACACAGAATCTGGCTGGGGGTGTGGGGTAGAAGGAGTGGCCTTTGGAGCCAGAGTGGTGTGGGTTCAGTTCCCACTCGGGCAGCTGACTCTGGGCAGTTGTCTTAGCTTCTCTGAGACTCAGTTGCTTCATCATAAAATGGGGTAATAGCACTGCTTTACTAGGCTGTGGTAAGGGTTAGAGAGCGGTAGTTCATTCGCGTGTAGGGGGAGAGAAGATAATCCTTTTCCTCTACCCATCTCAGGTTCGTTGACCGGGGCCCTGTAAATTAGACTGATGGAAGATAAACAAGAGAAAAGCAAACAGAAGTTTATTAACACATGCGTATGCACACGTGCACATATCCACGGGAGCCCCGGTGATGAGTAACTCGGATGGGTGGTTAGAACTCGGGCGGGTGGTTAGAACTCGGGCTTATATAGCGTCTTAACAAGAGAACCATGAATATGTAGAGAAGTGACAAGACAAAGGAAAAGGACTTTGACTTTCTAGGGTGGCAAATTGTGGGAAGACAGATGTATGTGGGAGCCAGTGGTCAATAAGGGCTAGTTTTAGCAAGGTCTGTCATGTGGACTCCTTTGGTGCTGTCTCCAGGCTGATCAGGGTCTAGAGTTGTCCCCAGTGATTAACTTCTGTCCTTCCTGCTAGAGAGAGGATGAGGGGCACCTTGCAGGGCATCATCTTGTTCAGTCCTCTCCGTTTCCCTGAAATCCAAGCCCATTTTACAGATGAGGACACAGAGGCTCACAGAGGTTAACTCTCCCACCCAGAGTCACGTAGCTTGTGATGGGCAGGCTCAGGGTTTAATCCCAGGTCCCATGGCCTTTGATGAGGCTCACGGCATTTCCACCTTCCCTAGCTGGCTCCTAAAAAGGAGGGTTTGAACCGGCGGGAGACACATACTTTTTAATTCAATTCCATGAATTGCTGAGGATGACGAGGCATCTCTGGTCAGAATGAGACCCCAGGGCAGGATCAGTGACAGGATGGCGATGGCGGGGCCGTGAGGTCATGCGGATCGCTGTGGCCCTTCGGTCCCTGGAGAGCTCCTGCATAGTGGGAAGAGCCAGGAAGGCAAGAGCGGTTGGAAACCCTCCTCTTCGGGGTGAATCTTCATTTCTGGGATGAGAGAAGCAATTTCCCTCCAGCTGTGAATCCCAGCTCAACCACAGTGCGGGGAGGCCCATCTTTTTCATATGTACGTGGAGAGGGGCGCTACCCCGCTTAAGATCTTCCCTGCCTTCCTGTGGCCCCTGAGCGCACGAGCCCGCCCCGCCCACCTGTCCACCTCCTCCAGGCCACCTCCCCTGCCTCCCTGTCCACTGCTGCTCTCCAGCCACGCTCTCTCCTGCTAGGTCCTCGTGCCTCAGAGCAGGGCTTTGCAAGGTGTGCTCCCTGGACCAAGAAAATCAGTCCCCCCGGGAACTTGCCAGAAATGCAAAGTCTCAGGTTGAGCCTCAGACCCCAGAATCAGGAACTTTGGGGGTGGGCCCATCAGTCCAGTCTGTTGAACAGCCCTCCAGGTGGGTGTGTTTTGTGCTTGGCCTGGAGAAGCCTGGTTCCAGAGCCTTCCACACTCCCCTCCCCGGCACATGCTTCTCCTGGTTTTTGCAGGACTCCTCACCTTTCAGGTCTGGCTTCAATCTGACCTTCTGTTCTCTCTCTCTCCACACTATTCATTTCCCCACAGCATGTGTCACAACTGGCGATTATAGATCATTGTTTCTTCACCATTTTAGCTCTGTCTCCACTAGATTACAAGCGCCACGTGGCCAGGGGCCACATCTGTTACATAGCAACGTCTCTCCATTGCTTAGCAGGGTACCTGGCGTGCAGGATGCACTAGATTATTTGCAGAATGAATGAATGGGGAGTTAGTGAAACTAGTGGAGAGGCTGAGTAGAGAGTTCCAACCAAATCCCTAATGGGGACCAGAGAGGTTTGGCATGTGCCTGTCAGGGGAGACCCTGCACTGGCTCCTCAGCTGTTTCCCAGCACGGGGGGGACAGGCCCCAAGCGCAAGTACCTGGCTTCAGGACTAGGCTCTGGAGGGTCTTCTCCGCTGACCCTGGGCAGGCAGGACCCCGCACTCCCTAGGCCTTGGTTGTTTTTTCCATCAAGAGGCGGCTGAAGCAGGTAACCTCAAAGGCTTCTCTCCGCTCTGGTGTTTTAAAATTTTAAATGTATCGGGCACTTCCCCTAAATACCCTTTTTATGTTCATTCCATTTTGATTCTCTGGCCGATACTGGGGAAGGGTGCGGAAAAAGTGTCGAGTGGGCCTGTCCTAGGTCTGTTAGTAGTTACGCTGCGCACACTGTACACTGTCACTTGAGGTGAGCGGCGCTTCCCTTAACTGGTCAGGGGGCTGGGGGTCGGAGTGAGCCAGAGGATGGAGTGTTCAGGGGGCCAGGGGAGGCTTCCCCACCTCTCTTCCCCTGAAGAGCCCCCAGGTTTGTTCCCTGCCTGCCCCCAACGGCCCCTCCGCTGCCGGACCAGCCCTCCTGGCAAAGAAGACTCAGCTACTGGAGGCCTGGGCCAGTGGAGGGGGCTCCCCCCACGAAGACACAGACACGCTTTCAGGGAAATACTGTCACCCGTGGACAGGTGCAGGGACCTCGGCAGCTACTTTAAAACACCCTCATCCTGCCGCAAACTCCCAGCTCCTTTCCTTCTAGAAGGTTCTGAGCAGCAAAGGCGGGTTCCCCGGAAGATATAAAGCTCATCGGGCTGGTCCTCCCTGGGAGGGGCCGGCCTGGGAGGCTGACGAAGAGCCGAACAGCTCTCGAGGACTTAACAAGGAGGTGTCCTCGCAGCGGTCTGTCTGTGTTGGAGGCGACGCGGGTATTTATTTCCGAGGCTGGCACGCGCTCACTTTCTCTTTAGCTCTGGCCCAGCTTGACGTCTTTTCCTGAGCTGGTGTCCAGGGTAGTGACAACCTGAGGGCTGTAGGCAGCTGATGGATTTTGGAGACAGCTTCTCCCCTCTAATTGTTTTTCTTCCTCCACCACCTCCCACACAATTAGAAAAACAATGAAATGGAGTGAGACTAGGAGAGATGAAACTAGCGTCTGTACCTATTTTTCACCGTCTTATTGTTGCCACCGCGTTCAGTGTGAGTGGCTGGGCGCAGGCCACTTGCGGCTGGGATGATGGAAGAGCCTGGTCCCCGCCCTGGAGGAGCTCAAGGTCGAGCTGGGAAGGAGAGGAAGTAGGATGTGAAAGCGTCGGCTGCAGGAACTGAGACTGGGCGCTGGGAGGGGGTGGGCCAGGAGTCCAGTCAGACCAGGGACTTGCCCCACGTGGAGAGCCAGGCGAGGCCAGGCATTGGCGTGGGAAGCTCACGCTCAGAGACTAGAGGTGGGAGCGCCAGTCAGGGGGCTGTGACAGTGCCAGACAGGCGCTGATGCGGCCTGAACAGAGACGAGACGGGGGCAAATGAGAAGCAATTGGGAAGACCACAGCGAGGCAGAGCCAGAGGCAGGACACGGAGCCGGGTCCCAGAGGACGTGGTGGGTAGGGGCAGGGGTGGGAGCGCCGGAGAAGGGGGGCCTCAGAGCAGAGAGGGAGGGGCCTGTTCCTTTTTGGAGCTTGCCAAGAGTTTAGAGCCCACTTTGAAGTTAGAGGGGGCAGTCCCCAAGACGCTCTTCCTTCTGACACCATGTGCAAGCTGGGTGCAGTCCCCCAAACCACTGTCGGGTTCAGTAATTCACTAGCAGGAATCACGAGACACGCTGATGGCTGTCACACTCGAGGTTGCGGTTTACAGCAGGGAAGGGTCACAGACTGAACTCAGCCTCGTAAGCATGCGATGATACACGCAGAGTGTTGCCGTCCAGGGAAGCCCACCCAAGCCTCTGGCGTCCCAAGCACTTCTTGAGGCTCCCTCACGCAGTACCTGCCTGACCGACCTTTACTGTCCAGCCCCTCCTGGAGGTCAGGCCGGTACTGCGTGGCCCAGAGCCCGCATCATAACTCACACTGTTAGACTGTCCAGTGGCCAGACCCCCCGAGGCAAGCAAGATACCCTTACCAGGCAGGACATTCCAGGTGGCCTAGAGATCATCTTCCAGGAGCCGAGGACAAGGGCCAGACCTCTCTGTGGTCAGGTTCGTGCTTCACCACGCATGCTTGCAGCTTGGCACGAGACAAGGCACAGGAGGAGGACGGACCCCGACGCGTAGGCAGAAAGGGATGGCTTCGTACAGCTCTGCTTATATTGGGGTGTGCTCACACACTCAAGGTCAGGGACGTCCGTGTGGCGCCAGGCGTCTGGCTGTTCCCTCTCGGGGCTTGTTGCTGGAGCATTTGCCGCTGTTTCTCACGGCGGTGCTGCGCTGGGCATAGGAGCTGAGGCAGCCGGGATATGTGCAAAGAACCTTCGCGCCATCTGTGGGTGTGACCTTGGCCTCTCCATTCTCCCCACTCCTCACTATGAAGTGGTGTGGAGCTACCTGCAGGGTTGACCTGAGGATGGCATGGGACCCTGAAGGTGGGAATCCTTTGTGCGGGGGACACCAAACCCAGCATGGAGAAGCAAGAACACGTGGCGTTTAAAATCCAACCTCTGGGGCTTCCCTGGTGGCGCAGTGGTTGAGAGTCCGCCTGCCGATGCGGGGGACGCGGGTTCGTGCCCCGGTCCGGGAAGATCCCGCATGCCGTGGAGCGGCTGGGCCCGTGAGCCGTGGCCGCTGAGCCTGCGCGTCCGGAGCCTGTGCTCCGCAATGGGAGAGGCCACAGCAGTGAGAGGCCCGCATACCGCAAAAAAAAAAAAAAATCCAACTTCTGAAGGCAGTTGTTCGCTGGGACAACGCTTCACTGTTGGTTTATAATGACGTGTGTAATACGTTTGGAAAAGCGCCTTCGGTGTCAGAGGAATTACCCCTGAACTAACGCCTGCCTTCTTCGGTCCTAGGTGAGGCTGCAGGTCGGGCTGTACGCCGTGTACCTTCTGGACTGGCTCACGGTCTTTAATAAAGAACAGTTCCTCATTCTCCGCCTGGAAGACCACGCCTCTAACGTCAAGCACACCATGCACAGGGTCTTCCAGTTTCTCAGCCTCGGTATGAATGTCGCACTGGAGGCCCACGGAGCAGGGCGCGAGCTCCGAGGACACCGGCTCTGTGAGGCGCTCGCCGCGTCCCACGCAGACCCCTGAGCCGAGCAGGGCGGGGCTGAGCCGGGAGGCCAGTTAGTGCCTGTTTGTCAAACACCACGTGCACACGGGGCCTCGCGTGTGGTGTGGGGAGCCGTCTCTGGGGAGGAAGAGGTGGCCTCTCGTCTGGGAGCTCCCTCACTGGAGGGAGAGGAGGAAGCCGAGGCTCGAATAACCGAGTAACTGGTAGAGTGACGTGGGGGAGGTTAGCGATCTCACGGTGGGTCCGTACACGTGACTTGGGGGCCCAGCCGCTGAAGCGATCCTGGAAGGGAGGGTGTGAGCTGCGCCTTAAGGGTGGACAGGGTGTCTGGGCTCCTGGGACCGTCTCGCAGAGGCCTCAGGGCCTGGGGGTCGGGGGGGATGGGCAGGTCGATGCTCGTCTCAGCTTTGCTGGGAACCCCTGGAGGCACAGCCATGTGGCTGGGTTTGGGCTCCTGGGCCTCTAGGGAGGGGAGCCTGCCCCCGGCCAGAGTCCCAAGGGGCACTTTGTGGCAGCAGGCCAAGTCGCTGGCCGCGGTGACGGCTGGTGGAGGAGTGTCCATGGGTGCAGGGTGCTCCCCCGTAGGCGGCACCCAGGACCGCTGGAGAGACTGGGGCACCCTGCACATTCCTCCCCAGAAGCCCCTGCGGCCCTGTCTCATGAGCTTGCCTGGGAATTTTGTTAATTGAACTTTTCCTGAAATCTGTTTGCCCACCACTGGGACTCGGGACCCTTTTGTCATTTGATTTTCTTTTTCCTTTTCTTGGAGAGCTTGTAACGTGGTGGAGTGTGATTACTTTTTCCTTGTAAGGCCTAGAACCATTTTTCTTTGATTTGGCCACCTGTAGACTCTGTCACATTCATGAGCTTGTCTTTAATCCCTAAGATGGACAGTAAGGCCAGTTCTGTTCCTTCCCTGTCACGTAACCCGAGGACACTGGGATGTAGTTTTTCTGTGCATGGGCTCAGGACTTCAGACTGATCGCGAGGGCCCGGGGCACAGAGGCCTGAGCAGTGGTCCCGGGGGTTAAGCCAGTGAGAGGCTTGCGGTCCCGAGGGCTGAGGGTGGAAGTGGCAGCCTCGGGGGGCAGCACAAGCTGGCTGGTTCCCGGCCTCTCCCCGTGGATATGCCTGCTGCAGGTGGAGGTTCAGCCAGTGGGGGGGTCTCTGGGCACAGGTGGTCTCTCCCCTTCCCCCATGGCCACTTCACAGCACGACACACAGGCTGAAATATGGGCCCATCAGGAGGCCCTTTGCATCGGCCTGAAGTAGAAGCAGTGGGGGCAGACTTCCAGTGGCTGGTGAGCAGGAGAGGCTGCGTGCAGGGACTGTGTGTGGCAGGTCGCCCAGTTACCCAAGGACAGGCTGGGTCCCGTTGACGGGCAGTTGGAAATGAAACTGCGCCCCAGAGCCCCAGCCTTGCTTCCAAGGGTGGGGTAACACACCGGACCACAGAATCTCTGCTCTTTCACACTGGAATTTCCACCTTCCACCCTCAGCCACTCAGAAATGGATCCAGCCAAAGAATTTGAACCTCCAAACACATTCTTACGGGAAACTCCTGTCTCAACAGGAAGCACGGCTGGGATTTTCTCAAAGTTTCTTTTGCCTCCTGCCTCATAGGCTCTTTCCTTTGTGTTCCAGGGCCCTTAAGTGAGAAACAAGAGGCCTTGATGACCAAGAGCCCCGCATCCAACGCGCGGCGTCCCGAGGACCGGAACCTGGGGCCCATGTGGCCGGTCACACAGAGGCTCCTGCGGGACTTCTACGGGCCTTTTAACGCCCGGCTGGCGCAGGTCCTCGCCGACGAGGCCTTCCTGTGGAAGAAGACGTGACGCCGGGTTCCCGCTGCCACCATGATTTCCATGCTTTGAAAATCTCTCTTGGTGGGGAACCCTTTCGCTCAGAGCCTGGAGAAAACCCTTCCCCGGCCCACGTTTATGGAAACCAGTTCAGAATTTCCTTTGTGATGTTAAACAGCCCGGCGATGGACCCTTCACCGAGCCTCGGATGGAGGCTGTTGGAAATTCCACCTGGGAAAGGGTCCCCTTCTGCTCCGAGAGTGGCTGGGGTCCGGGATGAGGCCGGCGGACGCTGGGCTGGGTGCCGGGAGGGAAGCGTGGAGTCTGGGCTTTGACAGTTCTGGGTGGAGGTCCCGCCCCGGGGCTGGCCAGACGTACACTATACATTCAGCTTCGAAACCCTCTGTCTGGATCACTAACCTCATTTTGGCGGAGAATGGCGGCTCTCGTTTTTTTTTCCCTTTTACCCCAACGTCAGCCCTTCCGTCTCTTCAGATTTCAACCCTGTTAACTTCACTGTTGACGAGAAAAAAGACAAAAGTCGATTTTTGGTAGCACATTTGTGTCTGGGACCTCCTCCCCTTCTGGCCTTGTGGACTTCACTTATGTTTAACAGAAAACGAACGCATTTAAAACAAACCACTTTCTACGTTTCACTGGCTGGAGTTTTCTTTTCTGGCCCTTTAGATGTTTTCTCAAGGTTTTTTTCAGTTTCTAATTGGAATATAACTTCAGTTTAAAATCGGAAGGGAAAGTTTTGCTGTTAATGCCAGACTGAGCACCTCGAAGGAACTGATGGAAAATCTGGGCATCTTGGCCGTCGCCGTGCATCTGAGGTCCTCAGAGAACCGCAGCCGTTTGAGGTTTTAGTTGCAGGTGCGACAGGCTCCGCTGCTCTGCCTTTCCTCCCAAGTGAACTTGTTAGCACATTCTCCGCCGTGTGTGGACAGAGGTCCTTCCTCACTCAACGAACTGTAGGATGCTTTTTTCTGATTCGGAAGCACAGTACGTGAGCTATGCCTGGGCCAGGCATGCTGTGCTGGGATTTGGAACGAGAATGCCGGGACCTGTGTCCTTGACAGAACTTCCTGGGCCACTTGGCATCCTGGTTTACTGTTGGATGGGCTGAAGGTCTTGCTGTTACTTGGAGGTGATGGGAAAGATTGAACACAGTCCTTGCGCACAGCCCCAGGCGGGACCCCAACCAAGCCTTGCACGTGGTCGTCAAGGGAAGCTTCTGCGAATCAGAGCTCCCCAAGTCGAGGTCCCGGATGCACACCAGTCAGAGAATGCAAATGCCCGCACTCCCAGCCGCCAGTCGTGGGAGTGAGGATTTGCTGAGCTGTCCAGCCCTAGTGCCGTTGGAGATGGGATGCTCAGCCCACTTGAAGGCGTGTGGAGGGCTCTGAATGGCACGGCCGGGCTGTTTCTGCTGTGAAGGAGCCATGGGCCTGAACACCCGCTTTCAGGGACAGGCCCCCATTTCTCTCCCGGTGGCCCTCGGAGCAGCAGCCAGCAGGCAAACCTGGCCTGAGCACAAGGTGCCGTAGGGGACGTCACTTGCATGTGCGTGTGTATTTATTTGCAGTGCAGGTGCGGTGTGCGTGGGTGTGTGTGTGCGTTTCTGAGTGGGCTCCCTTCAGTTCTGTTGCTGGTCAGCTTTCTCCGCTCTGGACACACCCCTTCATGGATTGATTTCTCTTGCAGTTCGCTTGTCACTTTCAGCCCAGATTTTTGCTCTTCGGCCCCGACTGTAATTACAAGGACTTTTCTTACGCACCCCCGTGCATGTGAACAACATGTAACGTAATTCTGCTTCTTACAGAAGTACTACTGAAAGTCTTATTTCCAATATTATTTGGTTTACTATACAAATCTTTTTATAGACGATCCCTTGGTGCCGATCAGCGCCGTGCAGACCCGGTGTCTCCAGGGGCCTTTCTCCAAAGGGCTGTCTGTCTGTTCCTTTGCTTTCCTCTGTTCTCTCTCACTCGAGGCCCCACTCTTGGTGACAGCACAGCTGCCCTTTCGAGCCGTGGTCCTCGAGCCTGTCATCCCGAACGAAAGTGAAATGGAGGATTTCTCACGACCCGGTCTGGAAGTTCCTTTGTGTCCCCAAAGCTGTGCATCGGGTTGTATCAAATTGTACTCCCTTAGTCGCGTAAGGTATGTTAATGAACCACTGTTGTGCTGTACGTTTATTAATATTGAACATAATTAAATGTGGGCCCCTGTGACTGGGACCCGGGGTGCATGCCCTTCCTCATGAGCCGTCAGAGCACTTGTGGGAGGTTTTCCGCCGCGTCCACTGTGCGTGAATGAACCACGGGAGCAGTTCTGTGTCTCACCTGCGTGTGATGTGCACCCGGTACGCAGGGGACCCGCCGCATGTGGTGACGGTGCGAGAGAGTAGAGCAGGCGGGAGAGATCAGACGTTACCACGGACGCCCTGGTGAGGCCAGCCAGGGGCGGGAGTCAGGGCGGCGACGTCCAGCCCTACCCACAGACGGGCCTAACGACATCCTCAGACATTTAGATTTGATGGTTAGGTGACCGCAGGACCTGCTGCTCCCAGCAGGCTGCTGCCCTCATTCCCGGGGCCCGCCTGGCCCCTGGGGGCTGCGAGTTTGAGACCCCTGGTGTCACTGGGTGCACGGCACTGTCACTGGACGCTCAAGGCCCCCAGTGCAGCCAGGGCAAGCCTGAGAGATGAGGTCCTCTCAAGTTCGGGGCTCTGGAAGCCGGGGCCATCCTGGGGGCAGCGGGGAGCCTGGGTTGGTCCCCGAATTCTGGGAAGACTCACCCTGGGCGAGTGTCTCCCCAGCACTGCCCCCCATGGTTGTGTGCTGGGGGAAGAGGGGCTGGCGAGTCCAGGCCTGGAAATGAGGAGGACCCCAGCTCTGATGGCAAAACCAGGGACGGCTTCACTCAGCAGGGAAGATGCTGTGCCTGGGAGGAGAAGCGGCCGGTGGGAGACAGGGGTCGGGACAGACGGGTGGGTGGAGGGCTGATGGCACGACTCCCTCCCCCGGGGCCTGTCCAAAACCCTCTCTGCTGTGGGACCACCTCCCGCCCTGACTCGGGAACCAGCTCTCAGGGAACGTCCTGACGAGGATAACCTCCGTCTTCGTGTAAACCTCCCCTCGGAATGACCTCTCCCCAGATGACTCAGTTTGGGAATTGAAGCAAAGGCCACGCGCTGCTGGAGGAAGCTGGGCCTCGTCCAGCCGTGAGAGGCCTTGCGTGTGGGCGGGTATTTTTCTGTTGCTCCAGAATCCTCTCCCTGTGGGCAGATCCTGCTGAGACTCTGGGCTCAAGACCTCACTTTCCCAGAGCTGCTCCTGGCAGGGCTGCCTGCAGAGCTAAGTTAGCGGCAGCAGGTTACACCAGACCGCGTGGCTTGAACCGAACACCACAAGGCCATTACCTCACAGGTCTGGGGCTCAGACATCCAAGCTCAGTCTCACGGGGCTCAAGTCAGGATGTTGGTGGGCAGGACTGGCGCTTCCTGGAGGCTCTGGGGAGAATCCGTTTCCTTACCTTTTCCAGCTGCTAGAGGCCACCTGCATTCCTTGGCATGTGGCCCCTTCCTCCACCTTGAGACTCTCTCTGACACTGTTTCCCTCGTCTTGTCACCTTCTCTGCTTCTCCCCCTCTGGCCTCTTGCAAGGACCCTTGCCATGCCTCTGGGTCCACAGGATGCTAACGCAGGATCGTCAAGGTCACATCTGCAAAGCCCCTTTTGCCAGATAACGTAACATGTATAGGTTCCAGTAATTAGAACGCAGACACCTTTGGGAGCCGTTATTCAGCCAGCAATAGGGGGGTGGGTCCAGTAGGCTGGTCGGCAGTCAGAGGATGGAGTGGGTGCCCACTGGTCTGTCCCTTTCGGCTGTGCCCTGAGGGGCCCACGCAGGTCTGAGTGCCTAGCAGAGGGCTGAGCTTCCCGACACGTCTGTTCTGAGGTGGCGAATCTTCCTGTCCAGGCAGGACCCTGTGACTGGAGTGAGGGGGACGGGGTGAACGGCAAGTTGTTGTTCTGTATGCTTCTCCCGAGTGAGCCAAGTGGTGGCCCCAGGCCCGGATAGGGTTCTTTCTCCCTCAGGAGACCCACAGAAGCCACATGGGCAGTTTCGAGTTTCTCCAGTTCAGCTGCTTCTGAGTGAGTTATGCTCCCAAGGGAGCAGCTTGTGAAAACAGCAAACATGGTTAGCATGTTTGCGGGCCCCTGAGAGAGTCTCGGGGGCCAGTGGCCTCGTGGCCCCCTGCTCCAGGGATGCCTTTGGAAGGCAACCTCCAACCTCACTTTCCGTGCTCGTGCCTGATGGCCCCCGAGCTGGCCTTGACTCCGCGACCTCGACCCTGTCCCTGCTCCCGAAGCCCCGTGCTGTCAGCCTGGCCCTTGTCCCTAGCCCTCCCGTCCCTCCCCCTCGGGGTTCCCATCCTTTGCAGAACTGCCCCTGCTCAGGTTCCGAGTGGCAGGGCGGAGGCTGGGCAGTCCTGGGTCTCTTAGGCCTGCAGGTTGCTGTCCTGAAAGCCTGCAGGTGACGAGGACGCCACAGAGGCGGAAGTGGTGGCATCGCAGTGACTGCAGCAGGCCCCCGAGGAAGAACAGTTTCTCCTCGGCCGCCAGCTGGGAGTGTCCGAGTCTTCCTGCCGGGGGCCCAGGACCCGCCCAAACTGCACCTGTGCTCATTACCCGCACGCTTGGGGCGAAGCAAGGAGTAGGGTGGTCCATCCCGTGTGACCGCCCTGCTCTGTGGGTGCCCAGCTCCGAGTCTGGGGCACAGAGGAGAGTAGGAAGGGGTCTTCCCTTCCCACGGTGGAGGACCCCGTGGGTACAGTGGCACAGGGAGCACGGAGGCCGCTGGGGCTCCTGGGGCTTTCTGGGGCACCCCCGGCTCTGTGTGCTCTGAGCAGCCCCTCTGAGATCAGGCCCCGGTCAGATCTCGAAGTAGGTGAGTCCGCAGCCTGGGCCTCTCTGAGTCTCACGACTTTCCCAAGGCCTCACGTTGAGGTGGTAGTGGGGACCCAGCACTTCAGCTCCCTGAACAAGTCCCTTCTCACAGAGCAGAGAAAGGCTGGGTGTAGGGAATCGAGATGGGGAGGCTTCCAGCATCTTCTCCTGGAGTCATGAGCCATCTTTCTTCACCAGTCTTCTCCTAAAAGGGACAGTCTGACTTGCACCCATCAAACTCGGCTCCCCCAAGACAGTGTGGGGAAGGGGTGAGCCTTGGGCCTTGAGCCAGATGAGCTGGGTTCAAGGTCTGGGTTGTGTCCACCCCATAACCTTGGGGACACTGCGGGTCCCTTCCACATCTGCAGGTCTGTGGGCCTCATGAGTGGGTGTTGGGAGTTAACGAGGCAATGGTACACGAAAGTATAAAGTGACGATCAGAGAGGCTACACACCTGCCTGAGGTCACACAGCTCCGATCTCCAGAAAGAGCAGAATGTCAACTCAGATTTTTCACTTTTTAACTTCATAGTCAATGATTTTAACCATGGTGCTACAGCGTACACCCCCCCCCCACTCCCCCATCAGGCTCCCATCCCCAGCAGCCTGTCTGCATTTCACCTGTCAGCTCTCATCTCAGATGCCCTTAAGGATGGGGCAGCAGTTCCTGGGTCTTCTGGGGCAGAGGTTTCTGCAGACCTGCCCATCCAGGGGTCTAGGTGGTGACTGGGGCTTCTAGGGAAAACAAAGGGAAATAAACGTGGCTTTGTTTTGCCAAAAAGGTCTCGCAGCTGAGAGTCCTGCTGCCAGAGGCGTCCTCCCTGCCCTGGCCGGCTAAGCCTTCCACTCCCAGGACCAGGCTGACCTCACAGGACCTCGGGCTGGCTGTAGCGGGGGGCTTCAGAGTCACATCAGAAGTGGATGGTCTGACCCTGGGCTCAGCCCCTCCTGTGGGCCTCAGAGGCACCAGGGAACACACTCAGCTAGAAAGTCTGCAAAGAGTCAAAATTTAATTTTTTTAGCAGGGTTTTCTGAACGTCTCCTTTGCACGAGGCGCTGGGCCAGGCATTAGGGTGGGTGGGGGCTGATCGTCTGCTCATTCAGTGATTCCTTCACTGGTTCTTTCACCACATATTCGTGGAGCCCAGTCTGCGTGAAGCGGGAGGCGGGAAGGCCAAAGGCCACATGGTCAGAGGCCAGGCTGAGGCGTGCAGCTGGTGTCCACGCTGGGGAGGACGGGCTGGGTTGGGTCAGACTTCTCAGAGCATCTGTAAATCCTACTGAACCACGCATACATTTCTTAAACCTTTTATTTTTCCTTAAAATATTTAAAGTACACTAATTTGTCTGTCTTTTGATAAAAGGGCCAAAGCCTTTTGCCCAAACGTAAGTCTGCAGATTGGAGTTTGGGGTCGTCTTTATGGCTGAAACTGCATCACGATGCATCAGCGCTGGTTTCCGGTTTCGGTTCTCTAAAGGGGGCTGAGAACAGGAAGGCCCTTGCGAAGCCTCTGAAAACAGTCTTGCGTCGTATGTGTGGTTATTCCCCTCGTGTGCTGGGACTTTCCGAAGCTTCTGACCTGGTTGCTAGAGATTGGCTCATGTTTTGTACCTGTATTTCATTTGTTTCCATCAGTGGTTCTCAAAGTGTGGTCCAAGGATGCGGGTGACCCTCGAGGCCCTTTGGGGAGATCCACCAGTCAAAACTAAGACTCTGCAAGCCCATACCAAGACGTCATTCGCCCTTTATCCCCTCATTCCCTCATGATGTACAAGTGATCATGTCCAGCGGCTGAGGCCCACTCTGATGCCTGGTGGACCGTGCTTGGGCTTTGAAATTCTTCCAGCTTTAATTTCTAATATAGTAAATACTGATAGATGTGAACCACCTAAACAAAAGCTCTTTGGGAATCTTCAGTAATTTTTGAGAGTGTAAAGGAGTCTTCATTCTTAACAGTTTGAGAACTGCTGGTTTCTATATTTATTAAATCACATATTTCTAATATCAAGCACAACTGGCATAAGAAAGACTTGGGAACAAACATAACTGACTTGTAATAAACTCAGAATTGACTGGAGGGCATTTTGCAGAACGGCCGAGAGCACTGAGCATGCCCGGAACATCAGCAAGGGTGCCTAGGGGACGAGGAGGCAGGCATCTGTCAGTGGGGAGGCCGGATAAGAGGTATCTACGGCGTAAGTGGTGACAGCAGTAACACGGGTGCCAGCTGTTTACTGAGCACAGGCTGAGCGCCAGGCCCCGGGCTCAGTGCAGCTCCACGTGTTGCCTTAGATCCTCACCACCACCCTAGGAGAGAGGCCCTATCTTTCTTCTGGTTCTGTCATTGCACAGGTGGGGGAACTGAGGCTCAGAGGGGCCAAACAACGAGCCCCAGGCCCGCAGCCCCTAAGGAGCAGAGTTAGTCCTTGATCTCAGGGCTATTGATCTCCAGGGCCCGAGTCTTCACCCGCACTTCTCACCTCTGAGTCCCTGAAGTCTCTGAGTTTCTAAGGAGGCAGAGCCTCAGGTGAAATCAGGGGGCTGCTGGTACCTTTGGGACAGTCTGGGCTGGGAGGCCGACACACGCACTGGGGACGAGGTCAGGGCCAGGTGGCCTCTTCAAGGTCATTTTCTTGTGGAAGCAGCAGAGCTGACCCAGACAGCACCCCACCCCACCTCCCGGCACCCCGTCGGTGCCCAGCCTTGCAGGGGCCCTTGGGCAGGGACTCGATCCTGGCCTCTGCCGCCCTCTTACTGCATCCCTTCTGTGTCCTGTGTCCACCTGGATGGGAGGAAGCTGAGCTGCGTGTGTGCTGACCCTCAGGAGGAGCCCCTGACTTTTTGGGAGGTTGAACAGGTGGGACCAGCTGCTCCAGGGGCCCTTCCGTCTCACCGTCTGAGGCTTTCTCAGAGCCTGGGAATCCTGGGCTGGTCCCATCCTGCCAGTTCTGAGGTTGTTCAGGGGCCCCCTGTGGCCCGCCGTGGCCCCCCGTGGCCAGCCGCTGCTGCTGCTGCTGTGGGTTGGAGCTGTGGTTGAGGAATGGGGAGTGGCAGCTGCCCTCCACATCTCCGAGGGGCAGCTGGACGTCCCAAATGAGGGGCCACGGTCACCATGGAGATCTTTTGTGTACTCCCGCCTCCGTGTGAGATAATCTGCAGAACTGCCGTTTTCTACACTTTCAACATAGTGGAATTCAGGAAAATTCCACGGCCAGGCCAGCCTCCAGTTCTAAAGGCAGCAACCCAGGCAGCCTGCACAAGACCTCAGGATGCAGGCGAACTTCTCTGGCCTCTAATCTCCTTCTTCCCCTAAGAGAGCACATGCTTCTCCTCTGCTCCACGTTTTCTGCCTCCGTGCCTTTGCTCAAGCCAGTGCACCACCAGGAGGGCCCACCCTCCCCACTGTTCAACTGAGCCAGCTTCTTATCCCACCCCAGGGCCAAGGGCAAGTGTTACCTCCTCCTCCATGCTGGCCTCCTGGATTCCACCTTGCCTCCTGCCTCCCACCTCCTGACCTGCTTGAGGCCTCTTCCCCTTCTTAGTCTCTCTCCCATCTTGTGTGGTGTTGATTACTTTTTACGTGACTCTGCAGTCATTTGTGTGTTTTCATCTCGCACCCAGACAGCAAATCCTGGGGGCACACAGGCTGTTCCTTCCCCCACCCTCAGATACCCCAGCTGTGGAGTGATGTCCCCAAGAGGCAGGCAGTGAGTGCCTAGAGAGAGAGACCTGGGAGCTAGGGATCTGGATGACACTGAGCCAGTGACTTAACTTCTCTGAGCCTGTTTCCCCAGCTACTGAGCAGGGTGGGGGCCTGGAGGATTTCAAGGGGCCCTTTCAGATCTGCCCTTACTCTTTGTCGCCTTTTGAAGACTTGACACTTTCCCCACGCTGCTTACGAGCCCAAGGTATTTTGCAGAGGAAGTGTCTGGAGAAGGGGTTGGGCCGCGAGTGGCAAGCCCCCCCCCCACCCCCCCACTCTTCTGGGATTCCAGGATGGCTGCCCTGGGAGCAGAAGGCACCGAAACACAGCCCTGTGCTGCCCCCGTGTGTCCTCTCTAGGCACTGCACCCAGGGGGCCTGTCTCAGCCCGCCTTTCCAAGGGCTACCCTGGCAGATGCACATCACCAATCTGGATGGCCCGCTTGACCCTCCGCTGCCTTCTTGCTCAACGCTCACCTGGGCCAGGGAGCTCCTGGGGACTAGCAGTAACCCTAATAAGAGGGCGTCCGAGGGTGGAAGGACTGTGGTCTCAGATCAGCCAACCAGGAGCCTTGTTCTGGAGGTGCCATTATGTGGCAAGAAGGATGGTCGTAGGAGCCCCCAGAGGTGTTCACATGTGCTTCTTGGTCTCCAGGCTCTCCCCCCGCCCCGACCTCCGCCGAGTGGCCTGCAGGCCGTGTAGGATCACACCCACAGCACCTGCAGGGAAAGGACGGCTGGGAGAGGGCCAGCCTGGCTCTCCGTCAGGTGCTCCCGCCGCTCTATCTGGCGCGGCCAGAGCACAGCTCCTAGTGGGCTGAGCTGAGACCCTTCTGCCCCTTTAGGACTGGTAGTGGTCAGGCACCTCCCCAGCCTCTCCCCATCTTGATCCTTCCCACGCGTAGGCCTCCCCTTCTCAACCCTCGTCCTCTGTGCCACCCTTCCTAATACCCTGTCCTGAGCTGACCTGAACCTGGGTCTCGGGCACCCTCCTAGGACTGTGCATGGCTCAAGAGGGCCCTGGGGGAGCCCTCACCCGCCCCAGGGGGACCTCAGACGCGGGAGTATTGGTGACGGGAAGGGGCTGGGCTTGAAGCTTCTGCCTGCAGACCTGCAGAGCTCCACCCTCACCCGTCCCTGTTCTGCCTTCTCCACTCCTCCCAGCATCACCACCTTCCTGGGCTCTCCTCTCTCCTGCCTGCAAGATGGCCCTCCTGGCTCCCGGCTCCAGGCCCCACCTCCATAAGCAGTGCTCTGTGGCCTCTCAGCCCTACGCAGGCAGGCTCCTCTGTTACCCTTGTCCTTCCCAGATGTGGGGGAGGAGCACAGGGGTCCTAGGGGACCCCCTCTCCCGGGGTGTCCTGTGCTGACCTCCGTCCTGCCTTAGTGTAGACGAGCTGAGGTCTGGGACCTCCACGTGGCAGTGGGTCCTCCTCTTCTTTTTTATTTTTTTTAATTAATTAAATTTATTTATTTTTGGCTGTGTCGGGTCTTCGTTTCTGTGCGAGAGCTTTCTCTAGTTGCGGCGAGCAGGGGCCATTCTTCATTGAGGTGCGCGGGCCTCTCACTATCGTGGCCTCTCTTGCTGCGGAGCACAGGCTCCGGACGCGCAGGCTCAGTAGTTGTGGCTCACGGGCCCAGTTGCTCCGCGGCATGTGGGATCCTCCCAGACCAGGGCTCGAACCCGTGTCCCCTGCATTGGCAGGCGGACTCTCAACCACTGCGCCACCAGGGAAGCCCGGTCCTCCTCTTCTTGACCTAGTCTACCAGGCAGACCTGACCTCTCCCCTGTCCCATTTGCCTTCCAGCTGTTTCTGCTCTCTCCTCTCTCCATCCCTTCTCCTCCTTCCTCCCGGCTTGCTCTTCCTCCAGCAGTGAGGTGCATGCCGGACAGGGTGAGGCTGTGCTGGGCTGGGGCTGTGGTTCCAACAGGCAGGTCTGGAGCTGCTGCCACGGTGCAGCTCTGGGAAGGTCCAGGGTCTCGATGACAAGCCATGCTTAGCGTAACCCGGATACATCGCTGTGCTCACCGGGCCAGGATGTTCAGGACTGGGTAACAAGCAAAGAGAACCAGCCCACTTTATTAGCACCTGCCGCAGTTGTACCCCTCACTCTGCTTCTTCACAGCTCTCTTCCTCGGGCTTCTCCATCCCAGAAGCTCCAGGGGGGGCTTCTTCCTCCCCAGCTGGGGGCTGCCCCTTCTGGAACATGTGACTTTCTCAGCCCCTGCCTCAGCTGTGAGGTGACCCTGTCCAGGCTGCTCATGTTTCAGTGGCCAGGACTTGTCACGTGCCCCCCTCCAGCCACGGGATGGGCAGGCTGCTATGAGCTGGATGGAGAATTGATGTCGGGCGGGGCATGTTCAGTGTCCCCCAGCTCCCTCAGGGCCCCCACTGGATTCTACCCTGGCCCTTCTCACCCATTCTCCCACCTGTCAGTCTCTTTCGGATGTTTAACCTCTATACCCGCACTGCATTCTGTGAAATTTCCTTCCAGTTATGTCTCAGTTCACCAAATCTTTCTATTTCTCTACGTCACCAATTCTGCTCTCTAAACTATTAATTTTTTAGTTTTTAAGTGACTTTTTTGGGGGGTGATTTTCAATTGTAGAATGTCAATTTGGTTCATTTTCAAGTCCATCTGTTATTTTTTCATAGAACCTTGTTTTTTAGATTTTTTTTAAAGATTTTTTTTGATGTGGACCATTTTTAAAGTCTTTATTGAATTTGTTACAATATTGCTTCTGTTTTATGCTTTTTTGGTTTTTTGGCCATGAGGCATGTGGGATCTTAGCTCCCCAATCAGGGATCGAGCCCGCACCCCCTGCATTGGAAGGCAAAGTCTTAACCACTAGACCACCAGGGAAGTCCCTTAAATATGGTTTTTAATTCCTTCTTTATGTCTTTAATCATTTTAAACATTTTAAACATGATTTATTATTTCATTTGAACCGTTATTATAAGTGCTTGGGGGATTAATCATTCTGTTTATTTTTTAATCTGCTGACTTTCCCTTGTGAATTGTTTCCTTGTGTATTTTGTGATTTTAAAAAATTATTTTGAGTTTTTCTTGGGGTGTATTACCATTTGTTTTCTAGGGGAGGCCCACATGCCCTGGGATGGGAGGTATTTCCAGGAAAGGATTTTATCTTTGCTTTGGTCTGGATCCAAGGGATCATTTCTCTAAAAACAAATTTTGCAATAACTTTTTGGTTTGAGATGTCCTTGCTTTATGGGAAGTATAAATTGAAACTGTCCATCTGGTTGGGTGGGGTGGGTTTGGAGCTTCCATTTTGTTTGTTTTATTCTCCAAAAAATGTTTTATTCTGGAAAAAATCTGGCACAATTTATCCCATTTTCCATTTGTCCATAATGTGTAAAACCACTGAAAAGCCCAGTGAGAGGATGGTTATTATCTGATACTTATTTGTTTCCTACAGTGTGGCGGTCTAACATTCAATTAACTAAAATAGCATTGGTCCTCATATCTACTTTCAGTTGAGAGCCAATATTTTGGAGCTTCCAATTTTAATGGGAACTTTTATGCACCCTCATCTTTTCTGAGCAGAGTCAAGCTTTGCTCCTGAGATTGCGCTTGTATTTTCTGAGTCTTTCTTATAAGGAAGGGCCAGTCTTCCAGGGACCTGACTTTATTCAGAGTACCCAGTTCACCTCTGCCTCTTCTATGTCAGGGATGTATTTCCTCTCTTCCCTGAGTGTTAAAACCCAGCCCCTAGCCCTTAGGACACATATTTATATTCGACCCCTCCCTGGGCTTCTGTGGTGTTGGCTCATGAATGATCCTTCTGGCTTGCGGTTCCTACTTTATTTCTGGCTCAAGAAGTGCCCTCCTTCCTTCTTTCAAACTTGCCTATGAATTAGAAAGAAATTGACATGTTTTGGGGGTGCCGAGATGGCTAGCAGGGCAGAGATGGGAATTTTCTAGTCAACTTTTGTTATTAATTCCTAGATTAATTTTGCAGTGGTCAGAAGACATCTCTGAATGATGTAAATCCTTTAAAATTTGTGAGGTTGGCTTTGTGACCCAGCATATGGTTCATTTTCTTAAATATTTGTGCATTTAAAGAGTGCGTATTCTGTCATTGTTGGATGTAATATAGTTCAAGCTAATTGTGCTGTTCACACTTATATCCTTATTGCTTTCCTATTTTTGTTGAGAGGCATGTGCTAATGTCTTCTAACATTATTATAGATTTGTCTCTTTCTCTTTTTGGTTTAGTGCTTATCTGGCATAGTTTTTTTCCCCAACCTTTACTTTCACCATTTTTTGCTTGTTTTTGAGGTAGATCTCTTGTAACCAAAATATAAACAAGTTTTAAAAATCTGATGTGAAGTTTTAGTCTTATTTGGAGTATTTAGTCCATTTACATTTAATTTAACGATTAATATATTTGGATTTATAGCTACACTTTTACTATTTGCTTTCTATTTGTTGTACCTATTTAATGTTGTCTGCTCCCCTTCCCTTTCCCCCTGGTATTTGGCCATTTGGTCCTGTTCCTTGGCATGCCTAGTAATTTTTCATTGAATTCTGGGCATCATTCATCCTTTTCTCTGATGGGTGGATAAACTGTGTGTGTAGGGGTGGGACTTAGTCATCTTAATCCAATCAGGAACTGAGTGGATGCTATTCAAGTACTGCTACTCAGGGCTGGGTGGCAGGATTGGAACACCTCTGCTCATGTCTGCTCCTACAGCATGGTTTTAAGGTGTGTTCATCAGGGCTCTTGCCCCATGATAGGTCCTGAACTCTAGTCCTTGTGTCCTCAGCACAGTGAGAAAATTAAAAAACTTCACTTACTTTTCAGGCTCTGTGTTTACCTTTCTAGTTTTCATCTTGTTCAGCTTCAGAAATCTTCAGATATTTTGAGGGGGAAATTGACTGAGAGCTGGGCTTAGTTCTTTGCCCCACTGCCACCCCCAAGAATCTCATTTTTGTCTTTCCAGGTCCATAAGCCTACCAGCGTCTTTGTTAGTTTCCTTGATTCCCCTGGTAGCTCTAACCTGGACCCCTTGCCTCTTGCTCTGTCCAGGATTCCCAAGTGCCCTGAGTAGAAAAGTACACATTTATTAAAAATTTTAAGTTTAATACAAAAATAAAGAAAAAAATGTCAAGACCTAATACTCAGCAAATGAAGCTTGTTCAAGGTGCCAGTGCAGGACCTTGGCCTTTTAGGCTTGATTGCTTCTCCAATGCCTTCAAACAAATGTTTCTTGGTGTGCCATCAGCCTTCTTGTTGTCCTCAGTATTGGTCCTCTGCAAGATCTCCAAGAAACAGGAGTCCCTTTGTATTATGTTTCAACCATTTTATATTTGGGGGTCTATATGTTACCCCAACCTTTCCTATCCTAATACATATTTTACCAGCATTTCTATATATTTTTAGGAGGAAGTCATCCATAATAACTAGTCTTCCAGTTGGTTGAGCCAAAGGACCTTATACTGATTACAATTAGAAAATATGAAGGACGTACTGTCATTGGCCACGTGGTATAGAATACACAGTTAAGTACGTGTGAAGAGAAATGTTTAAAAATGATATGTCTTATTAAAAAGATAATACACATTTATTAAACATTTTAAGTTACTACAAAAATAAAGAAAAATATGTCAAGACCTTGTACTAAGCCAATGAAGCTTGCTCATGTTGGAGACTCTGGACCCTGGCGTAGAACACAAAGCTCAGCGTTTTGCATTCATCGAATCAGGGAGTTACGCCATTTATCCAACAAATCACTGTAAGTATTGGCCCATGGGAGTTTCTAGAGGGCATTTACACCCAGCACTATGCATATAACACTATACATATATTATAAACACATGTATGCATACACACACACACACGTATATATATATTTGTTCATTGCCACATACCCAATGCCTGAAAGAATGCCTAGAAGAAACAGGTGTTTAAAAAAACATTTGTTTGGGCTTCCCTGGTGGCGCAGTGGTTGAGAATCTGCCTGCGAATGCAGGGGACACGGGTTCGAGCCCTAGTCTGGGAAGATCCCGCATGCCGCGGAGCAACTGGGCCGTGAGCCACAGTTACTGAGCCTGCGCGTCTGGAGCCTGTGCTCCACAGAGAACAAGAGAGGCAGCGATAGTGAGAGGCCCGCGCACGGCGATGAAGAGTGGACCCCGCTTGCCACAACTAGAGAAAGCCCTCGCACAGAAACGAAGACCCAACACAGCCATAAATAAATTAATTAATTAAAAAAAATTAAAAAACACATTTGTTTAATAAATGAATGAATAAACTAAATTTAAAAAAAAAGCCCTTGCACTCTGTGGCAACTGCTATCGTCATATTTTTTTCCAATCTTATTTTTCTACACTTTTGATTAGTTGAGTCATATTATATAGACAATTCTATATGCTGCTCAAAGCAAAACACACATAAAACAAAACTTAGTATAGCATGTGCTGTGTGCCCCTGGCCCAACCAATTCACCACATAGAGCCCCAGTTTCTTCCTCTGAAAAAGAGGCATATCGTGACAGGGTTGTGGTGAAAATCCAACGGTAAAGCTCTTACCGTTATTCCAGAGGCATAACTGCACGATACATTGTAGCCATTAGAATTTTAGGATCAGTAGTATCAGTAGTGCCCCCAGTCTAGAGAGGGGTTAACTAACTTGCTACAGTCATACCTGAGGTCCACACTCTTGGTCTGCCCGACCCCAGGCTCTTTCCATCTCCACCTTCAGCCTCAAACCATACCTGGCACCATGCTGGGTCCTGAGACTTCAGAGAAACTGAAAGCTTCCTCTGGCAGCTGGAGTTGGAGTGAATCTGTCATCACTTGCCACGATGATGCTGCATAACAAAAACCTTACCAAACCTCAGTGTCACACTGTTCGCATTGATTTAACAGGTTATGAGTCTGGGGGTCAGTGACTTAGGCTGGGCTCTGCCAGACGGTTCTTCTGGTTGTGGCTGGGCTCACCCACATGTCTGCCAGTTGGCTGCAGGTTGGTAGACCCAGGGTGGACACAGCTGGGACAACTGGTGACCTTGGCTTTACCCCACATGGCCCACCCTCCGGCAGGCTGTCCTGGGCATGTTCTTGTGGAAAAGGCTGAGAAGCAAAAGGGGGTGAGGGAGAGATGCAAGTGTTTCTTCAAGCTTCTGCTTTTGTCATGTTTGCTAAAATCCCATTGGTAAAAGCAAGTCATGGGGCAGAGACTGAAATCTCTGGGGCAGGATGCCAGGCCCACAGTGGGGGGCCTTGAAAGTGTCATGGCAAAGGGTCAGGTACAGGAAAGGTGAGGAATGGGTACATCACTGCATTTCATCTGTTTCAGGGAGGAGAAGACACAGAAATCATTCAGTTAGCCAGGGGGGCAGATAGATCAGAGCCCTCCTGTGTCATGCCAGCAGGATGACCTGTGATACATGAACAGATGGGCTCCTTCTAACCCCCAAACCCTTGAACTGGGCTGCTGGTCAGGAGGCCCACATTGCCCCGGGGGCAGGTCACAAAGGAAAGTGTGCAGGTGGCAAAATCCTGGCTTTTAACTTCAAGAGCCTTTGGCTGGGAATAAACAAAAAATTCAGAAATTTACGCAACAACGTGTTCTTTCATCAACAGGAACTTCCCTTCCAGACCTCCTAGGAGGAGCAGAGAGAGGGATGTTCAACAGCTGAACTTGAACTTGAACTTGAACTTGAACGGGGAACGTGTGCTCCTGAACCGAGCATGTCAACTTCACCGAGAGCATCAGGCAAGGGGCTGGAAACAAAGGCAGCGACCGTCCTCGTGGAAGATGACCAGGCCTGGTGCACTCAGGAGAAGCGCTGAGAGCTTGCCAAAAACCCAGGCAGAAGGCACAGGGCCTCCTTCGTCCTTCTGTCTGCAGTAACCTTGAACTTCAAGGAGCTGAACGGGCCTGGTGCCAGGAGCTAAATTGGAGCAACCGCTGGCCCCAAATTAGGAATTTATAAGTGGCTCTGGGCTTATAAGCATCAAAGGCATATTCTTGCCCCAGTAGAGTTCGCCGGGATCCAGAAAGAGTCACACAAAGAGAGACCAAGAGAAACAAAATCTCGAGAGTTACATTTGGGGTGGCTGGAGGCTAGGTCGGCCCTAGGGTGACCTACGTGTCCCGGTTTCCCAGGACTTTCTTGAATTCAGCACTGAAAGTCCTGCATTCTGGAAACCCCCTTGGTCCGGTCACCCGGTTGGCCTGGTGGCTGGAATTGCAGGACAGTGGAGAGCCATGGACTCCTGTTCTGTCCCTCTGCTGGGTCCTGCTCACCTGGCTGGCTGTGGGCTGGGGCTCGAGGGGCAAGGCCTCCCAGCAGCCCCCATGGCTGGGGGCACCTGCAGCGTTTGGGGGACAAGCCTGGTCCCTGAAGAGCACGGGGACAGAGTCCCTCTTCTCGTTGCTGCCACTTCCCGTCCGACACCTGGAAGGAAATCTGTGTGGCCTGAGTGTATGTGGAGGGACAAGGACTTGATGGAAAGCTTTCCATAAACACAGACCAGCAGGGCAAAGGGCGGGGTTCTCAGACAAGGCAGGCACCTCCCTGGTTGCAGCTCATGGTGGTACATGCACATCCCTCGGTGCCCAGCATCTTCAGGCCCCTGTCCTCACCACTGTGTCTCCAGTGTGAGGCAAGGCGGGGAGGCCTGGGGGGACGGTGGCACAGAAGACCCCCTCCCCTTCTGCCCCGAGGCTGCTTCCTAGGCTGGGAAATAGAGGACATTTATTTAAATATTTAAAAATAGCACCCAAACAGTTTGACCGTCCTTGCCAGGAGAAAAGATGAAGCAGCACCCCGTGCGCCGAGCTGGCCCCCTCTCCGCAGAGAACAGACCTCAGGGGCCTGGGAAGTGGTCTGCGAGGAGCGAGCTGGCGGCCAAGCTTCCTGCCCTGAGCCCGGAGCCCTGAGCACTGTGGTATTCCCTCGTCAGGGGTTTGCAGTGACAATGGGATGCTGAAATTCAGAACATCCTTACCACCCCTCACTCCCAAAATATATTTATATACGTTTGCACTGTTCCTATTGTGTTTGTTTTCATTTTCAATGTCTTCCTGACAATTTGAGAGATTTGTGGGATTGGCTCGGGGATCTGGACAGGACACACTTCCCAAAGGCCAAGCTTATATCCTCTGCTGTGTCCCTGTTCAGTGGTTCCACTGTTTAAAGTAGTGTCAACGTCACTCCCCATCACACATCAAGTTCATAATTGATACTTAACATACTGCATTACGTTTAAAAAATGCACACGGGTAGAGCTGGGTTTTCAGGCCTCTCCAGTCCCTTCCCCCCAGCAAACCCTCGGGCCAGGGCTGAGAAAGGGAGGGGGAGGAGGAAAAAAGAGTTAAATCCTGTGAGTGTGTGTGTGTGTGAGTGTGAATGTGCGTGTGAGTGTGTATGGCGAGGTCTTCTACCCCAAGGCCGCCGGGCAGGGTCCTGCAGCGTGCGGGAAGGAGGTCCCTTTTCATTAGGATCCCCCAAAGCAGCGGTGACCACCTGGGTCCCTGGGCCTCACCGCGGGAGCCCAGGTCACCTCCGGGATGCTCTGGCAGACGAGCAGCAGGTGGCTGTAGGGGAAGAGGGCAAAGAGAGGCCTGCGGGGGGCGGTGGGCCGTGTTCAGCCACTGAGTGTCCACGGGCGGCGGGAACGTAGCGAGACCAGTGTCTGTCTTCTGGGAGCCGATGCTGTCCTGGGGGCGGGTGCTGGGCACCACCGTGTAAGCACTCAAGGTCACGTCAAGGGCTACCGGGTGCTACGGCAGCTGGGAGACGGGGCGCCTCGGGAGAGCACGGGTGGATGGGGGGCTGCCTGGACGGGAGGCCAGGGCGGGAAGTGAGCTTGGACGTTTGCAGTGATAAAGGACATGTGGGTGGCCAGGCTCAGGGTGAGGGGAGGGAGAGGAGTGGACGCCGCCTGGGCTGACACTTAACCTTCAGGCCACGTGTCAGGTGGGGCGCGGACTTCTCTCCAGAGCGGCCGCCTCCTCCGCAGGGGTCCAGTGGGCACCTCAGCCTCCTGACCTTCCCCATCACCCGCTCCGAAAACCTGCCAGCCTACCACCTTCCCTGCCTCAGGGGCCAGCCCCTCTGTCCTTCCCGTGGCCCAGGCCCCCAGCAGGGAACCGTCCTCGGCTCTCTCCCATGCCACACCCCTCTGGCCGGGGATCCCGTGGGCACATCCCTCAACTAAGCCCAGACTCTGACCCCCTCTCATCACGTCCACGCTGCTCCCCAGTAGCTGGGCAGTGGTCTCCCTGCCCTCAGCACCCACCCCTGTGCCTTTACAATCAGCAGCCAGAGGGAGCCTGGCAGAGGTGAGCTGGGGGCTGTCACTTTGCTGGGACCCTGACAAGACACCCCCTCGCCTGGATGATTGCTGAGTCCTTCCTGTGGTCCCCGGGGCCCTGCGTGGCCTGCTGTCATCCTCTGCGACCTTGGCTCCTGCCATGTCCCCTCACGCCCTCACCCAGGCCCCCGGGCGCTCTGGCTGGTCCTCAGTCCCCAGGGCTGTCCACATCTCGGGGTCTCTGCACTGCTAATGTGCCCCGTCACCTGGCAGCAAGGCCACCTGTTGGCCATCCCCTGGCATTCTGGATCCCTCTCCCTCTGCTTTTTTTTTTTTTGAATTTTTAAATTGTATTATTTAAAATTTTTTTTGAATTTTTAATACTTTTTATTGGAGTATAGTTGCTTTACAATATTGTGTTGGTTTCTGCTGTACAGCAAAGTGAATCAGCTATACGTATACATATATCCCCTCTTTTTTGGATTTCCTTCCCATTTAGGTCACCACAGAGCAGAGTTCCCTGTACTATACAGTAGGTTCTCATTAGTTATCTATTTTATATATAGTAGTGTATATATGTCAATCCCAATCTCCCAGTTCATCCCATCCCCCCTTCCCCCCTTGGTATCCATAAGTTTGTTCTCTACATCTGTGTCTCTATTTCTGCTTTGCGAATAAGTTCACCTGTACCATTTTTCTAGATTCCACACATGAGCGATGTTATACAATATTTGTTTTTCTCTTTCTGACTTTACTATGTACGACAGTCTCTAGGTCCAGCCACTTCTCTGCAAATGGCACAATTTCATCCCTTTTATGGCTGAGTAGTATTCCATTGTATATATGTACCACATCTTCTTTATCCATTCACCTGTTGATGGACATTTAGGTTGCTTCCATGTCCTGGCTATTGTAAATAGTGCTGCTTCCCTCTGCTTCTTTATGTCCCAGCACTTCTCGTCTTCTGTATGCTCATCATTTACTCATGAAGTTGGCTTACTGTTTTCCCATCTCCCACTAAATAGCTCCACGGAGGGGGGAGTTTGGACTGTCGCTCCCTGACATTTCCTATTGCAAGCTCCCAGGCCAGCACCCGGCGCATGGCTGGGGCTCAGAAGATATTGCTGAACGTTGGATGAACATGAGGCCTGGTTGGTCACAAAAGGAACTGGAATTTTTTTTCTGGTCACTGGAATACATGATGGGTGAGTTTAAGCAAAGGTGTGACGTGAGCCAGGAGGAGACAGGGACCATGGAAAGAGAAAGCATCTCTAGAGCTGAGACACAGGGTCCCTCCTGGAGGTGATGGGATTCTGTTCGCTGCTTTTAGGTAAACAGGGACTTGACTGTCAAATTAAGTCTAGGTTTAGAAAACGAATACCCAGGGTCCTGGCTGAGGGAATGCCAAGTTAGACTTTCTTCCACAGTTACTCAAATATTAGCAGCTGATTGGAAGCCAGTCTGTCTGGAAGCTGAGATTTCATTGGTGATTAAGTTTGGGGCATGAAAAGAGGCAAGTCAGCTGGACTTCTGATCCTCTGTAACCATCCTGTGGGATCAGAGTGGGTTTATAGAGCTTGGAAAAGATGGAGCCAGACTTAAACAGTGACATGACCAGGGCGGAAAATCTCCCACAACTAGCAACATGCTGTTGCCTTAACACACTGTCACCCTTGTTCCTAACTCCCCAGGGTTCAGCTAAGCCCCAAGTCAAGTGTTTTGGGCTCTTAGGTCTTGGTTGTCAATGGCCCTGGATCCTGGACCACGTCTTCCATCACAAGGTCCCTTATTAAGGATCTGCCAGCAGGGGGTCAAGTGGCTCTAACTTTGAAAGCAGAGCAATACCCTTGTTTCCATGTAAATCTGAATGGCCCTGACATGCTGGGGGTGGGGAGGTGACCTGGAGCCCAATGCTCTAACCCCTGCCCCTCAACACTCCCCTCCCTGACCCCAGCTGTGACAGAAATGTGCCACTCACACATTTTATACAATTCAAGCAACGGTTTCACTGACAAGCGGAATAAACTAAAAGTTCTCAGTCCAAATAAGTAGTTAGAATGGTGATAAACGTGTAAGCAGTACTGTACTGCAGTTCTCTGAATTACCCCTCAGTTTACGAGCCTGGGCCTCTGAGAAGCCACCCGAGGATGCTCTGTCTTCTCGTCCCCCAACAGGCCCAGCAGAGGGCAGGCTGAACCTGGGAATGTGCTGGAGTTGCTGGGAATGAGAGGCAGCTGCTTCCCAGGCAGAGTCCAAGGATGCTGGAATCTCTCTCCAAAGACTTGCTCCCCGTCAAAGAGAAGATCTTCTCTGGCAGTTCTCAGCCAGGTCCCCCTCCCTTCCTACAGTGCCTGTCCAATACCACCACCTGGTCCTGGCTGGCCTGGCTCTTGGGGCCTGGGGTACTGGACTGGAGTCTTGTGAGAGGGCTTGTTCCCTCCTTCCCTCCCTCCTGCTGTCCTTCTAGGCCAAATCACTTGGTCGCCGCTGTGTCTGTGTCTCTTAGCCAGCTCCAGGCGCTGAGCCCACGTGGCAGCCCTGAGCGAGCCCTGCCCACCTCGGCTCCAGGCCCCAGCTGCCTAGACAGCCTGGCACAGAGGGCAGAGCCCTCACTCTAGACCTGCCTGCGCTCAACTCCTGGCTCCACCAGTAGCAAAGGGACCTCAGCTCCCCACACCTTGATTTTCTCATCTGTAAAATGGAACTAAATCAGTTAACATTTGAGAAATGCTTAGAAGAGTACCTGTTATGTAATCTGTGAGAGATGGATGGATAGTGTCGACTGAAAAAAAAAGCACAACCTAAAAGTTGAGAACTATGTTTTATTTGGCAGCCCAAACTGAGGACTTAAGCCCAGGACGCAGCTTCTCACACCGCTCAGAGCGACTGCTCCCAAGAGGTAAGGGAAGAGCCAGGATATATAGGGGATTTTGCAACAAATACCGGGTAGTCGAAACATCAAAAGATTATTGTTAATTAAAAGAAAACCAGATAACTCAAGTTAATGAATTTAACACTTTTCTGTGTATGGGAAGATGCAAGCGTCTGGGCTCACTGAAATCATTTCCTTGATGTGCACCTTAGCTGTCTAGGGCCAGTATTCTGTTCCTTCCCATCCTGAGTCCCCTGAGGGCTCACCGCTGGGGGCAGCGGCAGTGGCTTCATGGTTGCAACAGCCCTTGTTTACTGATATTGCAGGCGACATTTTTCATTCACAATAGATACAAAGTCTTCTCAAACTGTGGAACGTTCTGTTTTTCCACTTGACGCTTTGAGCCAGGGTTGACCCACTCCACAACCAGAAACCCGCTTGTGCCTGGGCTTTGCCAGCCCGCAGGCAGAGGCGGCAACACTTGCCCCCCTCCTGGCTCTCTGGGCTTCTCCATCCACCGCAGTTGCTGTATTTTCTTTGAGGAGATTTGAAACCGCAAAGCTCTGTCCCAGCGTGCTATGGAAGGAAAGGGGATTGAGTTTTCCTCTTGTTTCTTTTAAATGCTTAGAGGTTGAATTTCAGTCTCAGATGCTGGCAAAGTAAGGAGACCCTGAAATTGTATATAGGTCTGGATCTTTCCAGAAGTCCCCAGAGATATGCAAAGCTACTGAGAGCTACCGGGAGACGGGAAGCCTCCCCACTGCCCGCCCTGATGGCCTGGGCACTGGCAGGGGCTGCTCCTCCGGGGCTCAGCCGTGTCCAGAGGTGGGCGGGGCCTGGAGGAGGCGGAGGATGCCATGATGCCCGGGCAGCAGCGTCCTCCGTTTGGGTCAATGGACCCAAACTGGACCCTGCACGAGGCCCCTTTAGTCCCCCAGCCGGTGTTTACCCCTGAGACCCGACCCACCCCACCCCATCCTGGGCAGGCCATTCTTTCCAACAAAGTTCACTGGAAGCAGCTCCCGTTCCCTCTCTGCTTAAACAATACGGGCTGGCCTCTGCTGAGTCGGACCACGTCTCGATCGGTTTTTTATGGGGGAATGATCCCATGGTGTGTGCACTGGGTGAGTTCCAATACCAAACCTTTCTGGCTTCATCATCTTCATTCTGTTTAGGTTCCTCTGACTCATGTGATCAGTTGAAATATTAATTACAACGAGAAGGCTAGACGCAGAGAGGTGGACGTGATTTGGTCTGGCTTTCCATCTAACAGGGAGGAAACAGGCCTTGGGTGGGGGGAGGGACTTGGCCGGATTCCCAGCCCCTTGTGGGGCTGGGGGCTTCACCGGGGCCTCCAGAGACCCATCTGCGGTCCCAGGGGCTTCCTTCGATTCCGTTGCTGACTCGGCCCCCGTCTCTGGTACCGATTTCCGTGCAAGTGGCAAAGCGCCAGACGGACGCAGGCCCGCAGGAAGCCTCTGGTTAATCCGGGAGCCGCGGCAGGAGCTCCGACCCTCTTGAAAAGGAAGCCTGGGGTGGAGAGAAGCCACTGTTTGGAGTGGCTGTGGGACAAGGGGGGAGAAACAGATTCCTACCTTCCCTGCTTGAGTCATTCATCGTAGGGACACCCTGGGGTCATGGGTGACATGGGCTGGGGGAGGGGTGACGCGAGGGCTCTGCCGGTCGCAGAGGCTCACCTCAGACTACAAAGTGGAACCGGCGCTGGTGGCCGGTGCCCGTGAGCACAGGTCAGGCACGTGGCACTCACGCATGCGCGGGGAGGTGGGCGGGGCGGGGTGCTCGGGCAGATCAGGACCCCCGTTTCTCCACCTACAAACGGAAGAGGGGCTCATACTGCAACTTGTTTCACGGTGTTGTCATGATAAAAAGAAATCTCTGAGATTTCTTCACAGTTCTTTTATCATGACATCCACTCACAGGTCCTGACCATTTGAGGGTTAGCGTGAGGAATTAAAGGTTCATGTCACTGATGTAAAAGTAATTAAACAAGGAGGCCGTTAGACCGGTAGCCCAGGTAAGCTGGCCGAAACCTAAGCCGGGGACAATGCACTCGAATAGGAGAAGATGAGACGTAGAACAACCGACCCCAAACAGCCGACTAGCTTTTCGCCAGTGAGGCAGGCTGTAGCCAGTCTCATTACTTCCTTGCTTTGTTTCCACATCTTCTCTATGAAAACCTCCCTTGCTCCTGTCCGTGGAGTGCTCCTAACCCCTTTGATTTTAATCAATGTATGCTCAAATAAACTCTTGAAAATTCTAATGTGCTTCGTTTATCTTTTACCACTAAGCACCTTTCTCAGGGAGACAGCAGCCTCGGCCAGCCCTGTGGGGACAGCAGGACTCCCAGGGGAGATGGAGAGGGGGCGCCCCTGCTCAGAGCCCTTGAGGAGGTTGTCAACCCTGGATGCATGTTTCCAAGAAAGCCTGCTCTTGCCCTGAAGTAGCTGCAGGTTCAGCCCGAGGGGTGCTCCCCAGCCCAGGGCCCCTCCAGGGCAGGAGGGTCTGTGGCTGAGTGCCAGCGCAGTGAAGGCTGGGAGATGCGCAGGCTGGCCAGTCCTCCCGAAATCCGAGAATCAGGCCATGTTTTGTTATGGAGGCTCTGCAGGGCTGGCCAGGGAGTGGACTGAGGGTGGAGGTTTCCAGGTTCAGGGTAAAGCTAGGAGCCGCTTCTGAAGTGCAGAGAGAACAGACCCAGCACCGTGCTGAGGCTTCGTGTGGGGAGAACATGAAGATGTGGGTATCAGGTGGGAGCAGAAGCTTGTAGATACCCACGGCCTTTGGAAGAAGGTGGATATTAACCTTGGAGACGCAGAGTGCGGACAGCCCAGCGTAGACACGCAGACCACACCCCCTGCACCGCCTGTTCTTCCATCTGTTCAAACCAAGCCATGGCCGGTCAGAGTCCCTGAGCAGCGGGGTGGCCGGCCCCCCTTAAATAGCCACGGCCCCGGGGGTATGTCTGTGTGAGGGTTTTAGGTGGTGGTGTCTCGGAGACTGGGTTTGGAGCGCATGGATTGTTCCAAATTTAGAAAGCAGATGCGTGGGAGGTCGGAGAGGGCACTGGCAAAGGGTGTGGGCTGGTGCATCTCGGTGCCTCTTTTTAAGGAAGAGGAGTCCTTCGTCTGAGCCCCACGGTCTCCAACCACGGGGAAGCGTTTCCCTCTGGGGGCTGCGGTTTCTCATCCAGTTTGGGGTGAGTTGGGGCCGCTGGGCTTCTTGGGGGCCCGGTAGGGGTTGGATGATGTCAGAGGAGTCCTAGTGTCCCAGCTGATGCCTTATTCTTCCAGGACCACAGAGTGGAGGTGAGATGGTCTGCAGGCTCCTGCCCTCTGTCCACTGGAGGCGCTCCAGCCTGTTTGCTTAGTGTTCTTCCTGTAAGTTTTCATTTGGAAGAAGGATTCTGTAGCTCTCTATCATTTGGAAATCCTTGGAGCTCAGAGGCTCTAACATTTGATGATTCAGCAACAAGCCTTTATTCTAGGACAACAAAGCTTCCCAGGTTTCCCTGGGACCCAGAGTTTACCGGACGAGACTTTCAGTGCTGAAACCTGGGGTGTCGCTGGCAAGCAAGGCCAGCTGGTCATCCTAGCACATTCTCACAGTGCAGCTTGGCTGTTGGGCCGTGCTTGCTTTGGGGAGGGAAAAGCACACCATTTAGAAAGCCTCTCTGATGCCTGTGTGCCAAGAAAAATGGGACCGGGAACCCAATCTTGTAGTAACACTGGATGAGAAGGGAGGGAAGCCCACCCCATCTCTTTCCAGAAAAAGCAGCATTTACTTTAATTTGCAAATCACAGAGCAGAAGCCAACTGGGGCCAGGGTTGGTGTGCCTGATGGGAGCTGAGGGGAAGGGGAAACTTTAAAAAGGAGAAGAATTTCACACTGAATCTCTTCATCTGTTTTTACAAAGAGACTCATAAAATCTTAATATAGCCCCAGGACCATCATGTTTATAGACATGGCATCAGCAGTAATGGCAGTGCTGGAGTGTGACCAGAGACTTTGCAGAAACACACCAGAGAGGAATGTGGATTAAAGTGAGAGAACCACCTCCAAGTAGGGTAGGCGGGACAGCCAGGGCATCTCAGTCTGGTCCCCAGTCTAAGCCCTGCCCATGTCCACCTGGGGAGGAGAAGGCAGCCTAAGCCTGAGTACGCCCCTCCCCTCCTTCTCCTAGAGGAAGGTGAGTGACGTCGTCACTAGCTCTCGACCAGTGGACACCCTTGTGAGGGATGTGAGACGGGATGGAGGTAGTTGAGAAGGAAGAGGGGCTGGCTAAGTGGAGAGGGAGGTCCCAGGGCTCCCTGGGGGGAGGACCCGGGCTGGACTCCAAAGCACCTTTGGGAAGGTGCGAAGAGAGGACATTGCAGGCAGAGGACAAGAAGAGCTTTCCGTCTAGTCTCTACCCGGGAGAGATGAGCTTGGATTTAAAGAAGGTGCAAGAGAGGTACCTGCCTGTATCAGGGGTTGTTTTGAGCCCACAGAGGCTGAATATTCAAACAGAATTGAAACAAGCCAAGTCCAAGAGCAGAGCTTTCAAATCTAGTCCTTCTCCATTCTTTCTATGTGCTCCCACCGCTGCCTTAGGAATCTGGGCATTGGCATGACTCTGTTAACATAATGGCTTTTTAATTTTTTTTCCCATTACGTGCTTTAAAAAATTGATTTCCAAACATCGGACTATGTGGAAAAAATGAAGAAAGAAGCAAGTGTTCCCTGGTCTAAGGCAAAATGTAAAAAATAAAGAAAATATAATGAGTTTTTCACAAAGCTAAGTTGATTCAGCTTAAAGTAATACCCTCCACACTGAGAGTATGCGGTTCCTCTCTTGTTGTGTTTTGACTTGCGTTCTTTAATGAGACTGTGGTGTTGGGTGGAGGGAAGTTTGGTAATTGTTCTTGCTCTGTTTTATTTAGGTTTTTGTTTTAAGCTTTCAACCCAATCTCAGTCCCTGATTTAACTTAAAATTAAAAGCACTGGATGGCTTCACAGGTGAATTCTATCAAATATTTAGAGAAGAGCTAACACCTATCTTTCTCAAACTCTTCCAAAATATAGCGGAGCGAGGAACACTCCCAAACTCATTCTGTGAGGCCACCATCACTCTGATACCAAAACCAGACAAAGATGTCACAAAGACAGAAAACTACAGACCAATGTCACTGATGAACATAGATGCAAAAATCATCAACAAAATACTAGTAAACAGAATCCAACAGCACATTAAAAGGATCATACATCTATGATCAAGTGGGGTTTATCCCAGGAATGCAAGGATCCTTCAATATACGCAAATAAATCAACGTGATAAACCATATTAACACATTGAAGGAGAAAAACCATATGATCATCTCAATAGATGCAGAGAAAGCTTTCGACAAAATTCAACACCCATTAATGATAAAAACCCTCCAGAAAGTAGGCATAGAGGGAACTTTCCTCAACACAATAAAGGCCATATATGACAAACCCACAGCCAACATTGTCCTCAATGGTGAAAAACTGAAACCATTTCCTCTAAGATCAGGAAGAAGACAAGGTTGTCCACTCTCACCACTATTATTCAACATAGTTTGGGAAGTTTTAACAACAGCAATCAGAGAAGAAAAAGAAATAAAAGGAATCCAAATTGGAAAAGAAGAAGTAAAGCTGTCACTGTTTGCAGATGACATGATACTATACATAGAGAATCCTAAAGATGCTACCAGAAAACTACTAGAGCTAATCAATGAATTTGGTAAAATAGCAGGATACAAAATTAATGCACAGAAATCTCTTGCATGCCTGTACACTAATGATGAAAAATCTGAAAGTGAAATTAAGAAAACACTCCCATTTACCATTGCAACAAAGAGAATAAAATATCTAGGAATAAACCTACCTAAGGAGACAAAAGACCTGTATGCAGAAAATTATAAGACACTGATGAAAGAAATTAAAGATGATACAAATAGATGGAGGGATATACCATTCTTGGATTGGAAGAATCAACATTGTGAAAATGACTATACTACCCAAAGCAATCTACAGATTCAGTGCAATCCCTATCAAACTACCACTGTTCTAGTTTTCACAGAACTAGAACAAAAAATTTCACAATTTGTATGGAAACACAAAAGACCTCGAATAGCCAAAGCAATCTTGAGAAAGAAAAACAGAGCTGGAGGAATCAGGCTCCCAGACTTCAGACTATACTACAAAGCTACAGTAATCAAGACAGTATGGTACTGACACAGAAACAGAAATATAGACCAATGGAACAGGATAGAAAGCCAGAGATAAACCCATGCACATATGGTCACCTTATCTTTGATAAAGGAGGCGAGAATATACAGTGGAGAAAACACAGCCTCTTCAATAAGTGGTTCTGGGAAAACTGGAGAGCTACATGTAAAAGAATGAAATTAGAACACTCCCTAACACCATACACAAAAATTAAACTCCAAATGGATTAAAGACCTAAATGTAAGGACAGACACCATCAAACTCTTAGAGGAAAACATAGGCAGAACACTCTATGACAGAAATCATAGCAAGATCCTTTTTGACCCACCTCCTAGAGAAATGGAAATAAAACCAAAAATAAACACATGGGATCTATTGAAACTTAAAAGCTTTTGCACAGCAAAGGAAACCATAAACAAGACGAAAAGACAACCCTCAGAATGGGAGAAAATATTTGCAAATGAAGCAACTGACAAAGGATTAATCTCCAAAATTTACAAGCAGCTCATGCAGCTCAACATTAAAAAAAACAAACAATCCAATCCAAAAACGGACGGAAGGCCTAAATAGACATTTCTCTAAAGAAGATATACAGCTTGCCAACAGACACATGAAGGAATGCTCAACATCATTAGAGAAATGCAAATCAAAACTACAATGAGATATTATCTCACACTGGTCAGAATGGCCATCATCAAAAAATCTACAAACAACAAATGCTGGAGAGGGTGTGGAGAAAAGGGAACCCTCTTGCACTGTTGGTGGGAAAGTAAATTGATACAACCACTATGGAGAACAGTATGGAGGGTCCTTAAATAACTACAAATAGAACTACCATACGACCCAGCAATCCCACTACTGGGCATGTACCCTGAGAAAACCATAATTCAAAAAGAGTCATGTACCACAATGTTCATTGCAGCTCTATTTACAATAGCCAGGACATGCAAGCAACTGAAGTGTCCATCAACAGATGAATGGATAAAGAAGATGTGGCACATATATACAATGGAATATTACTCAGCCATAAAAAGGAACAAAGCTGAGTTATTTGTAGTGAGGTGTATGGACCTAGAGACTGTCATACAGAGTGAAGTAAGGCAGAAAGAGAAAAACAAATACTGTACGCTAACACATAGATATGGAATCTAAAAAAAAATGGTCATGAAGAAACTAGGGGCAAGATGGGAATAAAGATGCAGACCTACTAGAGAACGGACTTGAGGATATGGGGGGGGGGAAGGGTAAGCTGTGACAAAGTGAGAGAGTGGCGTGGATATATATACACTACCAAATGTAAAATAGATAGCTAGTGGGAAGCAGCCGCATAGCACAGGGAGATCAGCTCGGTGCTTTGTGACCACCTAGAGGGGTGGGATAGGGAGGGTGGGAGGGAGGGAGATGCAAGAGGGAAGAGATATGGGGACATATGTATATGTATAGCTGATTCACTTTGTTATAAAGCAGAAACTAACACACCATTGTAAAGCAATTATACTCCAATAAAGATGTTAAAAAAAAAAATTAAAAGCACTGGTTCCAGCAATCCTAAAGGCTGAGAACAACTAATTAGATGCCTGACTGTCTCCCTGGCTAGAATATATGTTGATATAACTTGGAATTTTGACATATGGCTTCAGGCATCAAGAAGACAGGAGATTCTGGGCTATGGGAGATCAGGACTTAAGTGGTTGTGCTGGAGAGCATGGCACGTCTGCGTAGAAGGTGGGGCCCCTAAAAGGCGAACCCCACAGCTTCCCTCTTGTCTCCTCAGTTCTGTCCCCTGGAAGATGCGCATTATCACAGTGATGGCAGGTGGGGACTAATTGGGAGGGTTTAGATGATGCTATAAGATTGGGACCACCAAAATCTCTGTGGAAGTTTGTTTCTTTGAGCTTGGGATGGAGAAAAGTTTTCTCTCCTTTGTCCCAGACACAAGTGAGATCAGAAAATGTCCTAAGATGCCTAGAGCTGGCCTGCTCTGAATCTTCTGTGTTACCCCTCCCTGGCCTTCCTTTGGCCATGTCCATTCCCAGAGGGTCAAAGAGTCCGAAAACCAAGTTGACATGCCCATCAGGAGCCTGTGTCCCCTTCGTTCTGGGTGAGGCTCCAGTTCTCAGAATCCTGGAGGTGCCTGTCCTAATTGCCCCAAAGCACTTCCAGAGCCTGCGCTGGTCTCCTTCCCGAGTCCATTTCCCCCAAGTGGGCCACTTGGTTGGGTGAGCACCTCTAGGCCCACGGCACGGCCAAGGGAGGCTATTTGCATGATGGGGGGGATTCCATAGACTATGAAGAGCTTGGGGGTGATCACGTGTGCATGAGAGGTGGTCCAGGGTAAGCCACGTATGGGAAGGGAGAGAGGGAGGAGAGGCTGGGGACAGCTGTGGCCACACTGCACATCACAGTGCAGAACCCCAAGGAGAACTCTCGGGATTAAAAATATGTTAGAAATAAATGTACCCAATCCATAGAAGAATCAGAAGAAATCCGAAAGAAGGAAAAAGGAAAAAGGAGAAATAGATGAGAGAAGATAAGAAAATTAGCAGATCAAGTTAGGAAGTCTAATATCTGCAGAAGAAAACCAGAAAGAGAATAGCAAAGAAAGTGGAGAGAAGAAAACGATCAAAGAAATAATTCTTAAATTCAACTGTTGACGTGATGTCTCCATCTGGGTGGAGAGTGTGTCCAGACAGTGGCCAAAACAGGGCTCTGACTCTTCCCACCCCACCCCGCTTTGTAATTCCCTCCATTCCAATGCACGCATCCTCTGGTGTCCTGCCTCAGTGAACAGCATGGTCAAGGGCCCAGGGGGTGAAGCGGGAGGAGGCGGCCACACCTTCTGGCCACTGTTTTGTCTGTGACCATCTTCCTAACTCAGGGCAATGCTGCAGGTGGGGCAGCGTGGAGAGCCACACTGCTTCTTGGGCATGAGTCATGGGCAGAGTCACGGCCCCAGGAAAAGGCTGGACTTGATTAGACGCTTTCATGCCATTTTTTCCTACCCACATCTATTTTTTCAGAACAGAGCTGAGCCCATTAAACTCAGTGACAAACAGAAAGGAGTCCACATAAAACCTATGCACAGATACAGCAAGAAAGCAAACAAGGAGGAAAGGGATGTAAGAAAAAGTCAGATGAATAACATGTTTCCAAAGAGGGGTTGCTCAAGGAAGGACGGGGAAAGATCAAATGAATCCTCCACAATCCAAAGAAACTGCAGGCAAAAAGGACTGGAAACCTGAGCTCCACTGACATCTGTGTACGTTTTAAGGAAGAGATTCTGTAACGACAGAAAGAGATGAAAGGCAAATTGACGGACGGAGCTTAGGAAACAAGTGGGAAAGAAAAATAAAACATTGCAGAGATGGAAACCTCATTCAAAGCAACAAAAACCTGAAAACACAAGTTTGACAAAACCACGCAAAACAAGCCTGCACAAAGATGCCAAAAGTATTGTGGAGATGATTTATATGGAAGGAGAAGGATGGTGGTGCTTCTAGAGAAGAGAACAGAATGAAAGGAAATATGAGATGTAAACTCACCAGAAGAAGGACTCAAATCTTCTATTCAACAAAGTCCTTGTATCCCAGACAAAAAATGCACAGAGTGATCAATTCTGAATCATAACCATGTTTAGCTACTGAACACAAAGGCAGAATCCTATAAACAACAAAGCCAAACGAAACAAGACAAAAATTCCCCCACAGCGTCCAGTGCCTGAGGATGGCGTCCAGGATCTGCAGAGTTGGAAGGGTAAGGAAATGTGACCCAGCGCTCCCTGGGATATAAAGACAACGGACATCATTAAGCATGAGCACACGGCTCCTAAAAGCCTTTTTTGACAGAAGCTGAGGAATCAAACTCCAGATCTCAGAAACAAGACACCATCCTAAAAGGATTGGTGGTGAGCATAGGGTTCATTCTACTCTAGATGAGGCCTGTGTAAACAGTGATGGCAGTAACTGAATTTGAAGGGGAGGGGAGAGGAAGGTGGAATTTCCCTCATCTTTCATAGCAGGAAGTCAAACATGAAACATACTATCATATCAAAATATAATAACCTCGAGTTCTTATAATTTTTATACTCTTTCCTCCCTTAACTTTGAAGAGATCTTTTGGTCCATTTTATATTGCTTGAATTTTTTTTTTTTTAATGAGCATGTTTTCTTTTAACAGCAACAACAATAAAGTTCTTATTCTTAAAACATTTCAAGTTTTCTCTTTTCCATCTGGTTTGCTTCATTAAAGAAAAAAGAAGAAGAAAGAATTTCCATGCCTTTGGAAGGTGCCTGTCTTAACTCAACATACCCAGGGCAAGGAAGGAGGTGAGGGCTGCAGATCAGAGGCTGTGAAGGGTGGGTGGGGGTCGCCTTGCTTCCTGCTGGCTGGAGATCAGGGGTCTAGGCCAGGCTGGAAGGCTCTGTGAACACCTGGTCCTTGGAGAAAGAGTCGATGGCCAGTGGGGGGCCCTGAGCTTGGCCCTGGCTTGCTCTGTAGGGCAGAACCCTGGGAGGTAGACAAGGAGAGGAGCATCTGAAGGCCTCCTGGAAGGAGATTGCTGCGGCCCCTCCTTCTGCCCCTCCCCGATTTCTTCATCAGGGCGCCCTCTTCATATCTGGGCCAGGTGTACGGCTTGGGCCTCAGACTTATCCAGAGCAGCCATGCTGCCTGCTGGCCCCCCTTTCTCCAATTTTGGCTGTGCCCCTGTCAAACTGGGGCTTGAACAGAGAGAAACTGGGGATATGTATGGAGGGAAGGGAGACATGGAGGGGGAACCATTCATTCATTCATTCATTCATTCATTCCTGCGCCGAGCAGCCCTTGTGCACAGGCTTGTGCAGTCTCTGGGGACAGAGATGGGTCCGACCCGACACTCTCAGGCCTCTTGGCATCTCTGCCGGGTGTGAGACCACCAGGGAAACCCTCACATAGGACTCAGGGCCCCATGGGAGTCGTGGGGGTGGCTGTGTGCCAGGCACTGTCCTAAAAGTGGGCACGACGGTGGCTCCAGGCTGGGAAGAGGGCTGCTTCCCTGGAGGACAGCTTTCTCTGCTGGGTCTCAGTGGATGACCAGAGGGTGACAGTGGAGTGGGTCACGTTGTGTCTCTTCCTGGCTCTTCCCTCACAGAAGTACCCTCTGTCCTTAGGGCCACTTCCAGCTGTTTGTGTCTCCCCGCCTCCAGGCCATGCTGACAGGTCCGGTGCTGGGAGCACCTGACCCACTTGGCCCAGTCAGAGTGAAACGGTGCCAGGCTGTGGTTCAGAATCCAGCTCCCTGATGGATGGGTTGGAGAGATTGGGCAAGCCGGTACCTGCTCTGTGCCTCAGTTTCCCAGTGAGAACGCTGGGTTGTGGGAGGGTCAGGTAAGATAATACACGTAAAGCATTTGGTACCATTCTTGGTGCTTTGTAGATAATGGCACAGATGCACCCAGGGAATTGGAGGTGTCCTGGGTTCCCGAGGGCACACCAGTCCTAGTTTTGTTTCTTCCAGAAGCCCGACTTTTCTCTAGTTCTTGAAGTTCATAATCCAACCTGTATTTTTATGATAAATTCCTTTTTTTGGTGATGATAATGGTGGGGTTCTGTCACTTGCCAGGGTGTCCCAGATCGGGGGATGGGGATGTGCAGGGGTAGTGGCTGCAGGATGCCTTCTAGGGTTTGACGGGCAGGAGCAAAGCTGAGCAAGTCTGGGCTCATGCCTTTTACCTGGAGCACAGAGTGCTGGAAAGAGGAGAATCACCAGGACCAGATGCTGAGTGTAGGGCTAGGCACATAGTAGGTGCTCAATAAGAATTGGCTTCCAACTGCCCTCGTGAGTCCCCTGCCCCCCAGATCAGTCTCTCCTGTAAGGAGAGATGATCTCTAAGACCCCTTTTCAGCCCAAGACACTGAGTTCTCTGGGGTAAGTGATACACTCAGTGTGCACAATTTATAAAATATAATTATATATTATATGCTTACTTAGGCACCCCTGCTCAGGCATCATTCTATTTAATCCTCGTATTCGTATCCCCATTTTATAGATGAGAAAACTGAGGCTAGAGAAGTGAAGTCACTTGCTCAGTAGTAAGTGGCAGAGACATTTGTACCTGGGCTTTCTAACTCCACATCCCTTGCATTTAGTCAGTATATTCGTCTGCTTATTTGTGACCTGTTTAAATAATAAGCATTTTTTCCTTCTAGTTGGTGAGGAACAAGATACCAAAGGGGTAGAACTAGTCAATTCACACAGACAGGAGAGTGGGCAGGGAGGAAAGGAGCACGTAATGAAGGGCTGTGTCAGGGGAGAGCTCTGCCAGGGCCATTTCCCCTTAATTGTGAGAGTGTTTGGAAAATACTCCCCTCTCTGCATAATGAAAGGCTGGAGAAACTGGCTTATTTTAAGGGACCATGAGCTAATGCATATGCATGGGATCACTGATGCACAAGCTTGTGTTATGTCTGCCTTTTCATTTGTTTTCTCTGGATGTGTCTGCATTTAATATACATAACAAAATGCCTTCATTGTAATCTGTTTCTCATTTAAAGAAAAAAAAACAAGCCCAACTTAGAAACCCCGTATAGAACCAAAAGCTTTTAACTCAGCCATTCCATTAAAAAATAAAATAAAATAATAAAACAAAGCGCCTGGCTCCCTAAGGAAGGGCTATCACGACTGTCTTGGCCAGCTCTCTCTGTGCAGCCCTTCCCACATCCCCTGGGTTTTTATTACTTGTCCTGCAGAGCCTTCCTGTCCTGACCTCTCAAGTGGGTATTTGCTCTGTGGGTACAGAAGAAACAAGCTCTCCCTTCAGAGAGAATCCAATGATCTTACCTTTTGTATCAAAGACCCATCTGGAGAACTGTAATCGTTCCAGCCGAATTGCTCTTGGGTGATCTCTGTGACTGTGTTTGAATCTCCGTGATTATGCGGTCGTATTATCTCTCGTAGGTAAACAGGGATGCTCTCTCTGAGATGTTCATTGCCAGTGCCTGGGAGCCAAGCGCCCTGGGTCCTAGGAGAGGATATTGTGGCTCCAGCTGAGATGGGTTCCGCATCTCACTTCAAAGGGATTAAGCTGTACGCTTAACCTTGGTTCTTTCGGCCCTGTTCTTGTTGCTTTGTATTACACCAACCTCGCTGGGTCAGCTCCTAGGCCTGCACCGTCTCCCACTGGCCAACAGAGAGGCCGGCATTGACCTGCCCATATTAACACTTGCCACCCCCGACCCCTGCCAGGGCACTTCTACCAGGTGACCTGCAGGCCCTGGGGTGAGCAGGGCTCGGTGGGCGTTGTCCAGGAAAGGTGTGGGCGGAGACGAGAGGTGTGGTGGTGGCGGGGAGAGGACGGGGAGCATTTTCGGCGATAAGCTGTCACCTTTATTCCGGTTTCCCAGTGCTGAACTGCCTTTCAGTCTGCCTGCCCCAGGGCCCTCGTCCTGGCCTCAGTTTCCCTCAGCATTTCCGTCTTGGCCCTCCTCCTGACTGAGGCGGAACCATCTGTGACTCCACTTCTGGCTCCTCCAGGGTTGGCCCCGACCTCACCTCACACCTCCCAACACGATGGCTGTCCTCAGGGAGCACACAGGACAGTCACCAGCGTGCCCCGAGGAGCACAGAGGACTGAGCGAGGGGGACAGAGGCACCCTTGTGGAGGACGGGGTGCTGATTTGAGCTTTGAAGGGCGAATGAAAAATACCTGGGCGAGGAAGGGAGGTGGGAGGAGTTCCAGGCAGAAGGAACAGGGTACGGAAAGATCTAGAGGCACACCATTGCACCGTCGGGGATTCTAAGTGGTTAGATAGAAGGTTCCTGTCATACACGGTGACAGGTGAGGTCACAGAGATTTGGGGGCCCAAAGAGCTTGAAAGTCTCTCTGTGTTACACCCAGGACCACAGGGTACAGACGGGCGGGCTGTGCACTGCACCACTGCAGGAGTGCCCAAAGGGCTGTAAGGAGGACAGCAGCCTGGCTGTGAGCGTGGCTGTGGAGAGTGGGCTGCAGGCGACAAGTGAGGAGGCTGGAGCAGCAGAGAGAGGGCTCGGTAATCTAGGTGAGGCGCGCTCTGAGGCAGTGCGGGCAGAAAGGAGAGGAAGGCGTGTTGTACGTGGGCGTGGATTCCGCAGCGTCAGAGCCCGACAGCGTCAGCACGCCGAATAAAGAAAATACCCATCCCTTCAGTGAACAACAGGCCTGTAAAATTAGCTCCCATTTGTCACTGCTTTTGCCCCAGAAACTTTCCAGGATTTGTCTCCTTCAGTTTCAATGGTGCTTGAAAAAATCGTTTTGCTTATTGCAGATAAAATGCACACTTGGAGACATTTTTTTAAATGTTTTTTGGTTGATGTATAGTTGATGTACATTATATAAATTACAGGTGTACAGGATAGTGAGTCACAATTTTTAAAGGTTCTATTCCATTTATATTATTATAAAATATTGGCTATATTCCACATGTTGTACACAGATCCTTGTAGCTTGGAGGTATCTCTTTGTTTCGATATCTCTTCCATGCTAACATTCAATATCTTTTCTCTTTTACAACTCAAAGAATGTTTTTGATTCCTACCAACCTCTTGCCATCTCAGTTCTGGAGATGCAGGAACACTTGGATGCTTGAGATGGGAAAAAGGCAGCAGAGTTCGGTAGAATCTGACGCCATAAGTTTCCCGCCTTCCCGCACCCCACAAGGGCTCAGCCCCCACCCCCCAGCACTCACAGGGATAATTTCCTCACCTCCTTTTTCTCTCCCCTGGTTGCCCTGGAAACAACCTGCCATGCTTGGTCATCTACTGACTTGGATGCTCTGCATGACTGAGAGAGAAGGACCTGGAGTTCCTGAAGGCAATTCAAGAGGTACTGGGGAAGGGGTGAAGTGGAAGAGAGGACCCAGTGAGATGTGAGGAAAATGAAGGGCTTCTGGAAGAAACACAGCTCCAGTGGTGGTAGTTACCAAAGAACCAGAATGCCATTCAGATGGAAATACGGTGGTTGCCCTGGAACTGTCTGTACAAATTCATGCAAGGGAATTACTGTAACAACAAAATTCAAACAAGTAGTGGTTCAACATAGAGCAGTTCACTTCCTGCTCACAGATGAGCATGGTGGGTGTGGCTGTACTCCACGGAGTCACTCAGGGACCCAGGCTCCTCGGTCTCTTCTCCACCACAGTCTGAATCAGCCAGGGTGAAGGGAAAGGGCCTGGAGCAAAACATGTGGGAGGTTTTTACAGACCAGTCCTGGAAATGGCATGCTCACTTCTTCTATTTATTTTTTAACAACTTCATTGAGGTATATTTTGTATATCATAAAATTTGCCCATTTCATTGAATGTATCATTCAGTAATTTTTTAGTAACTTTAGAACATTTTTACTATCCCCTCCACATTAACCCCACATAAGATCCCTTGTAACCATTTACTGTTCCTACCCAGCAGGTAATCAATAATCTACTTTCATCTCTATAGATTTGCCTATTTGGAACATTTTATGTATATAAAACCATAAAACCATGTGGTCTCTTATGTCTTTCACTGAGCATGTTTTTGAGGTTCATCCTGACATAATGGTTTTGAGGTTCAGCTTGGGTCAGTACTTCGTTTCTTTTTAATGCCAGAAAATATTCTATTGTATGCCTAGACTGAGGCGTGTTCACTTCTGCTCTCCTTCCATTGGCTAGAACTCAGGTCACATGATCAAATTACGCTGCAAGAGCAGGTGGGATATGTAGTCTATGTGCCCAGAGGAAGGGAGCCTATTGTGGTGAACAGGTAGTAATCTCTGCCCAGGCACTCCTTCCCTGACTCCAACTGCCCCATAAAAATTTAGAAACACACAAATGCCGTGCATGAGTGGTACCATGCCGTATGTGTGTGTGTGTGTGTGTGTGTGTGTAGAAACTGCAGAGTCCAGGTCCGAGCAACAGAGGGTGTGCTTGGGAGGAGATGGGAGGGGGCACAGACCATAACTTGAGGGCCAGAGGTGACCTTGAGGACATTAACATAACATCTTCCTGGCCCCCCACCAGACGCGTGGACGTCTACAGACCTCGGAACAAGGGTCAGTGCACAATTTATCCAGTTTCTCAGAGGCAGGGAGATGCATGGATTCCAATGAACAGAATCACTTCAAATGCACTTGAAATAGCTCGTGAGAGGGACCTTGGGGTGGGGTTGCAGTTCCAAATCCATCCCTTCTGTGCTCTCAGATCTTCACATCAGCAGCGTCTTGTTGACTCGGCTCAGCTGTTGGTGCAGGCGTGTTAGCACAGCTCCCAGTCTGGAGGCATGATTTTTAGAAGAAAAGAAGGACTCTCCTTGCATTCTTAGAATAGTTGTCAAAGGGGAAAATGTCTTCCGGAAAAAGCATGGTCTTTGTAGGAGAGGGAAAGAAATTGCACTCCTGGGTCTTTCCTGAACTTGATGTTGCTACCAGAAGCTCGGGGTGAAGAGTTGTCAGAGGGACAGCCCAGGAGTTATTTCAGGACACGTTTTGCACTGGTTCCCTTTGATTCTCAGCAATGTTTTTCACCGAATATTTTAATCCCCTGGCAGAAACGGGGAGGCTGATTCCTTCACGGAGGCAGTGAACTTTCCAGGCCAGCAAATTACATCACCTTGAATAAGAAGCCCAGCTGCCCACACTGACCTGCGGCTAGCTGGCTTCTCCGGGGCAGCTGAATCCCCATACCTGCTCTGCGAAGCCCACTCTCTGGCCTGGGATGTCTGACAATGGCCGAGCATCTTAATGAGGGAAAACAGTGCTGCAGCTTCTTCCCTGTGGAGGCAGAATGTTGGAAATGCAGCCGAGGCTCTGTCTGCTTTCTGGAGGGCAGTGGTGTGGAGGATTTAGAAAATTCTGCAGATAACTCTGAGGGGCCTTCCTTAGACTTGCTCTGCCCCTCCCAGACATTCCCGTCTCTCTGGGGAGGGTCAAGAGGAAAAGAGTCGGGACGCTTTTGTTGAAATTTTGCGGTCATTCCTTAGAAAACAACTCAGTTTTCCCATGTCCTGAAAAATGGCAAGGTGGAATGCTGGAATTCCATACCTTGTTCAGGTCCCCTTATTTTAAAGACCCAGAGAGCAGACATGAGTAAGTTTGTGTCAGAGCCAGAAGTATAACGTGACAAAATCGAGTGCTTTGAGAGCCTACATCGGACCTTCTGTTTCCACCCTACAGGAGGGAACCGCCAGGGAACCAATATTTAGGTAGAGTCTGCTCTGAACCAGGCGTGTCTCCTATGTTCTCAGGTAATCCCACAACCCACCAGGTGCCCACGATTGTTATTCTCCATTATAAGCTGAGGAAGTTGAATCAAGCATCTCCCTTGAAGTCGCACAGTGGGCAAGGGAGAGAGTTGGGATTCGAACCCAGGTCAGCCTCACACTCAAGCTTAGGCTCCTTGTGCAACGTCATGGATGAAGAGTTCTTGACGTTTTCACCTTTCAGGCCTGGCACATCCTCTCCTGAGCTGTGGAGCCTTGCAGGATGGCCTCAGGTGGGAGTTGCAGCAGGGGACCAAGGCCCTGGGTGTCTTTAGTTAGAATGCCCCGAAGGACCTGCCCTCGCTTCAGTCCTGAGACAGAAATGCCTTCTCGGGTCATCAGCTGCACAGACTCCTCTGCTCTGTGGGGCAGCAGGGGCTCTGACTCCTCTATCTGGGAAGACAAGCAGGAAGGTGAAGCCCTGGAGGCCCAAGGCGGGCTGTGTTTTTATGGGCAGGTGGATTCGTGGTGCTGGACAACCTCTCCAAGGCCTCGGCCTGGACCTCCTCCCACCAGGGCTGTCAGCAATGTCTCGGCAACCTGGCTCCAGCCTATTGGCACGCACGGGGCCCGACCACACTGCCAGTGGGGAGGTTTTTATGATCCTGTTTATTTTTCAGACCTAACCTCACCTCTCTGCACTTCGTGGAGCTGAAATCCAGCTGTCTGTGAGGCCCGAGGGGGCGTCTGGCCTCCCCGCAGCCTGCCGGCCACCTGAAGATTGGTCCCTTGCTGATCACTCAGCCTGAGCGGCTGGCAGATCCTTCTGAGATGATGCCGGATACGACAGAGTTCCCTGGAGGTATCACATCTTGATAGGATCATTATGGTCGTGGCTGCCGTCATCTGTGACCATACATTTCTCAACTTGCCGGGAGCTTGTCCGTTCAAATGCTTTACCTCGTTGCCCCTGTAGAAAGATCATTTTGTGAAGGTCATGAATCTCAGAAAATAAGAAATGGATAGGTTAAGTTTCTTTAACTCACCATTTAATGAGGAAACCAATAGTATGTTATAACCAGTTCAAAGGAAGATTCAAAGAGCATGCATGAAGGGGCAGTTGGGGATGCTGGAACAAATATAGAAATCGATGCAAAACTGGTAGATATTCACAGGGCCACAGTCAGTGCCATTCCTCTGGACAGAATTCATCAGCACACGCATAGACAAATCATTTGCATTCTCTAAGTTTTCTGCGACTTACAGAGCTGTCACCTAGCTCAAAGAAAATGAGAAGTGCAGGCCCCTAGGAATCAAATAACCCAGAAAGGACACCCGCAAGCTTGTCTGCCCTCAAATCATCCCACACGCGTGCTTGTGAGCACATCACACATGCTGACTGCCAGTTTACGTATTTTGGTTGTTTTCTGCCCAAGGTAAGTGACAAAACGAGGTCTTATGGCCCCAGACTCCGGCTTTTGGGCTCTTTCCCTAAGCGCACCCCAAAGCAGAGGAAGGCGAAGGATGTCTGGGGTCCAGCCTACAGCAGGCATGAGGGTCTTCATTTTAGCTCATGCAAATTTTACATTTTATTCCCTCATTTATCCATCTTGGGTTAAACATAAAAACAGTGTTTTTCAATAACTCACTGTTACTGTTCAATTGTGTCATCCAGAAAGATATGTTGAGGTCCTGACCCCCCAGTCCCTGAGAAGGTGATATTATTTGACATGGGATTGTTGCAGATGTAATTAGATTTCCATGAGATCATACTGGAGTAGGGTGGACCCTGAATCCAACATGACTGGTGTTCTTATAAGAGGAGCAGAGACACAGAAACATAGACACATGAGGGCAGAATGCCATGTGATGAAGGAGGCAGACTGGAGTGAGGCACCTACAAGCCACGGAAGCCAAGGAAGGCCAACAACTAGCAGACGCTGGAAGAGGCAGGGAAGGGTCCTCCCCTCGACCCTGCAGAGGGAGCATGGCCCTGCCAACACCTCGATTTTGAACTTCCATCCTCCAGAGCTGTGAGAAAATATACGTCTGTGTTTAAGATGCCCAGTTTGTGGTACTTTGTTATGGCAGCCCTAAGAAATAGAGATACTGTGGAGACAACAGATGCTCCAGGAAGAAGGACCCGGCTCATCCAGTGGTTCTGAAGGCCCTACCCACCGTGTTGGACTCACCAGTGTCAGAATCTCGGTCTAATCCACGGCTCCGGAGCAGCATGGACTGCTGCTCCCCTGTCCCCACTCCAAACATTCAGTGTTGGCTTTAAATGCTGGAAGCTGAAAGAGAGAAACTACTGACATATACAAATGTTTATTAGATGGACCTTGAGGTATCTCCCGAGAACTTGGAGAAGAGGGAAGTAAGCCTGTTCATTGGGCGCTGTTATTAAAACCAACATAAAGAGTGTTTAGATCAGAGATGTGCAGACTTGCTGGAAAGTGATTCCCAGGCTTGGAAACTCCTTCACCAGGTTGAGTTCCTGGGAATGTCTGAATACCTCAGGATGAGGGTTTCTCAGTCACGGGATGGGTGTAAGAGGAGGCCTTGGGGCAAATGTGGGCGGACCCTCCCAGGGCCAGGACCAGGCTGCAGACTTTCAGTCCTCCCTGCCCTCTGGCTGGGACTGCGGCTTCCAACATGAGCTGGGTACAGGGAGCCTGGGAGGGTGGGATCCCGACGGTGGAGATGCAGGGGCTTTGCGGTCGGGACTCTGGGAGGATCCTGGTTCTAGGGATGAGGCACCTCGATGGTGAGGTGGGGCCGTTTAGCATCTGTTCTAAGGCTCTCCTTCTGATTCCACGACCACCACGCCCCGTGGACATGCCCAGCCAGCCCTGCCTGTGGACGGGAAGGGGTGCCGGCTGATCCGTCGGCTCCCGGGGTGTCTCACAGCGTTTCTCACGGAGAGCCGGTCACGTGGCTCCTGGTCCCGAGCCTGGCTTCCCGGCAGCGCGGATCACTCACACTTAGAGCATTTCTAGTCGCCGGGACAGGAATTCTCACGGCAGATTGAGAACGTCTTCCACGTTTACCTTCATCTCATTCTCGTGCCAGTTGGCATGAGTCTGCCTGCCTGCCTGGGCGGGAGGGGAGTGACATCAGACCGCCCCCTCTGCGCCCGTGGCCTCTGCGCGCCCAGACGCTGGTCCTCTGCCATCTTCCGCTCCAGGCGCCGGGCTCCGCGCTGCTAATACACAGTCTCGTTTACATGCCAACAATCCTGCAAATCGGGGTCTATTCCCTGCCCTCCCCCATTATAAAGACAAAGAAATTGAGGCCAGGACAGTTTAATAACTCGCCCAAGGCCACACACAGGTCAGTGGCCGAGGCAGGATTAAATCCAGGTCCGCCTGACTCCAAAGCTGGGCTCCTCTTGTGTCACCAAGAACCGCCACGTGAGCCAGAAGGTCCAAACCCACCAGGACACCAAGAGGAGAGACTTGTGGAACCCGCCAGCCCTCCGCCCACGGGGCCCTGCTCTGTGCCTCTTTACTGGTTTGGCTTAAACACCTGGGTCTTATTTCCAACCTCACCCGAGGCAGGCCTAGGTAGAAAACATCACCATGGTAACCCTTGTTTCCAAGGGGCAGCATATGACTTCTGGGAAAAAATGATACCTCGGTTCCCAACACTTAGTGTCCCGTGGCTCTGCGGGACAAGTTTAATGGGCACCGCCACTCGCAGCTGGCTCAGCGGATACGCTTCTCGGCTTTACATCCCTGATGCGGTATCCAGGTTACCAGGAAACATGATGTGTTTGCTCCCAGAGAAGAGGGAGCTGGGGAGCCCGGGTGTGTTGTTCACACTGGCTCCAGGCTGTCTGGTGAGACGGGCTGGGAGGGCTGGTGTTCCGTCTGGGCTGTGGGGCACCCGTGCTGTGTCCCACCTGCGTGTCGCTGCCACTACCTGTCTCATGTTGAAACCTGGCATGACCCCTGTCCCATTCCACCGACCCCTGGTAGACAGAGCATATAGGAGTGGCCTGGAGCGTTTGAAAGACTGCTGTGGTGGACATTGCTGGCTGGTCACGAGCAGCCATTCCCCTTTCCCACTTGGTTACCACTGCCATGGTAACCCCCGTTCTCTTTCACCAGGTGCTCACTCCCCCAGGCTCCCTATAGCCCAGGTGGCCATGAGGCAAGAGCGGTTGCCAATGAGATATCAGGGAGCATCTTCTGGAGGCTTCTGGGGAAATTGTTCCCTTCCTCGTAAAAGGAACAGACATGAGGAAAGAGCCCCTTTCTGCCTCCTGTTGGGGGTCACTCTTGGAGGATTGCAGCCATCTCGAGACCAGGAGAATCACAGGCACTGACCAAGCATGTGCACATTGTTGAGCTGGAAACCATTTGCTCCGTGACGCTGTGAAATACCTTTTATGGTCTGAGTCTTTGTTACTCGAAGTGTGATCCCAGGTCAGCAGCTCCAGCATCACTTGGGAGCTTGTTAGAAACGCAGGCCCAGCCCCAGAACTACTGAGCCAGAGGATACATTGAAAACAGATCTCCAAGTAATAAAAGTGTGAGAAACCCTGGGGAGAGAGAGGAGAGGGAGCGGGGTGGGGAAACCTCTTAAGAACTGGCTTTTTCTGGAGATTTTTTCTTGGTATTTTTGTGTTTATGTCTCTCTGAGCTAGGAACAATGAAATCTTAGCTCTATTTAAAAGAAAGGCAAAACGTCCTCCCCGCAAGCCTTCTCCCCATCCAGCTGCAGGGGTGGGGACAGCGGGGTCATTTTGGCTCTAGAGCAGGCATGACCCAGTCTGGCCAACAAGAGGTGAGGGAGTTTGGAGGGGAGGCTTCTGGGAAGAAAGGTTTCCTCTCTCTCAAGAAGGAGGCTTGGGAGAGAAGATGCCCTTTCTTCCTGCGGACTTGGCACCTCGTTAAGGCTGCATTGGCCCCCTGCAACCTACCTGGGAGTGTGGAAGGGAGGGGCCAACGTGGGCGGAATTGAGCTTTTGATATTGTGAGATAATGAATCATCATTATTTTAAGCCAGTTTGAGTTGGGAGTTTCTTTGTTTTTTTGCAACCCAAGCCATCCTTACAGACACCGCAGGCCCCGCAGGCCTAGGTGCAGAGGAAGGCAGGTCAGAACAGATGCCATGGCCGAGTAGGAGAGCATAAGACTCTGGTAGGCCATTCCCCAAAAAAGCTGCTGCCCAGATGTTGGTGGGCTTCTTTGCTTGCTTCTTGAAGTACAAATATGGGGACATCAGTTTTTGGTTTTCTTCTTGGTCCCTCTGATAGCTCACCCATCTCGAGACATCCCCCTCCCCTCACAGGATCAGAACACCTGGGACTTGCTTAATCCAAAGGCAACCAGTCCTGGGTCAACGCTAGACCAGGGGGCCTGGACGCTGGGTGGTCAGCGGAGGACTGGTTTGCCTCCTGCTTCCATGTGGTGTTGCTGATGGAGACTGGATGGTCCTGCTTCTCCATCCTTGTGATGTCTTCACACTCCATTCCCTGCCCAGGACACAATGCTTGGTTCCAAGGTCACATCTAAGGTGACCTTTGATTTACACCTCCTGGGTCAGTTACTATCCCTAATGCACAAGCACTGTGCCAGGGTGGCGGGATCCTGTGATCTTCCCGTCTCTGCCACTGGTCTCAACTCCAGCAGACACCAGGCACATTATCTTTTGGAGCTGTGCTCTAGGGTCCTGTTGTCATAGCTCACGCTGCTTTACAGAGCCAGTCCTCCCCGTGTGAGCCCTGCATCCTTGCGTAGAGTCTGGGCCACCAGCTCAGCGTCCCCCCTCTCCTGTGTATTCCCAGTGGGAACGCTTGGTATATTTTGCTACCTTCCATACTAGGAAAACATCTCTTAGGTATCACCCACACTTCCACACTTGGAGCTTAGAGTACAGGCATTGGAGTTCTAGACCCTCCTTCCCTAGAGGCTCTTGTGTTCCTTATGCAAGTTGGTCCATCTTGTACCCAGAGCCCTGTGCTCCCGGGGAGGAGCAACTCTCAGTGAACACTGTCTTAGTGTCATTGGGGATGAGGCCACAAAGAGCAGAGTGTGGCCAGGGGAAGCACAGAGGGATGCAGAGCCAACACAAAGATGAATTCTTTTCTTTAAGAAATTAATTAATTAATTAATCATTGGCTGCACTGCACGCGGGCTTTCTCTAGTTCCGGTGAGCGGGGGCTACTCCTTGTTGCGGCGCGCGGGCTTCTCACTGAGCTGGCTTCTCTTGTTGTGGAGCACAGGCTGTAGGTGCGCGGGCTCAGTAGTTGTGGCTCATTGGCTCTAGGGTGCAGGCTCAGTAGTTGTGGTGCACGGGCTTAGTTGCTCCGTGTCATGTGGGATCTTCCCGGACCAGGGCTCGAACCCATGTCCCCTGCATTGGCAGGCGGATTCTTAGCCACTGCGCCACCAGGGAAGCCCACAAAGATGCATTCTTGAGTAGGAGGGTGCAAGAGGCAGCTGACTGCCTGATCCTGCAGACCTTCTGAGAAACCTGTGGAATGTGTCTTAGAACTGTCCACCCAACAAAGTGGGAAGCTCGTGACCCCATTGGTCAAGGGTGTCCCTTGGGGTGTTCACTTGCAAGCTGCGGGTGAGAGCTCTCCGGTAGTGCAAAGCCCGCCCAGAGCTGGTTGCTGCGGAGGTGAAGAGAGCAGTGGGCTGAGAGGCCTCTGGAAAGGTGCCCAAGAGCAGTTCAGTACTGCCCTCCACCCCCTGCAACACAAACACCAGGGTGCCTGGCAAGGGCGCCTCCTGACCCTGTACTTACATAACCAAGGACCAATTCTGGACAAAGCACTGGACAAAGAAAAATACTTCAAGGTGGCTGCCGTGACACTCACACCATCTCTAACTTCATCAACGCCTATCACCCTGTTTAATAAAACACGTGCAAACTTATGCTCTGTATATGATCCTAAGTCCCGATTTTCTTTTTTCTTAATACGACAGCCTAAGTGTTTCTCATGTTATGTCAGACTCTTGTGAATTTCATCCTCGGTGGCTGTCTGACGTTCCTGGCGTGGCACCTGGTCTGGGGAAGGCGGTGTTCCTCTCAGTGATACTCTAGTGACAACATTTCGCAGAAAGGGTCTTACTCTTCATTCAGCTGGTGGACTGTGACTCTGGTATGTTTATCATGCTTCTGTTTGTTTCAAATGAGTGCAGTGAGAGGAGATGATAAGCATCGTCCTTTTTTTTTTTTGCGGTACGCGGGCCTCTCACTGTTGTGGCCTCTCCGGTTGCGGGGCACAGGCTCCGGATGCGCAGGCTCAGCGGCCATGGCTCATGGGCCCAGCCACTCCACGGCATGTGGGATCTTCCCGGACCGGGGCACGAACCCGCGTCCCCTGCATCGGCAGGCGGACTCTCGACCACTGAGCCACCAGGGAAGCCCAGCATCGTCCCTTTTGGACGAAGTCCAATTTATCAGTTTTTGCAAATGCCACTTCTTCACGGGTTTGGGGCTGCTCTTCCCCAGGTGCAGGGGTGGAAAAGAAGCCAGAAACCTCTCACAATACTGAAGACCCATCGGCTACACCCTCGCTCAGGCTTGACAGCTCCCGAGAAGGACCCCGGAACAGGCTGAAAGCTGTTCTACTCAGGGTCATAGTTTATTACAGGGGAAGGAAGCATTAAAATCAGCCGTGGGAGGAGGTGTACGGGGCAGAGCGCAGGAGAGTTCCAGGCGTGAAGCTCCCAGATGATCCCCCGGTGGAATCACGGGCTTTTCCTGCTGTGATGTGGATTACACACGTAAAATTTTGCCGACCACGGAAGCTCACCTGAGCCTTGGGGTCCAGAGTCTTTTGGGGTCTGGGTCACGTAGACCTGGTTGATTGCCCATGGCTGACCTCAGTCTGTAGTCTCTCTGGTGGTTGAGCGGACAAAGCATGGCCCAAAGAGAAAGCCCACCATAAATCACAGTTCTAGACTCTCCGCTGTGGCTCAGGACCCCCAGGTAAACCAAGTCACTTACTAGGCAGGACGTCCCAAGGCTTTAGAGATCACCTCCCAGGAGCCGAGGGCAAGGCCACACCTCTCTTTGGGTAATGTTAATTTCTTACGACTAAGTACCTGAGTACAGACATGTCCACAGCCATGCAGATCTACACGCAGACATCTGGGAATGGAAGTTCCATAAGTTCTCGGCTGTCCAGGGAGTTGTTTCCCAAAAGGTCCCCCTCACCTCCCTTTCTCTTTTGTTAAGTAACAGACAGACACCTGGGGCTCTCTCCCACCCTCGCCCCCTCCCACTGCTGGTCTCTTGGCCAGTCAGTGGTGGTGGTCTGTCCCTCCCCCAAGCTTTCAGGATCCTCCTTGACTGACGTCTTAGTCTGCTTGAGCTGCTGTAACAAAGCGCCACAGACTGGGCAGCTTCTAAGCAACAGGAATTTATTTCTCCCAGAGCTGGAGGCTGGGTGTCTGAGATCAGGGTGCCAGCATGGTCTGGTACCGGTGGGAGCCCTTTTCTACGTTTCAGACTCATTGCATCCTCACGTGGAGGAGAGCAGGGGAGGCAGTCAAGCTCTCCTGCGGCCCTTATCAGGGCACTAATCCCCTTCAGGGGGCTCCACCCTCATGACATCATCTAACCCCAGTTGCCTTCCAAGGCCTCATCTCTCAATAGCACCACATTGGGGTGTAGGATTTCAATATATGAATTTTGAGGGGCACAAGCATTCAGCCCATAACTGGGGACCTCACTGGTCCATACTCAACGTTGAGGTCAGCTGTGGTCAAGTTGTCCCCACGGATAGGACTGGGTACTCAGAAGCCTGGGCCATAAACCTGGACATGACTGCAAATCCAGTGTGGCTAAGTGCCCTACCTGCACTCAGATCTGCTCTTGTGGAGACGGAAGATTTATTAGTGCATTACCAAGCTCCGGCAACTTCCTGGGCCACTTATTTTCCACAACTGTGAGAGGATGGTGATAATTGAACATTAAACTATGCAATTAACATTAATGTCAGGAAATGCCATTGTGAATTGTTTTGGGAGCATTCTTTTAGTGACTTGTTGGATCCACACTTTGGATGTCTTTTTCCCAGCCTGGCTTTTACAGGAACAGGGAAATTAAAAGCACATGGCAGCTGTCAGGCATGTTTTGAATTTTGAGATCCCAACTCCACAGCTGGAGGTCTGAGTGCTTGTCATCTCTGGGTCATGTGCACTTAGAGGTTGGACGGCCCTGGAAGGCCAGGCTGCTCTGAAGACGCAGCTGCCTGCCTAAGCGAGTGAGGGGACTGGCAGGAAGTGCTCTCCCGCTGGCCACTCCTCCAGGCCCGTCCCTGGCAGAGGGAGGACTGCGTTCCTCTGGAATGTTTCAGGCCCAAGATAAACCGAGCTGGAGCCACGGGGCTGCTGGCAGAGTGCGCCCCAGTGTGTTTTCATTCCGCTGACGGCACCTCTGCCTCGAGGTCAGATGGTGCATTGGGAAGCCGGCCCATGACCTCACATCAGCAACTTGAAAGCAGGTCTGGGAGGCACACCAAAGGCTCATGGGAAGAGCTGGGGGTTGCGTTATAGGCCCCCTGTGCGCACGTGGGCGTGGGTTCTCCCAAGAAAGTAAAGTCATCAGGGTGTTTAGGTGTGAAGCCATCCTTTATTTATCCGGGGTGAGAAGGGGGCAGGGTATAGCTGTGCTGGAGAGAGAGGCTGAGCGGGGCCGAGCTGGGCTTCCCGGGGAAGGCGGCCGCCTCCGGGTCAGGTCACGCAGGTGGAGGGGGGAGGGGGAGGGGCGGTATCTGTCAAGTCTGCTTCAGCAGGGTCTCCAGGCAAAGCACCGAGGCCCTGGTCACGGGGGCGCAGGACCAGCGTTTGGGGCTGTGTGTCCCCGAGGTCTTGCCCCTTCCTGGTGTTTATAGACAGGTATTTGGCTGTGAGTGAGAGCTGGCAGGGGGTGGGCTGTGCACGTGTGTGGTGCACACCTGCCCCAGGAAGGGCTGCTTCTCTCTCTGGACTGTCATGCAGTCGGGAGCTCCTAGGCAGCAGGTTACTAGGAGGTAGCCGTTCGCAGAGGCGGCTTGTGAGAGGCAGAGGAACACTTCCGGCAGGGGCCGAGGTGGGACGGCAGGAACAGTGACCGGAACTTTGGCCAGAGCGCTCCCTTCAAAAGAGGACCCCAAGCGGTGTGAAGCAGCTGGTCCAGGGGCAAACGCGGCCTCCTCTGGGATGGCCTCCCAGCTTGCATGTTGTCTGCCAGGTCCTCAGTTTACCTGGTCTCAGATGCAGTTGCTGTTCTGCAGTTTCCCTTTGGGCAGCAGCCCCAGGGACTCTGACTCATAATGCCACCCATGGGGTCAACCTGGAAGCCTCCAATTTCCAGAGGCCGAGTCAGCCCCATTCAGTCTGGGAGATGATTAGCCAGGGCCCCAGCCCATTGGTTCTCAGACCCCTTGCTGTGGCCAGCCCAAAGCCAGTCCTGCTGGCATTCTTGGCCGTCACCTGGCCTGGCACTGCCTGCCCCACCCCATCTCCGGTGGCAGTTCCCCTTCTCAGATCTCCTGAAAGGACCTCAGGAGTCTTCTGTTGTCAGGCCTGCAGGCTTCTCGAGGATTCCCTGGCTCGGTCTCCCATTTGGCAGAGGGACCAGTGACGGCTGCCTGCAGGAGTGCCCCCTGCTCCACTCAGGGTCGCAGGTGGCTTCCCGGGCACCCGATGGGGCAGCCCCGTGTCCCAGTGACTGCTCTTCTGTAACAAACCACCCCACACTTAGTGACATAAAACAACGACTTTTTTATGCTTGTAGATTCTGTGGGCCAGGAATCTGGAAAGAAGCCTGTAGGGATGGATGGCTCTTCTCTATCTTCTGGCTGAGAAGACTCAAAGGCCGTGTTACCTCGGGCAAGGTGCGTTACCCTCTGTGCCTCAATTTCCTCATCTATGTGGTGAGGATGACGCTAGTACTGATAGGATCATGAAAAAGAGTAAATGAATCAGTGGTGAGTAAATGAATCAGTGGTGTGTAAAGAGTTTATAATTGTGCCTGGCATGCAGTAAGCAATTATGCTCTTCTGATGGTCTGTTAGAGTGATCTCACTCAATTCTCACAGCAATCCTTTGGGGCAGGTACCTTATGATGCCAATTTTATGGATGAAGAAACCGAGGCACGGGGCCATTTTGCTGGCCTGGTATCATTGGAGGGTGGGACACAGGAAGCTTCCAGAGAAGAAGCCTCAAGGAGACCTCAAGGGAGATGAGGAGAAGAGAGACCGTTGTTTCTATAAGGGGGGCAATATTGAGCCCAAAGCTGAGCTGGAGCATGGGGTATGTATGGAGCTGCCCGTGGAGTGTGGCTGGAGCCTGGACATCAAGAAGGAGTAGTGGTGGGAATGAGGGAAAAAGGTCGGCAGGGCTTGGTGAGGCCCATGTGCTTATCCACAGATGAGTGTTTACTGGGTTCATACTACATGCTAGGCCTTGTACTTGGTCTAAGAATATACCAATCAGTAAATCCATCTCTTTTCTGAGAGGCTCGATCAGTTAGGGTACATTCGGCTGGGACTCAGGAAACCTGAACAGCAAATAACTCAAGGAAGTAGAAGGATTTTCCTCACGTAACAATAAATCTGGAGCCAAACAGTACAGGGCTGATGCAGCAGCTCAGAAGTCACTGGGTACTCTATCCTCTTCCATCTTTCTGCTACACCAGCCTTAATTTGTGGCTTTCATCCTCATGGTTGCAAAATGGCTGCTGCACCTCCAGACGTCACATTCATATTCTAGGCATAAAGAGTGGGAGAAGAGTTAAGGACAAAAACAGAAGAGAGGCCAGGCTAGCTGCATCTATCCTCTTCAAGAAAGCTTTGCAGAAAGCCAGACTATGTTGTGGGCCAGTCTAATTGCAAAAGAGTACAGGAAGGAGAATACTTTAATCAGGACCCACTGCCATTTTGTCCACTGCCCTGGACAAAATTCATGTCCTCTAAGGTCCAAAGAAGGGGAGAATGGCTGTCTGGGAGGCAACCAGCAGTGTCTGCCATGGGAGTTCGGTTTGAGGGAGAGAGACAGATGTGAACAAATGATTCCAATAATTGTTATGGAAGAGGTAAGCCGAGGGTGCTGGGGAGCCCAGCAAGGGGCATGACCCAGGGAGGGCTCCTCAGAGAAGGTGGTGTCTGGTTAAAACTTAGGGACAGTAGGAGTGAGCAGAGAAGCAGAGTGGAAGACAGGGGGAAGGGAACTCCACTGCAAGGCTGGTCATGGGAAGCTCGGGTTCACGTTCCCAGCTCTTCACTGCCCCTGGGTTTGGGATTGGCTGGTGACTTGATTTGGCGATTGGACCATTAAGCACATGGCACAGGCACTGCTGGCCTTGCCCTCTGGCCCTCTTGGGATCTGCCATGAGAAGGACATGTCCAGGGTAGCTTCTCAAAAGAGGTGGGTGGTGGGCTGGGGATATATGATCTCTGCAGCCCTTTTAACCCTGAAATCCTGCTGTACATTTAAAGCATTATGCAGACGTATGTTTCTGGGATTTCACTGGGAATCAGTGAAAATAGGGCATTTTGTTCTAACATACAGATCTTGGAGACTAATTTCGACTACGTTAAGTTATTGCAATTTGTTGTGGTTCTATCTCTAAATTCCACAAGTTTTATTCACCACTGTATCTCTAGTTTCCAGATCCTGGACACTTAGCAGGTTGTCAGTAAATATTTGATGAAAGAATGATGAATGAGCAACTCTTACAGTCTAGAGGAGGAGCGAGACAGGAAAGTGAGAGATGGAAACGAGGCGTCTTAAGCATGGCGGGTGAGGAAGTACGGAGTTGGAGGAGCCCCCTGGAAACACACGTAAGAGAGACTTGGGAGATGCGAATTTCGTGAGCTGTGTGCAGCGTACAAATTTGTTGGCACAGGCAGAAGATTTCCAAGAGGATGTTTACAAATTAGAGTGTTTTTTGGATTTATGCATTTCAGTTAAATTCACTCTGTTCTGTGAAATAATTTTTGAAGACGCTCTCTCTCTGTACACTAATTAGCAATCAAAATGCTGACAAGTTTTGCAGATTTAGCAAAGGCTGGCAAAGATGATGTTTGATTTATCGGAAAACAGAATTAATCAGTGTGTGAGATTCTTTCTAATAATCTCTGCTTAATGAGTTCTGGAAACTTGCCGAAGATCTAGCCGGGCATTCAAGCCTGTTTTCTCTCAGCTTTTCAAAAGAAGATGATGTTTTTATGTGTTAGAAATTAACGCTGAATTGAGAAAACTAGCCAGTGGATAGTACCCCAAATCTCTCCCTGCTAAAACTTTGTATGTGAAGTGATAGAAAAAGTGCCAGATTTGGGGCTAAAATCTTCCTCCCACCCTTCTGTGGGCGGTGGGCTTCCTCAGGTCAGTGACCCTGCCAGCTGGGCTTGAGGTTACTGGCTTAAGTACAGTGCTGGGCTGTGTACAGCAGGTACCCATTGTCATTAGTTGAATGGATATATATTAGTGAATTACTATGGGAACTGAAACCTCTAAACTTTAATAAAATTTGTCAAGCCTACAGCAAAGTTTCAAACTTGTACCCTTCGCCTAGATTCAACTGAACATTTTGCCATCTTTGATTTCTTTCTTTCTATAAGACTGTATCTGTATTGGTATCTCTACCTACTGTACATATATATGTACTGTATACACAATACACACACATGTATCACGTGGAAATAAATTCTGACTATTATGACATTTCACACCTAAATCCTAACACTTCACTACAGATCTCCTGAGAACAAAGATGCTTTCTTATATCACAATACTTTTATTACAGTTAAAATAACAATATTATAATAATGATGTCAACTGTATAATAATATTACACAGTTAAAATAACAATGATTTTAACTGTAGAATATCCAGTCTATGCTCATGTTTTCTCAGCTCTTCTAAGAATATGTTTCACAGCTTTTTTTTTTTTAAACCAGAATCTAGTTCAGACACACATATTGCATTTGGTTGTTTTGCCTCTAATTCTTCTAAATCTAGAATGGTCTCTCCATTTGGTTTTTCTTTTCCAAGACATTCACTTTTGAAGCGTGCAGGCTAGTTGTCTTGTAGGATGCCCCACGTCCTGGATTCGTCTGATTCTGTCCCTGAGGCCTTGATATGTTCTTCTAGCCTCTGTATTTCCTCTGCACTGGGAGTTAGTCTAGAGGTTTTGTTCTATTTCTTTGGTGAAATGCTGCTTGGTAGATGTACTTGTAGGCATCAGAGAATTTTGTAGGCATCAGGAAGCCCACGGCATCAGACTGTGCCACTGGTGGTGATCTGATCACTTGGGTAAGGTGGCAACAGGGAGACGGCTCCATGTTAAGACCACTTCTTCCTTAGTGATTAGTCATCCATGGGGTGGTACATTGGTATCGTGTGAATGTCTTGTTTCCAGCAACTTCTCACCAACGATTCTGGCCTGAATCCATGGCTGCACTGGCGTTTTGAAAGGGAGCCCTTCTGTTCCTATTGCATTCTAGAGCTGAGAATATCCCATAGGGAAGAGCTTCCCCGCCCCCAATCCCACCCACTTGAGAAAGTTCTCTCCCCTCTCTGAGCCACCTTTTCTCTGGGGAGATTAATCTCAGCTCTCAGAAACTTTGTGAGACTCGGTAAGGCAAAGTAGTTTATAAACCGTAAAGTTCTGTGTTTGTTTATGCAGAACAACTGGGGAGGTCGTTACAGATTCAAGCGGATCGGGCTGCCTGCTGCTGAGTGAGGAGCATTGGAAACTCATCACGTAATGAGTGTTGTTTGAATGAATGAAAGAGTACCCAAAACACAGGGGTTCCAGGGGAACAGCAACAAATTAACATGGGGAAAACTGCATTGTAGCCCCACAAAATTTTACCCACTTTAAATTTTAAAAAATCTTGAATCTTACATTTTTTTGACCTTATTCCCTGGGCTCTTCTGATCTCAGCAACTATACCTATGATTAAGACAACTGAACCCCCCTCTTGCCCTTCAGAAATCACTGTCCATGGAGTTTTCAAAATGGGTAAAACACTGGTTCTCAATCAGGGTCAACTTTGCCCCCCGGGAGACGTTTGGCAAAGCCTGGACACATTTTTGGTTGTCACGATTGTGTGCGGGGGTGTAGGTGCTACTGTTACCTACTGGTTAGAGGCCAGGGGCGCTGCTAAACATCCTACAGTGCACAGGACAGGTCCACAGTAAAGAAATATGTGCCCCCAGACGTCAAGAGTGTGCAGGCTGAGAAATCCTGGAATGGAACAAGATGGGGACGGGGGAGACATATTGCTTTTCTTGGTGGGAAAGAGCTGAGTGAAGGGGGAAGGCTTCTGTCAGCGATCACAGCTTTCAGACCTCATTTCTTCCCTTTCAGCTGCTGGAAGAGGCAGAAGCCAGGAATTTGCTTTCCTCCCCAGAGCTGGAAGCTGCCACGAATTGTAACCCTTAATTCTGAACTGCCATGCCTCCTGGGGTTCTTCTTACCTCCCTAAGTATCTGTCTCTCCCTTCCTCACTCAGGCCGACAATGGCACACATGGCTGTCTCCATCACCATCCCGTAGGGCCCCTGAATTATTCAGCCCACGAGATGTTGGCAACCCAGCCTCTCTGGAGCCTGAACTCATGCTCCTTTGTCAGTTGCCTTTACACAGTTGTCTCGTGGGATGGGTGGGCTGCCAGTCGTCTGTCTCCTGCACTGAGCATCCCTTAAGCTTATAAATTTGCTTTGGCTGTTGAGCCTAGCTGATTTTTGTGTTTTTTTGTTTGTTTGTTTTCCTATCAGTTGATGACATTATCAACCGTGGAGCAGTGGTTTCCATTAGCGTCTTGGAGATTCTTCTCTGTAAAGAAATTTTTTCCCCATAAAAACAGAATTAAGAACTATCAGGCAGGCCAAACCTATAATGTGTAATGACTTTGAACTTTAGGTGATTTATTTTGTCCAGTTATCTTGGGAAATTGGAGCCTCATGAAAATGGCTGAAACCTGGAAGAGTTTGCTGTATTCTTCAACTGGTAGGCACTCTGTCTTACGTCTTTTTTCTAGACTTGTTATTTTTCTTGTACTAAAATGGAAACATCTACTTTATTCTTGTCCAAACTAACCAGAGGTAGCTTTTAGAGGTAATTTTTTAACATTGTAAAAATAGTTGATTATCCACCGAAAGTTTGGAAAATATAGAAAAATAAAATGAAGTGGAAAATTATCAGTAGTTCTTTTACCAAAAGAAGTCACTAGAATACTTTATTTTACTTTCACCTAACCTTTTCTCTAGAAATATTATTTTTGAATGTAATTGGAATCATACGGTTTATGTAATTCTGCATCATAATTTTTTAAAACGTTAGGTCATACATAAATCATACCAATGCTTTCTTATGTCAGTCTCCCAAGGCAATAGAAATAAAAATGAAAATTAACAAATGGGACCTAATCAAATTTACAAGCTTTTGCACAGCAAAGGGAAGCATTAAAAAAAAAAAAAAAACAACGAAAAGCCAACCTACAGAGTGGGAGAAAATATTTGCAAATGATGCAATGGACAAGGGCTTAAGTTTCAAAATATACAGACAGCTCATACAACTCGACAACAAACAAACAAACAAACAAAAATTGGGCAGAAGACTTACAGAGACATTTCTCCAAAGAAGAAATATAGATGGCCAATAAGCACATGAAAATGTGCTCAACGTCGCTAATTATTAGACAAATACAAATCAAAACTGCAATGAGGTACCACCTCACGCTGGTCAGAATGTCCATCATTAAAAAACCTACAAATAACAAATGCTAGAGAGGGTGTGGAGAAAAGGGAACCCTTCTACACTGTTGGTGGGAATGTACATAAATTGTGCAGTCATTGTGGAAAACAGTATGGAGGTTCCTCAGAAAACTAAAAATAGAATTACCATGTGATCCAGCAATCCCACTCCTGGGCATATATCCAGACAAAACAATAATTCAAAAAGATACATGCACCCCTATGTTCATAGCGGCACTATTTAAAATAGCCAAGACATGGAAACAACCTAAATGTCCATCAACAGATGAATGGATAAAGAAGATGTGGTACATATATGTGTACATATGTGTACATATATGTGTACATATATGGAATACTACTCAGCCATAAAAACACTGAAATAATACCATTTGCAGCAACATGGATGCAACTAGAGATTATCATACTAAGTGAAGTAAGTTAGAAGGAGAAGGACAAATACCATACCATATCACTTATATGTGGAATCTAAAATATGACACAAATGAACCTATCTATGAAACAGAAACAGAATCAGGGACATAGAGAATAAATTGGTGGTTTCCAATGGGGAGGAGGGTGGGAGAGGGTTGGATTGGGAGTTTGGGATTAGCAGATGCAAACTGGTTTATATAGAATGGATAAACAACAAGGTCTTACTGTATAGTACAGGGAACAATATTTAGTATCCTGTGATAAACCATAATGGAAAAGAATGTGAAAAAGAGTGTATATATATATGTATAACTGAGTCACTTTACTGTACAGCAGTAATTAACACAACATTGTAATCCAACTATACTTCAAGAAAAAATGAATTTAAAAAAAAGAATTGAGGATTTTGCAGGGTCAGAATGCACTGGACAACAGGTCTTTTGGTGGGGACCAAAAACACAGCCTAGACTCATCAGAATACTAGGCGGTCTTGAGGGTTTTACTGGAAAAATAAACTTTAAGTAGCACAAACAAGCGAACAAAAAACATTATGTCATAGAAAAATTTCAAAGTTACTACAGTCCCTTTGTGAAATAATTTTGTGTTGTTCTTTTTAAATTTACTTTTTAATTTATAGACTACTAATGATAAATTATATTGGTTTTAGATCTTTATTTCACTTTCATTTCTTTTTCTCTTTTTTAAAATAAATTTTTATTATTTATTTATTTTTGGCTGCATTGGGTCTTCACTGCTGCACGTGTGCTTTTCTCTAGTTGCGGTGAGCGGGGGCTACTCTTTGTTGCGGTGCGCGCGCTTCTCACTGCAGTGGCTTCCCTAGTTGTGAAGCATGGACTCTAGGTGCAAGGGGTTCAGTAGTTGTGGTGCACGGGCTTAGTTTCTCCGCGGCATGTGGGATCTTTCCGGACCAGGGCCTGAACCCATGTCCCCTGCGTTGGCAGGAGGATTCTTAACCACTGCGCCACCAGGGAAGTCCTTCATTCTCATTTCTGATAAATATTTTTGCTACATATAGGATGCTGGCTTGGCCATTTTTGCCTTTGAGAACTTTAAAAATTTGTCAACTGTATTCTGGTCTCCATGGTTTCTGATGAGAAATCTGCACTCATTCAGATTGTTGTTCCCTTATTTGTAACATGTCATTTTTCTCTAGTTGCTTTCAAGGTTTTTTTCTTTAGCTTTGGTTTTCAGCAGTTTGACTATGATGTATTTTGGCATGATTTCCTTTGAGTTTATTTTGCCTGAGTTTTGCTAAGTTTCTTGAATCTGTAAATTTATGGTTTTTTAACCAAATTTGGGAATTAAAAAACATTATTTATTAAAAAAATTTTTTTACATCTTTCTGGGTCTCCGATGACATGAATACTGGACCTTTTGATGTTGTCCTAAAGGACTCCAAGGTTTATTTTTTTTCCAATCTTTTTTCTCTCTATCACTGGATAGTTTCTATTGATCTATCTTCAAATTAACTGACTCTTTGTCATCTCCATTCTGTTATTGTGCCCTCCACTGATTAAAAAAAATTTGGTTCTAGTACTTCGTCTTTCACTCGGTTCTGTTTTATTGGTTCTATTTCTTTGCTGAGAACTTAAACTTTCTGTTTGTTTCAAGAGTGTTCATCCTTCCTTCATGGAGTATGGTTGTCATACATGCTTTAAAGGCTTTGTCTAATACTTCCAACATCTGGGTCATCTTGTGGTTGGTATGTGTTGCTTGTCATTTCCCTCGAGAGTTGTTAGAGTTTGTCTGATTCTTTGTATGTTGAATAATTTTGGATTGTATCCTGAGGATTTTGCATACTATGTCATGAGACTCTGAGTGCTGTTAAAAGCCTCTGGTAAATGTTGATTGTTTTCTGTTTCAGCAGGCAACCAACCTGGTTAAGGTTAGACCACAGGTCTCCACCCATCTTCTGTGGGCTGCAGGTTCAATGCAGTTTAGTTTTCAAAGCCTCTGCAGTCCTGTTCAGATGTATTCTGCATATGCACCACACAGGGTCCAGTCTAGGACCTGGCTAGCGGTCATCTTCTGGTTACGTTCTCAAAGCCTTGTCCACACTGCTTTGTGTCAATTTGCACACATACAGCTCAGAGGTGAGCCTGGGATTCATACACAGATTGAACTCCGGAATCTCTTTCTCCAGCGTTCTCCATATGTTCCAGCTCCCAGGGTCCCTCTCCTGGTGCTCTGGCTGGAAAGCTGGGGTTTTTAACTTCCTTGTGTTCTCACCCACTCCCCAGGACTGGGTCCACCGTGAGGGCAAAGCAGCTAGGAAAAAAAGACGAAATAACAGGCATCCTTCCCCCTCCCTCTTTGGACCACAGGGCCCCCTTTCCAAGTTCCACTAGTCAGAGGAAATACTTTCCTCAGAATTTTAAGTGCTCAAATGACTGCCATGCCCACTGATGCTAAAAGATTATAGCTTCACAACTGGGGCTTGTTCAGGGCAGGGCTGGAAGAGGAAAAGGAGAAAAAAAATAGAACAAAATGGGGATTTCCCCCCCACAATCTGTACTGCAGGGCCCGCCTTGCTGATTCTCTGCCCAGAAAGAGAGGATTTCTCTTGGAACTTATTCTGTTCACATCTGTTGCACGGTTCCAAGATTTGGCTGCCTTAGTGTCTAAGCCAGGAAATACAGGGGCAGGGGGGACCCCAGAACATTCACTACCATGTCTGCATTTCTTCAAATTTTGATTTCTCTCTCCACTCTGTTTATTATTGTTTATTTTTAGAGTGTTCTGATAGCTATTTCATCTATCCTATTGGAGTTTTTAGTTATAATCAGTGGGAAAGATAGACTGGGTGTAACTCCCCTCCAGAATTGAAGCCTGTAAAGTTATTTTTCATGACTGCATCATATCTCATCAAGCGCATATGTCATGGTTCCTTGATATTTTCTCCTATTGGATTTTAGGTCATTTCTATTTGTTTTCGTGATTATAAATAAGCTGCCGTGAATATCTTTCTCTGTATTAAGAATTACTGTCCTTGAAGCGTCAGCTCCTGCCCAAGAGTTTTCAGCCTGCAGGCCTGCCCTACAGAGTCCAGATTTTTCAGCCCGCAAGATACATTTTACTTATTAGGAGATTATTGCCCAATAAATGAAAGGTATATACATGTTCTGAAAAATCTACTACATGCAAAAATAAAGTTTAAAGAAGTGGGGAAAAAAGAATTATTGTCTTACAATAGATATTTAGGATGGAATTACTGAGTCAAGTAATAGGAACATTTTTAGACCCTTGTGTTTGCTTCTGTCTGGAATGCTCTGCCCTATATTCCTGCAGCTGGGTTCTACTTGTCATTCAATTCTCAGTTTAAATGTCACCTCCTCAGGGAGGCCGCTAATTCCTCCTCCACTTGCTGCATACTTTTTTTTTTCTCATTGTCTTTTTTTTAAATTGAAGTATAGTTGATTTACAGTGTTTGAGCTGTACAACAAAGTGGTTAAGCTTTATACATATATATATATATTCTTTTTCAGATCCTTTTCCATTATAGGTTATTACAAGATCTTGAATATAGTTCCCTGTGCTATACAGTAGGTCCTTGTTATTTACCTATTTTTTTTAATATTTAAAAATATTAGTTGCGGCACGCGGGATCTAGTTCCCCAACCGTAGATCAAACCCGGGCCCCCTATATCGGGAGTGCGGAGTCTTACCCACAGGACCACCAGGGAAGTCCCTGTTTATCTATTTTATATGCAGTCGTGTGTATCAGTTAATCCCAAATTCATAATTTATTGCCCCCCCCCCGTTACATACTCTTGATAACATGGCCCTGTTTTAGTCTCTCCCTGGCTCAGCTCTCTATATGAAGTTGTCATGTTCGTTGATTGTTCGGTATGTGTTCCTATTATAACGTCATCCCTTCCAGTGCAGGGATCTGTCTCTCTCACTCACGACTGTATTCCCCAGCACACAGCATTGTACCTGGCATGTAGTAGATTCTCTGCAAACACTTGTTGAACAAATGATATAGCACCATGTTTAAGCATGTGTGTTCTTAGCCTGGGTTTGGATCTTGGCTCAGACCTCAAAGGTTGCTGGGTGTAAATGACAGCGTATGAGAAGCTCAGTGTCTGGGGTCTGGTGAGCGTTCAGTGAATATTAGTGTTTACTGGGCTGCTTCAAATTGCTCCTTCTGTAAAATGGGGCAAGTAATTCTTCGTCCCTCTTCAATGTACAAAAAGAGGATATCAGTGAGAGCACGTTCAGTTGTCAGGAAGGAAGGCGCCATTCAGATTGGAGGCATGATGTCTGTTATTATGGGTACACAATAGCAAAAATATTTCAAAGGGATTGTGAAGCCCATTACAGCCCTCTGCCAAGGTTGGCAGTTAAAATGAAGGTTCTGTCCGTGGTCTCTCCAACTCCCTGATGTCTTTGCCATGGTACATTTTGAAGGAAAGTGTTGGGAAAATGTCCAGGCCAGGTGTAAGAAATGACTGTGTAATGTAATTATTTTGAATGACGTTAAAAATGTTAGTCACTGTAACTTTCCTTTCTGTGGCTGAGCACATCAAAGTGGATCCTTAATTAGAAATGGAACGAAGGATCTTTTCCACGGGCTTCTCTAGGGAGATGTTCCAAGGAGATGCACGAACATTCTGAATATTTTGGCATCTGGTGATTGTGTAGATCTATTTCCACCTCCCACTCCCTCCAGCTCTGCCTCAAGCTCTTTCTGAATGTCTGTGCCTCCACCCAACCTCACTCAGTTTCAAGCAAGCCAGGCTCAGCCTGTCCTCCCCCCCGCCTCTCCTTGCTTCCCTCCTGCCCCCATCTTTCCATCTGAGTTATGGAAGGGACCCTTGCCATAACTTAGCCAGATCAAACCAACAAACATTAATTTGATGCCTACTGTATGCCAGGCTCTGAGCTGAGGGAGGAGTGAGCCCCAAGGTCCCTTTCCTTGAGGAGCTTCTGAGTTAATGAGATCAGACACACACACACACACACACACACACACACACACACACACACACGGAAGGTTTAACAGTCAGAGAAAACTTAAGGCAGTTTGTGATAAAAGGCCAAAGTCAGTGCATGGAAACTCCTGTGGGACTGTGGGATGATAACATGGCCCTGTTTTAGTCTCTCCCTGGCTCAGATCTCTATATGAAGTTGTCATGTTCATTGATTGTTCGGTATGTGTTCCTATTATAACGTCATCCCTTCCAGTGCAGGGATCTGTCTGTCACTCCTGGCTGGCGTGTGTGTGTGTGTGTGTGTGCGTGCACGTGTGTGTGCGTATGCATGCGTGCGTGTGTGTGTGTGTGTGTGTGTGTTGGGAGGGGGATGCTTTGAACTGCCTGTCTTGAAGGCTTGGCTGTCTCAACCTAGACCTGGATATGGGATCCCAGGGGAACCCAGAGTCTTAGCTGGCTCACAGCTCGTCAGGACCCCTGCCCTCACCCCAGGCTCCTTCTCCTCTCCCGCCACCCCTGTCACACAAATAACACCACTTTGCCCCTTCCCCTGGGATGCAATTCCAGGCTCCACAGTGGCCAACATAATGCTCCCAGGGCTGGAAGTGAGCGGTGGCTGAGATGATCTCTCCTCTCACAGTGATTTAACTTCCTCCCAAGGCATAAAGTGTCCCGTCAAACTCCAAGCCTGAGAACAGAGCAAGCCTTATGCCAAATGCCCTGGAATCCGCAAGCTTCCGGAGCTGATGCTGGTTTCCCAGAGGGCACGAATAGAGGCTTTGGTCCAGGTGCTAGAGAGGACCCTGGTTTCAGGGGCAGAAACCTGCTCAAACCCAGGAGGGGGCTTTTCTGGGAGATTCTTGAGTCTTCAGTGGAACTTCAGTGCTGGGGATGCACACCAGCTTCCGGAGCAACCAGAGCTCGAACATCTGGAGAACACTTTCTCCATCTCCTGTTGTCTTCTCTCAGCTTAGCTTTCAAAATCATACTCACTGAATGTCTACAACGGATGGACTCTGAGGATATAGTGACGGTGAATCAGACACAGTCCCTGTCCTCAGGGAGCTACAGACCAGCAAGGAAAGTTGACATTAAGGCGACAAGCTGATAAAAACCTACCAGTTGTGTTAAGTGCCAGGGAGGAAACAAGCAGGTGGCCGTGATGGAGTGCAGTAGGTGGGGCTTATTTTGGATAAAGGGGTGGGAGGAGGTCTCCCTGGGGGGATCACACGCAGAGCAAGAGAAAGAAGGAAGCAGCAGGAGTATGAAGGGCAGGGCACAGAGCATTCAGGCAGAGGAATGGTGTGTGCAAAGGCCCTCTGCATATTGGAGAAAATGAAAGAAGTTGGTCGGGGGAGGGATGGGGAACGGCCAGAGCAGCTGTTGCGGCGGGGCAGGACCAGACCGGGTCCAAGCGCAAACGCCTGGGAAAGGAGTTCGCACTTCATTCTTTTTTTTTTTTTGCAGTACGCTGGCCTCTCACTGTTGTGACCTCTCCCGTTGCGGAGCACAGGCTCCGGACGCGCAGGCTCAGCGGCCATGGCTCATGGGCCTAGCTGCTCCGCGGCATGTGGGATCATCCCGGACTGGGGCACGAACCCGTGTTCCCTGCATTGGCAGGTGGATTCTTAACCACTGCGCCACCAGGGAAGCCCTCGACCTTCAATTTGACCGTAACCACTTTCCTTGCTTCTCAGCCCACAGGGCAACTTAGAGCCCCTCCCAGGTTACATGCTCCATCCACAGGTCCAGCCACCAGCCAACACCGACTGCCTGAACTCCAAACCCCCAAGGGAGAGAATGTGCAGTGGTGGCCACATCCGTCAGGTGTGGCCAAGGGCCAGCACGTGGCACAGTGCACGGGCTGAGGGCAGCTTCCAGAGCAAGGAGGATGCTGCCTCCTGGGCTGGACTGACACTTGGAAGGATGCCCACTGCATCCAGTTAAACAGTCCATGCCATCTTCCGGAGCTTTCTCTCTGTGGACCTGGAGCTGATGGTCACCATGGAAACAGAAGCTTTGTGTTCGCCACTTCCTCTTCTCTTTTCTCCTCTCCCTCCTCTCATTTTTCTTTCCTTCCTGTCCTTACACGTACTGCCTCTCTTCTCTCTATTTTTTTTTTTTTTTTTTTGTGGTATGCGGGCCTCTCACTGCTGTGGCCTCTCCCGTTGTGGAGCACAGGCTCCGGACGCGCAGGCTCAGCGGCCATGGCTCACGGGCCCAGCCGCTTGGCGGCATGTGGGATCCTCCCGGACCGGGGCACGAACCCGCGTCCCCTGCATCGGCAGGCGGACCCTCAGCCACTGCGTCACCAGGGAAGCCCTCCTCTCTCTATTTTTCTTTCCCACTTTCTACCTCACTTGTCCTCATTTCCTTGTCTGTTTTTCCTTTCTGTGTCGGGTAGCTTTGTGAGCCACCTTCAATTTCTCTTGCGAGAACAAAGTGGCACATATTCATATTCATTTCGACGTATGCACACACCCACCTACACACATAAACACAGTCACAACGCAATAATCCCAGTGTCTTCTTCCAAGCCAGCGCTACCCAAACCGTCATTAGGAAGAGAATCAAGAGCGGGGGAAATGTATTCTAGCCTTGTCATTCACCAAATGCTATTTGGAACACAGGGATTTTCATTTAGATTATCCTGTGACCCACATTTAGACGAGGCAGCGCTTCTTTGGTGTATCTGTGTGTAACTTAAAACAGCCAGAGTTTGATTGCTCCTATCTTCATAAACATAGCTATCCGCGGTGCTCAACTAAAAATACCCACAGCACGTCTTTTATTTTTTGTATATACATGACCGACCCAGATTCTTCCAAGAATGCCTCCGCCAAACGCTACACTCATTAATCAGATCAGGGCAGAGAGCCCAATGGCTGACAAGTATAAGAACTGTGTGGAGTTAGAGTTCTTCCTCTCTCCAGAGAAGAGGCTGGGACCATCTGTGTCACTAAGCGGTCTTGCGGCAGACTGGGCATTTCTGGACCACCAAGAAACTTACAGTGTGGACTGGCCTTGTCAGAGTTGTGGATACGGCAACAGAGGGCGATAAAGAGACAAGAGTTCTCTCCTTCGTGACCCGTAGAGCCAGCTGGCGGCGGAAACCACAGCAAAAAAACCATAGAACCTGTTCTTTGACTTCAGAGGGACACAAGTAACTAGGTGGCCCACTGTTCCGAGGGTGCTTTTAGAGAATGCATTAACAGGTCATGGGAGGGAAAGTGGCAAGAGTGGATTGTTTATGGGGGCCCAGCATGAAGTGAGTTAACTGCCTCGCAGGCTGGACTGGATTGGGGCTCCTGAGCCCTGGCAGGCAGTGCTCCCCAAAGGGGGAGGCCCGAGGTGAGTGCACCAGAGAGTGTCAAGGTAAAAACAAACCCTGGTTCTCCTTTGCCCCTTGGGAAATGTCTTGGCAGGACCAGTCTGCAAATGCGGGACTGTCACCTGGGCTTTGGAGCAGAGTCCCAGAGTCCAGCCTCTGCTATGCCTCGTGTGACCCTGGGTGATGAACCTGTTTCCTCACGTGTGCGGTGGCCATGAGAACCCCTCCAGAGCTGCCACGGGGGTCCCAGGAGGTGGTACGCGTAGAGCTTGCCCACAGCGGGTGGACAACAGTGACCCCTGTTATCTGAGGCACTGGGTGACCCGTGAGCGCCTGACGTGACCTTCTGGACGTGCTCCCCTCGCATCTCTGCAGCCTCCCCTCTCCCCACGTCTCTGTTTCAGCCTTCCTGGATCCCCCACGTCTCCTAGAGACCCCAAGCTTCTCTCCCCGCTATGCTCTTGAGAATCCTTCCATCCAGATCTCTCTGCCTGGACAGCTGGTATCCAGCCCAGTTCTCAGATCCATCGTTGCTCCCTGGGAAGTAGCCGGGATGCTCTAGGACTGGGGGAGGAGCTCCGCCTGGAGGAGGTGCTGCCCTGTCCCCACTCAGCATCCCCGAATTACACTTCATCACTGTTACCTTCTCTCTTGTCCACTGGACCGAGAAGCCCCAAGGCCAGGAGACCCTGGCACGTAGCCCAATGCCTGGAACACAGTAGGTGCTCAATAAGTACTTGTTGAATGAATTAGTAAATGAAAGAGCCACCAAACTAGATATGCATCAGGGGAGAAATCAGCCAGGTCTGTTATGGGTTAGACTGTGGCCCTTCAAAAGCCACGTTGAACGGCTTCCCTGGTGGCGCAGTGGTTGAGAGTCTGCCTGCCTATGCAGGGGACACGGGTTCATGCCCCGGTCCAGGAAGATCCCACATGCCGCGGAGCGGCTGGGCCCGTGAGCCATGGCCGCTGAGCCTGCACGTCCGGAGCCTGTGCTCCGCAACGGGAGAGGCCACAACAGTGAGAGGCCCGCGTACCGCAAAAAAAAACCCAAAAAGCCACGTTGAAGGCCTCACTCCTGGTATCTAGGAATGTGATCTTATTTGGAAATAGGGTCTCTGCAGCTTTAATCTAGTTAAGTGGGGAGCGGCGCTAGGGTGGACCGCCACCCAATACAAACGCTGTCCTTGTAAGAGGAGGAAGATTTGGACACAAACATGGATACGTGGGAGAGTGGGATGTGAAAACACAGAGGTAAGACTGTGTGTGAAGATGGGGGCACAGGTGGGAGGGATGCAGCCACAGCCGAGGAACACCTGGAGCTCCAGACGCCGGAAAAGGCAAGAAAGTCTCCTCCCCGGAAGCCTCTGGAGGGGGTGTGGCTCTGCGGACACCCTGATTGCAGACTCCTGGCCTCTGGAACTGGGAAAGGATAAATTCATGTGTTTGAAGCCGTCCCGTTGGTGGTACTTCGTTACAGCAGACCCAGGAAACTAATGCAAAGTCAATGGTGAGTCAGAGAGTTGCGTGTCGTTGGATGAGAAGCTGTTGATACCCGTGTCTTGCGTCTGTTACAGTCTAGGTCATTTCCACAGATATTTGTAATTGACTTGTCTGAACCAAACTGGTGCTTGTATCTGGTGGGCACTATTGGGAGGCCTGCTGAGGTGGAGAATCCTGGGATCCTGCAGAACTAGGGGGCTTGGAGAATGCCCCCACCTGTGGGCCTGGCTCTGAGGTGAGGCAGGGGCCGGGGGACCAGGGGGCCAGCCTCCAGAACCTATGGGGTGGGGAGAGGTGTCAGGCTTGATTAATGCTGATATGACATCCAAGGGCTCTTTGGGGATAGAACTCGTGATCTTGGTCATTTGCCTGAAGAGGGACCCCACATCCAAAGCCATGGATGCACAGAGGGAAACAGAATAAAAGAATTCAGCCAGGTATCCCGAGGCAGGGGCCCAATTGTGTGGTTTGGCCAACCTGGGCTCAGGGGACGTGGCTCTCAGAGCCCCATCCAGGCACTCCAGGCTGGTCTGCAGAGTGGGCCTGTGGTGGTCCTACCTAATGACCCCCCAAGGCCCTCCTGGGTGGTACGATCCCTGGACAATGGAAAAGGCCCACATCCTCCCCTCCATGGTCAAAGAACACAATAGGGGGAGAAGGATGGTATAGTCATTCGCTTGTGCTGTGGCTTATCCTAAATGAAATCAGATGCCTTCTTGAAAGCTGTCGCGTAGGGAACTTTTACTGGCTTTCCATTCGAGTCCTGCTGTAGACATCAGAGACTGACCGTCAACCTCTACATTTGGGGATGTGTCAACAGAAATTTAGGAACGTGCGATTGGAAAGAGAAATATTCTGGAAATATTGGAAAGGGAATAACCCAGCAATTAAGTCACATCAGATGCAAGGAGCCCTGGACCAAGGCACAGAGAACCAAGAGAACAGCTGGGGAAAGGGGGCAAATGGCAGGGACACAGGCTTCCATGTGTCAAGCACACCAGCGCAGAACAGAAATTACATCGCTGCTTTCTGGTATGGCACCAGCGAATTACTTTATTCAACCTGGATTCGGTACTTTAGCAAAAGATGGCTTAAAAAAAAAAAAAGTTAAGCGTAGTGTGGACTGCAGTCTGAATTTATAGAGACAGAATTTGGGTGGGATGGATTTTGCCTGACGCCACCTGTTCTGGAAGACTCCACTTGGTTGCCTGGTCCCCGTGCAGTGTCCCTGGCACCTCAGGCAGACGCATGTGGTGGTCCCGAGACTGCTCAGAGAGGGCTTCCCCACCCAACATTACCCCAGAGCGGACCCCTTCCCCTTGTCCCTGTCAGAGCACCCTGGGCCTCCCTCCCATCGTCTCTCTCTCCTCCCCTCCCCTTTCCTTCTGTTATTCCTCACCCCACCCTACCTTCATTTCTCACTTCCTCTCTCCCTTCTCTTTCTTACTTAAGTAGTTATCCAAAGCTGTCTTTTGTTGATACATTGCTTTGTTGACTTAACCCCTCCCCCCTCTAGAACATAAGCTACCTAAGGCAGCAGGGTTGGCTCCCGTGCGCATCTGTGTGTCCTAGACCCTCACAGGGTCCAAGCCTTCTCGGCACCAAGCAGACACTCACGAACTATTTCTGAGTGTGTGAATGAACCTGTGGGAGGATATCTATGGCGCTATAACCAGAACAGTGGAAGAAACATTTAAAAAATCATTCTCTAGATATGTCAATGCTCTCAGGGACCCTCAGCTGCTTCCTAAGAGAAAACTGCAGAAGGATGGATGGTTCCGTGTCACCCAGAGATCGCTGGCAGGGTCAGGGTGGGCCATGGGGTGGCGCTAGGGGGCTTGTGATGGTGACACTGTCCTGCCTCTGCCGCATGGGGTGGGCGAGGACACCGTGGGTACCCTGATCGCACCTGCCCCGGCCAGGCGGCTCACTCTGTGTGTCGTCCATCCCAACTAAATGCATTTTCATGATAACATCGTATAAAGCACAGAGATTTGGGGGGGGGGAAGATCTGACTTGAATAATAGTCTCTATCCTAATTATAGAAAGCTGTGTGGTTTGAAAGGAAAAGAGTTTTCCATTAGGAGACCTCTAAAAATAGTCACTGTGATTGGAAGCGCCTTCTTCAGATTCAGCCCATATGTTAATTACATTAGCAAATCATTTTGGCACCAGGAACAGGTATCCTACCACCCCTAGGCAGCCTCTTGCAAACACTCCACGCAGAGGGGAGCTCCCCTGGAAATGCAGCTGTTTATTTATTTATTATTTTTTGGCTGCTTTAGGTCTTCGTTGCTGTGCACAGGCTTTCTCTATTTGCGGCGAGCGGGGGCTAATCTTCATTGTGGTGCGCGGGCTTCTCATTGTGGTGGCTTCTCTTGTTGCGGAGCACAGGCTCTAGGCGTGTGGGCTTCAGTAGTTGTGGCATGAGGGCTCAGTATTTGTGGCTCGCGGGCTCTAGAGCGCAGGCTCCGTAGTTGTGGCGCGTGGGCTTAGTTGCTCTGCAGCATGTGGGATCTTCCCACACCAGGGCTCGAATCCGTGTCCCCTGCATTGGCAGGTGGATTCTTAACCACTGCGCCACCAGAGAAGTCCCAATGCAGCTGTTTAGAGCACACACACACACACACACACCCCTCTGGGGCTTCTCACAGGTACCTCTGAGCACGAAGTTCATTGTGCTGAACACGTAGGGCCAGAAACTCATAAATCCTGCCAGTGAGCTCCAGATGGGTAGAAGCCTCCCATCAGGCAGCTGCTGGGCAGTTGGAAACTTCACCAGTAGAAAACAAGGGCTGGTTATTGCAGGGGAGGTGGCCATGCGGAAAGCAGTGCTGACACCCTCCCTCCCACCGGCACCATTTGCGAGTCATTTTCATCATTCTGGCTGTTGGTGGCTTGGGACCCTGCTTCTCTTTCTCCTTCCGGAAAATGCTTGGGAATGAATTGGATCCTGAAGAAAATGTGAGAGGTTTCCTGCATAGATTTCTCATCTTCAGAGGGGCTCCAGGCCTTGTGGAGCCAAGTTGGGGGAAATCCGGTGCCCATGGGGCAAAATGTAGTATTTATTTATTATTATTTTTTTGGTTTGGCATCCCTGGTGGGGAATCTGCAGTGTGATTTTTATGAAGTACTGCAGCTTCTGGATTTAATTTAAACTTTATTCTGATATCCTGCACACGAGCCCAGAGGCTCAGAGGCAGCTGAGGGAGACTGACATGATTTATATCAGGGATGTTGGGGAGTGGCGATCTGGCAGACCCCTCAGGGTCCTTAGCTGTTTGAAATATGAGGTGCTACATCTACTGGAGTGTGGAGGCTACTGTGGGCGGGCAGGAGGGGTAAGCGAGGTGCGACATGGCACCGGCTGGACGTTTATACGGTGTTTCCAGTTTGTGAAGCATCTTTATTCCAGCTCTCTTCTGAGCTAGGTAGGCATTAGTGTCCCATTTTATAGATGAGAAAACTGAGGCTGGATAAAGTTAAGTGATGAGGTTAGCACACGGTCTTCCCATGTTCCCGAGGAGACTTCTGGAATGAAATATGGAGGTGTGGGAAGCTGGAGTGGGAGCAGGTGGAAGAGCTGGCAGGCGGAGGCTGCTTGGAGCTGGCAATGCCATTCCTGGCAGTGGACGTGGGTGAGCAAGAATCTGGGGGAGCGTTGTAGATGGTGTGACCTCATTTCTGTACCTGGGCATCACTGGTGGGGTGAAGACATGGGGAGAGTGTTGGCAGGTGGCCAGTTCATGCAGACCCTGGGGTTTGGGCATCATCCTCCAGATGGCAGGGAAGCACCCAAGTCTCAAAGCTGGATGGAAGATGGAGGATGGAGGATGGAGGATGGAGGATGGAGGATGGAGGATGGAGGAAGATGGAGGATGGAGGATGGAGGATGGAGGATGGAAGATGGAAGATGGAGGAAGATGGAGGATGGAGGATGGAGGATGGAAGATGGAGGAAGATGGAGGATGGACGATGGACGATGGAAGATGGAGGAAGATGGAGGATGGAGGATGGAGGTTGGAGGATGGAGGATGGAGGATGGAGTGGGGTGAGGTTGGGGGTGGGAGGCAGGGAGGTGGTGAAATGAGGTAAATCATTGGGCAGGAGGGGCTGTGATGGTGACACCGGGGTTCACAGGGACGGGGAAGGGGTTGGCTGGGTGGAAAGGAGGAGCTGAATGTGATGGGTGGGGCAGACGAGAAGCAGCTTGGGCCCTGGGAGCCACAGGGAAGTCTGGAACTTGATGTGTTGGGTGGGCCATCTCTTGGTCATGGACATGCTCTGCCCTGGACTGAAAGCTTCAGTGGTTCGGTCACTGTGCACCAGAAGGCCAGGGACTGAAGTAGGAGGAGGAGCTTTCAGGGTCACCTGCCCAGCTCCCTAGTTTGCAGATGGAGCAACTGAGGCTCTGAAAGGCTGAGGCACAGAGCGCCGCATCTCTGGAACCAAAGTGACGGTCTCTGTATTGCTCTCTCTGGGACCACAGCTTCATCGCCAAGGTCACATCATCCTTAAATCTGGAAACCCTTGGCTGCTAACGGCCCAGCTGTGTCGCGTTCCTCATTATTTCTCTTATTCCCTCTTCGTCTTTGTTGAAGGGACCACCTCACTGCAGGCGCCCATTAGAAACAGCCTGGTTGAGGGGAGCTCAGGGTACTGGGAAGGCAAGCACCTGATAAGGGAGCTGCAAAGCCCTGCTCTGTCCTTGTCTTGGGGTGACTTCCTGGCACAGCTGCCACCTGCCTGGCCCAGAGCGTGGTCACTGGCTGCACTGCCCGGGACTCCAGCTTCCCACGGCCAGGAGGGCTACTTCCTCACTAGGGAAGAGTAGGACGGAGGAAGCAGTGCTTGGGCGCTGACATGGGTAGACATGGGGTAGGGAGCTGGGGGAGGGATGACACAACTAGAAGGAAGGGCTGGACAGGTGGCAGCGGAGGGGACAGCACTGGAGGAAGGTGGGAGAGCCCGACCTGTGAATGCAGAAGGAGATGCTCAGTTTGGCCTAAGAAGGGGTTTATGGATAAGAGAGGAGGGGGTGAGTGTGGATACACAGGTTGAGGCCGGGGTTGAGGAGAACCCAGGCTTTACTGACCACGTGCCCTGTGCCAGGAGTGGTGCTAGGTGTGGTCATATCTTAGCGAATAAAAGCACTGAAGCTAAAAGTGGGAGTTATAATCTAGCCCTTCCCGTGGCAAGGCCCTGTTCTAAGCACTTTACACAAATTAACTCATTTACTCCCCACAGGTCTGTGAGGTGGACACTATTTTTTAAATTTCTTTTTATATAATTTTTTATTGAAGTATAACTGATTTACAGTGATTCAGGTATACAGGAAAGTGATTCAGTTATACATACATATATATATATATATGTAGGTATATACATTCTTTTTCAGATTCTTTTCCATTCTGGATTATTACAGGATATTGAATATAGTTCCTGTGCTATACAGTAGGACCTTGTTGTTTATGTATTTTATATATATATATATAGTTTGTATCTGTTAATCCCAAACTCCTAGTTTATCCCTCCCCCTCTTTTACCTCTTTAACCATAATTTTGTTTTCTACGCCTGTGAGTCTGTTTCTGTTTTGTAAATAAGTTCATTTGTATCATATTTTAGATTCCACATATAAGTGATATCATATGATATTTGTCTTTCTCTGTCTGACTTCAGTTAGTATGATAATCTCTAGGTCCGTCCATGTTGCTGCAAATGGCATTATTTCCTCCTTTTTATGGCTGAGTAATATTCCATTGTACATGTATGAGGGAGCACCGTTACCCCCATTTTGCAGATGAGGACATCGAGGCGCAGCTGCTGAGTGACTGAGCCAGACTCTGAACTCCAGCAGCTGATCCAGGGTCCCCTCTCTCAGTCACCGAACCAGCCTGTCTCTTACTGACTCAAGCATCAGAGCAATCAGAAAAGAGTGACTAAGTGTGCTGGGTGCCATGAAGGAGAAGAAGGATGCAGAGCCAGGAAATGAGGAGAGCAGGGTAAGGCCTGAATGAAATAGAATTTTCCAGAAAAGGCTCTCTGAGCAAGTGACATTTAAACTGAGACCTGAAGGCTGAAAGGTATTTCATTTATGTAACTATAACTGCAAAGGTTTCATTTGAAAAAGAAAATCTTGTATGTTGATTTTAATTGTTGTGCTATTTTTATTTCACTTCATAAGTCTCATGAATTTTTTTCTCCAAAGAGGGAGCTAAGAGCTGCGTTAGCTGAAGTGGGGCAAACTCAGGAATCTCCTCTAACTGGGTGGGAATTGACAGGAGAAGGACGGGTCCTGGCCAGGCTAACCCACACCAGAGACTGAAAATCTCCTATCTTTGTCAGGCTATAGCTGTGTCTGGCAAACCTTGTTTAATTTGGATCTCTGGGGTGTTTAAATAATTAATTGGCTTGGTTCTGGCTTTTCCTTCTTTCCTCTTTCGAGAACAAGATCCCTTGTAAAATGTAAAGGGCCGGGGCAGCTGGGGAGCGCTCTCTGCACGTTGCAAAGCCCCCTCCCCCAGCCTGAGGTGGGGGGCAGGCACCCTGGTCTCTGTTCTTGTGGGAGTAGCAGGATCTTCCTCCTCACACTGTGCACCCATCCCTAGGAGGGCTTCACCCATGTCAGGGGACGACCTGAGGACTGGGTGATGATAAATGTGGCAGGTGATGATAAAGGATAGGCAGGTACCCCGGGTCCCAGGCTGCGCTGGAAGGCCAGACGAGTCACTTGGAGGCAAATGCAGTCTGGGTGATGTGGACTTTGAAAGTCAATTTCAATGCATGACTGTTTATTGAGCACCTACTGTGTGCCAGGCATTGGGATAGGTGCTGAAGGGGACCCAGAGAGAAATCAGGCTTTGGACGCTGCTAAGTTCTTTTCATGCAGCCATGCAGCTAGCGTGTACCGGACACCTTGTGCGTGTGGGAGAGAAGCCAAGTGCTTTCTGTGCCCTCTCCTTTGGAGGAGCTCACTGGGCAGTGGGGAACTCACAATGCCCTGAGGGTCGTGGGAGCCATGTGCAGGGTGCTGTGGGAGCCTGGGGGGTGGAGAGGAGACCTGCAGTCAGGGAGGGCTTCCCCAGGGGGGCGCCTTGAAGTACAAGTGGGAGTTTGCCAGGAAAGGAAGGACCAGAGAGCATCCAGGTACTGGCCACAGTGTGTGCAAATTGGGGGTGGTAGTGATGTTGGCGGGGGGAGCCAGGAAAGAGTGAAGGCCATGGTGTGGGGTCTCCTTTCTCCATTAGGCAGTGATGAGCACGCACCTTGCTCTGCCAGGACGAGATAATCACAAGAGCAGCAGCTCACCTTCACTGAGCATCTACTATGTGCCAAGCTTTCGGCTAAGCAGTTGCAGGCATCTCATTATTAAAGTCTCACCACAATTCTCTATTAGGTCAGGAGGGTTTCTCCCCCTTTGCAGATGCATAACTGAGACTAGGATGGTGCAGTCAGCCCCTGCTCCAGGCTGACAGCTAGTGAGGGGTAGAGTCAGGGTGAGGGAGGACCTCAGGCCCATGTTGGTCTGACTCTGATGGGCTACCTATCTGTGCCCCGGTCTGCAGGTCCTCAGATGGGCCTCTCCTGGATCAGTAATTGTTTGGAGGTTGTTTATACATTAAAATACGAAATTTAAGCACTTCAATTATTGAACAGCCCTCACTCCTACCTCTGGGACAGAGGATGGAAACAGTAAACAGACAGGCTTTCTGCTTTATCCACTGGAGTTTGGTAGTTTGGGTTTAAAAATGATTTAAGAATTTTATCCAGGTTGTTACAGTGGTTGCAATTTGGGTTGGATACACAAAGCATCGGATTCTCAACCTTCTTAGAAGTAGAAATGGATTCTTAGCTACAGACTTTATGACTGGATGTGACGGCTTACCCTCCTTTCCATGTGGAGGAGAAAATGTGCTCAGGGGAAGGGAAAGGAAGTGTTTGCTGCTCCCAGAGCTCCCCATCCTTTATGCCTGAGCCCTTCTAAAGCACTCTGCCTTTCAGCATGTGAATTACAACTTGGAGCAAATCATCAGTGATACCCAGGTGTGAAGGAAAGACCCAAGACTTAAAAAAATTGTTTCCTGATTGTACCCCGAAGAGTAGATGTAATTAAATTGAATTAAAAAAATACTATGCCCTGCTTTTGATATATGCCTAGTGTTGTGATCTAAATCAGGTTATTGTAGCTCGAGAACAGGGATCTACTTTTCTTACGGTACAGGGGTGTTTATATAATATAGTCCCTAAATGGCAAAAGGGCATATTACAAATGCTTTTAATATACTGCATTTGCTTACCTATTCCTACATCTGTTACTTCCTAAAAGTCATCCGAAAGTTATGGAAGAATAAAAGTTAATTGGCGTTACCAAATCATTAATTTGGGTTGACTCTAGAAGGCAGTGCCACAAAATTGATCGGTTTATTCAATTCAGTGGAAAAGAAGAAAGTAAGTTAAGCTGGTTGACCAAAGTCTTCTGTGTGCAAATGGCAATGTAGATATCGTTTCTGTGGTTTGATCCCGCATTTATGTAATATTCTCTGTTGGCAGAAGCATTTTAGCGGGAAAAAAATGCTTCTCAGCTACATTTTTCTTTTTCATTGGGTTCATAATCTTTAACGTTTTGTCTTAGACAAATAACGAGCACAGGTGTGGTGGGCATGAGTTCTTTAGGAATGCATCAGGGAACATGAGTCTGCCTTCCAGATGGAGGTCACCTGCCCCCATGCCCACCAGCAATGCTGGAGGGGAGGTCATATAACCCCACATCATCACTGACCCTTGACACTATCCAGCTTTCTCCTTTCTGTGCAGCTAATAGTTGCCAGTTGGTACCTCATCATTTCTAGTTCTCTGATTGCTAATGACTTTGAGCATCTCTTTATACATCGTTAGTCTTTTGAGTTTTCTCTTCTGTGAGTAGCCTGTTCAGATCCTTTGCCCATTTTTCTACTGGGGCTTTTCTTCCTTATATAGCATGGGTATTGATTTTTGGTCAGATTTAAACATTGCGGGTATTGGCTCTCAATATGTTATCTGTCTGTTCATGTTGTCCAGGGTGCCCTTTGTGGAATGTAAATCCTTTATCTCAATATAAGCAACTTCGCCAATTATTTTGCCTTATGGTTTGTACTTTTGAGGTTTTATTTCAGAAGTTTTCCCCATCTCTAGGTCACAAAGATATTTTCCTATATTTTCTTCTACTATCTTCATGGTTTTGCTTTTCACATTTAGCTCTTTAATCCATTTGGAGTTTACGTTTTTGAGTGGTCTTAGGTAAGGATCCAGTTTTAGCTTTCCCCACATGGAAAGCCGGATTTCCCAATGCCACAGAGTGAAAATTCTACCTTGCTTCATAACGTTCTCACATTGTGTATCGTTCCCATTACACGTAAGTCTGTATCTAAGCTCTCTCATTTGTTACGTTTGTCTGTGGTCTGTTTTTGTGCCAGTACCGTGATTTCTATTTCTTTTTTCCCCCCTTTTTTCAACTGTGACTTTGGGATGTGTCTTAATACCTAGTTGGACAAGTTAAGGCTATCTTAGCTATTTCAGGACTTTTTTCTTTCCATACGTATTTTAGAATAACTGTATTGAATTTCTCAAAAATCCAACTAGATTTTTTATTGTCTAGAATTTACTTATATTTACAATTAATTGATTTATAGATTAATATGTAGGGTGAGAATTGAATCTTTATGATACTAAGTTATCCATGAAAGGGCATGGAATTCTATCTTGTCATTTGGTCAGGACATCATCTAAGTTCTTAACTAAAATTTCAGAGTTGCCTCCTTACAGGTCTTCTGTATTCTTGGTTAGATAAATTCCGAAGTATTGCTAGTTGCGGCCATAATTAGTTACTACTGTGAATTGATCTTATCTTGTGTTATATTGCCTGATTCGTTATCACTGGTTTTTACTCATCAACCTATCTTGCAAAAACTGTGTCTTATTTTGCCTGATGATTCTGCTGGTCTTTCCTGGATAAATGATCAGATGATGAATCTTTAATAATAAAGATTTTTTCTCTTTCCTTCTTAAATTTACACTCTTTTATCCTTTTTTCCCCTCTATCATTGGCCACAGCTTCCAGGACCCTGTGAAACAATAACAGTGATGGTGGACACCTGGCCTTGAATCCAGTCTTAAAGGGAATGTACCTAAATTTGATTCTATTAATTATAATGTTTGTTATAGATTTTTGGTACATAACCTTTATCAGGATAAGAAAGTTCCCTTTTCTTTGTAGTTTGCTAAGAGTTTCTTCCCTAATTAGGTGTTGAATGTTAAGAAATGCTTTTCAGATTCAGATAATGCATTGACAATTCATTGATTCAGATAATCAGACAATTTCTGTCTTTTGGTCCATTGCTGTGATGAACTACATAGATAGGGTTTCTCCTGTTGAGCCAACCTTGTATTCCTAAAACAAGGCTAGCTTTCTTATACTGTATTAAAAAAGAAGCTGTTGGGTTCAGTTAGCTAACACTTGACTCAGGATTTCTTTGCATCTGTTTTCATAGTAAAATGAGCTCATTATATTATTTTCATATATTTCCATCCCGTGGTTTTAGAATCAGGATTACAGTAGCCACATAAAATGATCTAAGCAGCTTTCCCTCTTGTTCTGTTTCCTAGAATAAAACTGTTATGAGATGGGAATTTTGGCCTTTTAAAAAGTTTGGTAAATTCACTTGTAAAACAACTGTAACTTCTTTACAAAGACTGGCTGACTCCCATTTTAATTTCTTTACTATTGTTGGTCTCTTTGGGTTCTCTCTTGTGGTGTCAACTTTGGCATTTTATATTTTTCCTAGGAATTTATTAGATTTTCAAATTTGTTAAGCTTATAATACTTTCTTGTTATATTTTTGGTCTCTATTCTATGAAGCTCAGTATCTTCTGTGATGTGGACAGAGCAGGGATTTCTCCTGCAGAAACTGCAGTACAACACCTGGTTTTGGGTTTGGTTGCATGAGAATAAGCTATAGGAGTGGGTGGTCTTTTCCATTTCTGAGGCCTCCCTGAGTTTGTGGACTAAGTGCGTTTGGCATTGCTGTTTCAGAGAGCCCTGTACCCTGACAGTGGAAGAGAAAGGGGAAGGCCTGAGCTTCAGACCTTTGAAAACTTTTTTTCTGATCTGGGCTAGAGTGCGGCAGCCCCATGTGTTGGTGGTGGGCCGGGGGGACAGGAAAGAACCTTCCTAGACTTTGTGTCCTGGTTTCTCACACTGAGTTCCTTTTCATGCAAACAGTGATTCCACAGAGATGAACGCTCCTTCTCTTTTAGGTTTCATGCATTAAGTGACCACGGAAACAGCTCCAGAATTTCCACTGTGAGGAATTTAGATCCTAAGCAATCCCACTGGAAGAAGGGGCTAGAGATTTGCTGGCAGCTAAAGCCACCCCCAAGAACCCCTCAGGACTAGCACTGGGTGGGCCTGTGCCTAAGTGCATCTTGGGCCCTGTGATGGGTCAGAGACTAGTGGGAACAGGCTTAGACCTGCAGGAAGTCATTACTGCCCATCGGCCTGCAGAACAGGAGCTGAGGAGGGGGGCTTCAGGGCAGCACAAAGATGCAGCCACCAGTAGGACCCCTGGGGCCAAAGTAGGGAGGGACATGGAAGGGTTGGGGGAAGGAGTAGTACCCAGATCTCTCTCCCCCACCCCCCATCTCCTACTGACACCTCTTATTGACCATAACCAATCAGAAACCAGAGGGCAAGGATGTTCATTCCACAAGGGTCAGCTTTTAGGATGCAGACGACCGAGGGGGATAGAGATGGGCATGGATACATGGAGAGAAATCAGCACAAAGGTTAGATGTGATCATACCTGCAAATTGTCCTGTACATAGTAGGTGACCAAGGAATGCTGTATCTCCAGGAATACTGGGCAGCCTCTGACTAATCTGAGTTCAATGTCTCCCCAAGTGTCTGTTGGTATGATTTCTTAACAGTTTCGACAAGAGCATCTTATTGTTTACAAATGGAATATCTCAAGCCAAAGCAAGTTTCCTCAGGTCAAACTAAAAATGAAATCACAGAGCAGAGGCAATACTGAGGAGAGAAAATGAGCTGCAGGGGTATGGGACCCATGAACGAAGAATGAAGCTTATCGAAAGATGCCAAATCTATAGAGTCTAGGGGTGAGAGCAAACATGTTGAAAATTAAATATGAAATGGGTGATTACGTAGTAATGAGACGGAGGACATTACAAAGGACCCTGCCATTTAAACTACCACATCTCAACAGAGTGATGAACGGGAAAAACCCTCCAGCTTCGTAATTATAATCATCGTTGCCATAACAACTTAGTATCTCTCTTTGTGAGCAGCTATCTCGCGACTATATTTTTAGCAATGACTGTGCCTGAACGTGTATTTTTCTTTATATAGCAGCTAATTTTTCAAATTACCGATTTAAAAAAAAATCCATTTTCATTCTCTCTGAGTGTAAACGTCTCAGGGATAATTAGGGAAATGAGCAAGTGTGAAAGTTCGTTATGAAAAATGCTATAAAAGTATTGATGTCTTGACAACATTTGTTTCAACAGAATGTTCCCGGGACCTGTACACTCTATTGTTCCTTGTCAAGCAGCTTAACATAAATCTTCTCTGTGGGGCTCATAAATATTTGAAAAATTATTAGCTCTGTGAGGTGTCTGAGGATTTGTTGGGGAACGGAAATTGGCTTAGCGGAATCCTGAGTCTCAGGAACGAATGAATGAATGAACACTGGCTCACCTTGCTTAAGAGAAATGCACATAAACAGATTCCCAACTGAAGCAAACCATGAGTTGACTTAAAAACAAAACAAAACACCATTTGAAGAACTCAGAAACCAGAGGGGATTCTGAGCTGCCATTCTGGTTTCCAAATTTGCCCCAGCTACCACACCCAGCTGGAGGGGTTGCTTTCATAGCTTGGCAAATATCCAAGATTAGTTAGCACTTTACTGAGCTCCACTTACACTATTGGGAGATGAAAACAGCTGTTTGTCAGGGTCCTAGACTTAAGTTAAATAAATACATTATTAGGTTGAGAACAAAAAGGTCTCAGAAAAAAGCACTCTCTGCTGCTGCCGTGAAAGCCCCTTACTCATGATTAGTCATGCAACAATGACTTACTGAGAATCTTCCATCTTTCTTGTACTCTGTTGTGTCTGTGGAGGATGTGAAATTAGCAGATTATAATAATTACCAGTTTATAAAGATTTTATAGACACTGAGCAAGGGGCAGTGAAGAGTATTGCTGCTGGTTGGTGCACTGGGGGAACTACGTTTGGGTGGGTGCGTGAGCCTGAGTCCTATGCAGAGGGGTTGGACTTATGTGAGATGCGTAAGCGCTTTAGGTTTTTCAATAGGCAAGCAACATTATACATGGGTGCTTCAGGGAGAAAGCTGGTAGCTTCCCATGTGGGGTGAACAGCAAGTCACAGAGGCCAGAAGCAGAGACACCTGCCAAGCAAGTGTCCCAGTAATCTGACGCGAGGCTCTGAGCAATGGACCAGGATACTGCCAGTGGGAATGGAGGAAGAGGTGAGTTAAAGAAGACGTGCCACAAGAAGCAACAGGATTCAGAGACGTGTCAGCAGTCTTAGAAGGTAAAGCATAAATGGGGCAAAGTCTTCATCTGGGAAGCTGAAGAATGAAGGAATCCTCCCTGGCAGATAAGCTGGGGTGGAGAAGCAGGATGCGGCTTGGTGAACAAAGGAATGAGGTCAGCTTGGCCAACCCCTCTTCCTAAACTTCGTGAATTCTGGCTGTGCCCTGCAAAGTTCCAGGCGAGCAGCCCCAGAGATGGAGAATCAGAGGGAGACAAAGGCAGCTCCAGGAACCGTGCAGCAGGTTGCTACATGGGCATCAGTGCCAATTCTTGTTCTGTTTGGTCTGCTTGCTTTAATTATGTGCCTCTCCACGGAAAACAAACAAGCAAGCAATAATACAGAGAACAGTGATTAGTGAGATTCATTTCCTGATTCGAGGGATGTGCTGAGAATCACGTTTGAGTGGGACATTCTCTGTTCGTTTACCAGACGCTGCAGAGGAGGTGTATGTTATTTTAGCTACCTAAGAGGTGACAGGAAAGCAACACGTTTTCAAAACTTGTGGGTTTGGGGCCATCAAGACTCAGGCTGCCTGACTTTACCGATTGGATAAAGGCAGAAGAGAAGGATTTAGTCTGACCGCCACTAGTTTGCTTTGTGTCCTTGGGTGAGTCTGGGCCTCAGTCTCCTCCCCCGTAAAATGGGAGGGAGAAGGTTCGTCTCAAACTTTAACTGTATCAGAATTATGTGAGGAGCTTCTAGACGTGCCGGCACCCAGTCCCACCCCTCAGGAGATCCTGTAGGTCTGGGGTGGGTCCTGGACATCTGCGTGTTTAGCAAGCTCTGGGGTCTCTGGTGGAGGCAGTGCAGGGTGCAACCCTGCCTGGATGGAGGATTCCAGGTGACCCTCTCGCTTGCGCTTTGCACAGCCGGTTGGATCTTCTGGGTGTGTCACTGGCTGCTTTTTGGCCACTGAAGCCCCGTGTGCACTTACTCTGTTGTCTGGAGTGCCTGGCTTTAGATAAAAGAGCCCCTGTGAGTGAGCCCCGGGGGATATATCCTGGAAGAGGGTGGGAAGGCATCCAGAGGGGGTCATGGACCAGCCCAGCCCAGGCCTACTTGGAGAGTAGAGGGAAGGGAAGGGGGCCTTCCTCTTCTCTCACTCTGGAGACCTCTGCGGGCTCTGGGTTCCAGCATGTCCTGGGAAGTTGACAACCAAGTCCAAGGCCTCCTGGCCCTTGGGGATAGGGCAGGGCCCTGCCTCAGCCTGCCCCCCCCCCCATCCATTCTGCTTTGGCCTGAGGTCTGGGAGCCCAGGAAACCTGCCCTAAAGGATGGCCTGGTTAATCGGTCTGTGTGGGGATAATGAGAGAAAACCAGATGGTAAATAGGGGAGGCCAGAGGCAGGGGATGGCCCAAGCCTGCTCACTGTGTGGGCTCAGAAGTGTGACTCCAGGGAAATGGGGAGGCCTTGCCTGAGTGCCCAGACCCAACTCAGTGGCACCCTGGAATGGTAGGGTCCACAGGGACTGGGAAGGTGATAGCCCAACTGCGAGTTGAGGGTCAGTCTGTCCCTGGGGTCAGCAGAAAGGCTCCCCAAAGACATTTCTACCTGAATCCTGAGCTTACATGGCAAAATGGCCTTTGCAGATGTGACGGAGGTCACCACCTTACGAGAAGGGGATTATCCTGAATTATTTGGGTGGGTCCATCCGATCCAGGAGTAGAGAATTTTCCCCAGCTGGGAAGAGGGAAGATTTGGCAGAAGGGGAGAGATTTGAAGCCACTGGAGGGACTCAACATGCCAGCGCTGGCTCTGTGATGTAGAGGCCCCATACAGGACCAGAGAGAGGCTGCCGGCAACGCCTCATGGCCAGCAAGAGAAGGAACACAGCAGCACCTGGGAGTGAAGACTGGCCAGTCTGATGGCCGGCCAGTAAAGGGGACCTCAAGGCTACCACCTCTGGGAACTCACCTCAGCCAACACCTGTGTGAGCCTGGAAGATTCTTCCCCAGAGGCCCCACCAGGGAATGCAGCCTGGTGATCGAAGTCTGGATTTTAGCCTGGTGACCCCCGCTCAGACTTCTAGCCTGCAGACCTGTACCATAATAAGTATGTGTTGCTTTAAACCACTAAATTTGTCGTAATCTGTTATAGCAGCAATAGAAAACCAATGCAGGCCCCATTTCCCCAACATCCCAGCCTGAAAGATGAACACAGAGTTTTCCAAGAACATAAGCTACTTTTTCAAAAGGTAGTGTGAGCTCCCTGCCCTGAAGACAGGAACCTGCTCATCGGATGAACGAAATGCGCCCTGTGACCGCTAGGACGTCAGCCGGAGGATGACTCCTCTTCTCTCCTCACCCAACAGGGTCCCTTCTCAGTCAGGAGCAGGGCTCCGCCCCTCTCCTCCCCGACACTTTACTCCTCGGAGCCCTGGGGACCTGGGTTCCTCATTCACAGTTCCTGAAATAGGATCATGGTCAGGTTGAGGAAAGGTCTGTCTGGCCGGTGGGGAACCCGTGTCTGATGTGGAGCCAGGGACGGGGTAGGGGTCAGGAGAGCTGGAGACTAGGCTTCGGGCTCTAATTTGCTTTAGGACCTTGGGCCGATCCTTTCTCATCGCGGGTCACGGTTCCCCAACCTGTAAAACGGCTCGAGGTTCCTTCTAGATGGAAACTCCTTCGAGTCTCTGGGGAAGCAGGCGCCCAGCTCTGGCCGGCTTCGGGAGTGCGGGCAAAGGGGGAGGTTTGGAGACAGTAGATGGGGTGGAGGGGGCTCCCGACACCCGACTCCAAGGGCCCGCCACCGCGGGGTCGGCCGGAAGGGGAGGGAGGAGGGAAGGGCGGGGCCGGCCCCCCTGCGCCCGCCCCGCGTCTGGGCGCGCCCCTGCCCGCCCCGGCCCGGCCCAGCCCAACCCAGCCCAGCCCAGCCCAGCCCAGCCCGGAGAGCGGGTCACACGCGCCGCCGGCCGGCCGCCTGTCTCCGCGTCCCGTGCGCCCCGCTGTTGAGGCCGGCGCCCCTGCCCTGCGCCGCTGTCCGCGCCCGCCGCCCGCCCGGCGCTCCCGGCGACCGTGACCCTGCCCCGGGCGCGGGGAGGAGCGGGCATGGCCCGCCGGGGGGCAGCCGCGCTGGCGCTGGCTCTCGCGCTGCTGGCGGTGGCCCTGGCCGGGGCCGCGGCCCAGGGCGCAGCCGTCGAGGACCCCGACTACTACGTGCAAGAGATTTGGAGCCGGGAGCCTTACTACGCGCGCCTGGAGCCCGAGCCCTTCTCGCCGCCGCTGCCCGCGGGGCCCGGCGAGGAGGAGCGGAAGCTGCGCGCGTCCGAGCCCAGGGCGCCCAAGAAGGCGACCAAGCCCAAGAAAGCTCCCAAGAGGGAGAAGTTGGCTCCGGAGACGCCTCCGCCAGGTAAGTAACTTTTTGCGCTGCGCGGCCCGAGGGGGCGCCCGTGGCTGTGCGCCTGTCCCAGCGGTGGCCCGCCGGGTCTGAGGCGATCGCTGGCTTCGCAGTCCGTGTGTCTGGGATGAGAGACCGGTGAACCTCCCCATCGCTGCCCCCCACCCCCTTCCTAGCCACTGCACTGCGCATCCCGCGGGCCCCTCTGAGCGCCCTGGAACTTAAACCTGACCGGCGGTCCCCTCTCAGGTGGAGACAGACTGCAGTTGGGAAGCTGCCTGGGGAGCTGGTTCCAATACCCCAAGTTTGAAATTTCCTGGGCAAAGGATCTTTCTGCCGGACACTTCTTCCTACTCTGCCTACTTTTTCAGTCTTCTCCCAGGGCGTTTTCTTGAGAGTGAATTTCCTACTTGGCGATGTGACTAGTTGGTCTGTTTCGGCACCGTGGCCTTCTGGGGAGAGCTCAGCGGCGGGCCTTTCCCCAGGCAGGGTCCCCTCTCGGCCCCCTCCCTCCTGCTTTCTGTGGGTCCCTTGAATCCTCTGTCCAGTAGGGGCAGGATGGCAGAGCCTCTGTAGGGGAGCCTTGGGCTGCAGCTGGACTCCTGTGCCGGAGGAGGGGTTAGGGAAGCCCAGTGGCGCCTGAGGCCAGCCGTCTCTCCCAGCCTTCTCAGTTGCATCCCCACTTTCTGCCTGCCCCGTCTTGGGGAAATGACTTCCATTTAGTTTCTTACACTCCTTGAGAAGGGGGACTTTCTCTTCATTGTCCCAAATGTTCTTTGCTGAAATTGCAGAGGGCTGCGGTCCTAGTATTTAAAGATTGAGGCATGAGGCAGGATTGTGGCCAAATTCTCCGGCCTTGTAACGGCCTTCCTTGAAAGGAGATACATGCCAGTGGCACCATTACACAGCTCCTGGCATGAAAGGCATCACCTTTGTTTGGTTAAACTGTTCACAAGAGATAGCAGCGAGGCAGTGGGGAAGGAGTGGAGATGGCGGCCCAGAACTCTTGAGTGTGTGGGCCCATCTCAGCAGCTCCTTTGCACTTACCTGGAGGGGGAGTCCTGCCATATTTCAGTCTGTGGGCGACTCTGTACATCTGCAGGCAGTTCTGTGAGTTGTGTAACAGGAATAGGAGCTGGGAAAAGACACTCATATTTGTAGACCATCTGCTGCGACTTTATTAGGAGATTTACGGGCATCCGTCTCATTCATTCTTTCAGGGGCTCTGAGGGGTGGGTATTCTTGTGACTTGACAGATGAGGAAACTGAGGCTCTGACCACGTAGGCAAGCTGCTTAGGGTCACTCGTTGGCGTGGGAGATTTGAAAGCCCTTCTCCTGTGCTTTTAACTCAAGACCTTTTTTGTTTGGTAGTTTGAATCAAGCTGGCATGTGTTTTTGTTTTTTTAGTATCTGCTACGTGGTTAGCACAGCGCTGGGCGTGGTTGGGAGAGGTGGGTGGGAGAGGTGGGTGGGAGACACATTTGTTAGGTTCTGGTATTTACTGGGGGGACGGCAAGGGGAGCATGGAAGAAGCCGCAGACTGAGAGTGTGAGGACTGCACTTAACGCCCGGGTCTGGGGCTCAGCGCTCAGCTTCCCGGACCTCAGCATCTCTATCTGCCCAAGACGACTAGTGCCTGCTACCTTACTTGTCAGCTGTTTGATGAGCTTTTCAACAAAAGCTTGCAGTGTGTCAGCTCGTGGTTGTGCTAGCCCTTCTGTGAGTTCTTCATAATTCCGCAGGTCCTTACGGAGAACCTTTCCAACATCAGATGCTGGGTGAGGTCCTGGGGGGAGGGGAGCGCAAGACAGCCCCGGCCCCGCCCTCCTGGAAAGCACCAAAGTTGGCGGCTTGGAGAAGGTTATTGCAGGTGTGTTGAGGGCTGCATTGCTGATTCCCCAAAATAAAAACAGGGCCCTGGAAATTCCAGAGACTCAGCTTCTGGAGAGCTGCCTCCAGGCCTCCTGCCTGGAGTGTGTGTTTCTAATAAATTGTGTGGGGCTTTTCAGAGCTCCCCGACTCTGACAAACTAAGTGTAACCTTGGTCAAATACTTTCAAGTCTGTTCTCCCCATCCCGCCTTTTTTGGCACTTGACCACTGGAACCCTTTATCCTGGACCCCAAGTGGGGGAGCTTGGTTAAGACTGACTTTGATTAGGGGGGGTCAGTGATAGTTTGTGCAGTTAAATTGCAGTAAGAGGAGATGATTTTGCCCCCCTTAAGGCGTGGCTTGATATATGTATAGAAGCATTCGTTTCTGTTTGCTGTGAACTTCTGGACTGGGTAGATGGTGCCTGCTGCCTACCAGGCACTGTCTAGACACTGAGGTGGGAGTGAGAGGTAAGACTTAGAGAAGAAAAAGAAAGTGAAAGCATATGTAACTACTCATTGAAAAGTCTGTCATGTGCTTTGTCTTTGCAGGTGATGAAGTATTTTCCAGATAGCCGGTATCTTGCATAAGGGCTGGGCTCAAGGGAAGATGGAAGGCAGATGTTCTGTGCGTCAGGGTCTAGGATGGAGTCTTGTCTGAATCCCATAGGGAGGTATACTTAAGGAGCCAAGGGCATTGGGGATTTGATCTTGGTGTGAGTTTGACTTGCCCCTTGACTGTTCTTTCATGCTACCACAGAAATGTGCAGTGGATGTCATGGGCTGACATTCTCCTGGAAGTGGCTTGGACAGCTGAATCCTTTGGTTAATTGAGAGCACTGCATTCTTCCACGAGTGGCTGACAGATTCCGGAGAAGTAGAGCTCTGATGTGCTGAATAGAGTGAAATCTTAAATTTTTTTTAAAGTTTTTATTTGGAAGTAATTATAGACTCACAGGAAATTGCAGAAATAGTGCAGAGAGATCCTGTATACCAGGGGTCCCCAGTACTGGTCTGTGGCCTGTTAGGAACCAGGTGGCATAGCAGGAGGTGAGCTGCGGGTGAGTGAGTGAAGCTCCATCTGTATTTACAGCCGCTCCCCATGGCTCACATTACCGCCTGAGCTCCACCTCCTGTCAGATCAGTGGCGGCATTGGATTCTCATAGGAGTGCGAACCCTGCTGTGAACTGCGCATGCGAGGGATCTAGATTGCGCGCTCCTTATGAGAATCTAACGCCTGATGATCTGAGGTGGAGCTGAGGCAGTGATGCTAGCGCTGGGGAGCGGCTGCAGGTACAGATTGTCATTAGCAGAGACGTTTGACTGCACAGAGACCATAATAATCAGTTGCTTGCAGACTCATACCAAAACCCTATCAGTGAGTGGCAAGTGAAAACAAGCTCAGGGCTCCCACTGATTCTGCGTTATGGTGAGCTGTATAATTATTTCATTATATATTACAAGGTAATAATAATAGAAATAAAGTGCACAATAAATGTAATGCGCTTGAATCATCCCAAAACCATCCCCCCAGCCCCCGTCTGTGGAAGAATTGTCTTCCATGAAACTGGTCCCTGATGCCAAAAAGGTTGGGGACCGCTGCTGTATACTCTTTCCCCAGCTTCCCCCAATGATAACATCTTTTAGAACTACAGTACAGGATTTCTTAACCTTGGCAGTATTGACATTTTGGGGCCAATTGTGTGTGTGTGTGTGTGTGTGTCTGTGCGCGTGCGTGTGTCTCAGGGCGAAGGCTGTCTTGTGCATTGTAGGATGTTTAGTAGCATCCCTGGCCTTGACACACTAGATGCTGGTAGCGCCCTCCCCCAAGTTGTGACAACTAAAAATGTCTCTAGACACTGTCACCTGTCACCAGTGGGTTGAGAATCACTGCTCTATACAATGTCAAAGTAGGAAATTGACATTGGTACAATACTTTTAACTTTTAGGTTACCTTCCCTGGTTTTCACATGCACTCATTTGTGTGTGTGTGTGTGTGTGTGTGTGTGTGTGTGTGTGTGTGTGTGTGGTTCTCTGCATTGTCTCACATCTATGGATTCATGGAACCATCACCACCATCAGGATACAGAACTGTGAAATCCTTTTCTGTGGTGGACTGGGACTCAATATCATAAAATTTCTGAGGCCCTCATTGTGAACATCGGTAACTCCCAGAATTTTAGAACTTCAAGGAACCTAAGTGTTCATTGCATGCAAGTTCTTGTTTATTGCAAGATTCCGACAGTGGGCTGCTCGGTGTTAAAAAATGATTGAAGAAGACAATTTAGGTGATATAAACTTTTTTTTAACACTTTCATGAAATGGACAGTCTCCTTGTGGAGAATGGCAAAATGGGGCGGAAGGCAGGAAGCTTTTATAGGACAAAGAATAAAGAACAAGGAAGGAGAACATAGAAAATATCTGGTTGGCTGGGGTGTCACAGTCCACTTTGTTTGGGGTGAGAAGACCCAGAGTTGGCTTGGCGTTGGGGAACTGGCTAACTATTTCTGACTAAGGTTGTTAGGAACAGGAAGCTTATCTAAGTTTTGTTTCCTGATGTGGCACCCCGGGTAAGAGCAACTCCATCTTGGGCCTGGAAGTTTACCTTTTTTAAAAAATTATTTCTTTTATTTTTGGCTGTGTTGGGTCTTTGTTGCCACACCCGGGTTTTTCTCTAGTTGTGGCGAGCGGGGGCCACTCTTTGCCACAGTGCGTGGGCCTCTCACTGCAGGGGCCTCTCCTGCTGTGGAGCACAGGCTCCAGAGCGCAGCCTTAGCAGTTGTGGCGCACGGGCTTGGCTGCTCTACGGCACGTGGGATCCTCCCGGACCAGGGCTCGAATCCGTGTCGCCTGCATTGGCAGGCGAATTCCCAACCACTGCGCCACCAGGGAAGCCCCTGGAAATTTACTTCAACGCCAGTCTTGGCTCACACGTTTCTACTGACGGGTGCACACCACCTTGCCAGGTTGCTTATCCATTGGATAAATAGTACTGATTGCTAGCATGTTCTTCTTCACAGGGACCTGGCAAGCTGCTTCTCTCTAATTCCATTTATTCAGCTGTTTCTAGCCAAATTCAATATTTTCTAGATCCCTGCAGTTGGAATGCTTTGAGGTCCAAAGAGTGAGTCTCCTGGCCCCAGTTTTCATCATCCCAGGGTGAAGAGTGAGATGACGGACCACATTCTGGGCGTGGGAGTGGATTTGGGGTGTACTTCTCATGTCATTTCCAAATTGATGGACTTGGTTTGGAGCCATACTCTTTGTAGAGAAAAAAATGGAACAGAGAAGTAAACCACAGTTATATAACTGATTTGCCTTTTCCCTCCCAAGTGGTAGGAAGAAACAACCAAGTTAATAAACAAGACTCTTAATAGGTGATTTGAAGATGTTTTGTTCTCCCCCCTCCACTGGGTTAGAAGTAGCCTTTAACTTCTGGGTTCCTGCTTGCTTATTGCTTTCTTCAAGGACTGGGAGCACGCACCTCTGTTGGAATACACGCGTGATTGCCTTGCATCCATGGTTTTGGTCCACGGTCTTGAGTCCGTGGAATTCGCAGAGTGGGCAGCGATCCATGTTTGTTCGTATGTCTGTGCCCAGAATTGGAGAGTTTGCACTTTGTACTGTGTTGCCCCGGCTTGGGGGGGGAGGGGGGGAGGCGGGCGGGCAGCGATAATCAAAGAGTTGTTATTTGAGCATATTTGGTTATAAACAAAGCCCTTTCTGTTAAGCGCTGCCAGCTAGTTGCTGGAAAGAGCTTCACTTCTAAGCTTTTGCTGCAACACTCTTCAGGGCGTCTTGCAAGGTTTGGCCTTCAGATGGAAATGTCTTCTGCCGGGCAAAGCTGGAGTGTGAGGATTAGATGAATGTGTTTGTAAATATTTCACTATATACTTTAAAAGCAATCACAAGGCTATCAGCACGCCTAAACAATAACAAGAAATCTTTATATCATGGTATTATATGTTCTCTTGAAGAGTTAAATCCAAAGTGTTTGGTCCAACTCCCTACAAAATTCCAAGGGAAAGGACTTTTTATAAAAAAAGGTCTTCTCACATACATCAGCAAGCAGCTTTCTAAGACACCACCTCTGTTTCCAAAACGCTTTCCAAAGTCAGCTATTCGCGCTGGCACATCTCCTCTCGACTGTGCCCATGGTTCCAGAAACCAGGGTTTGTGCGTGGATAATGAAGGGACAGACACTTGCGTGTTTGGGGAAGCTGGGTTGGATGCTATGGTTCTTGAAAATAGCCACCGCGTTTCCTGCGTGCCCCGGGCATCCCTGGCTGCCAGACCTCACGGTGGATGGTGGCTTCAGTCCCGTGGCAACAGCAGCCTGGGCTCTGGAACCTGGCCACGCCACGCGGCATGCGAGATCTTAGTTCCTGACCCCGTGCGCCCCGCAGTGGAAGCGTGGAGTCTTAACCACTGGACTGCCAGGGAAGTCCCTTGGAACCTGGATTTTTGAGGTGGGGGTCTCCGCTGGATGTCTGAGGTGGCCAGGGAGCCTGAGCTCTCAGGCTTTGTACCTCCAGCAATGGCTCTGCCTTCTGTGGCCTTCTGAGGTCCCTGCCCCCATCACTGCTTTTCTGGGATCATGAAACCCATAAAACTGGGGTGGCTTTGGATGGCTACGGGAAGGGCTAGTGTTTGTAACTGGCTGGGATCCCATCGACGACTGATCTGGGTATCGTAGGATGGTCAGAGCCACACAAGACACTTTCAAATGTTCATTTAAGACTTTTCATTTAAGACTCTAGATTTTTATGGAATACTTGATCCATGAGAGGCACATGGAAGGGTTTGGCATAGTTTTTTTTTTTTTTTTTTTTTTTTTTTTGCGGTACGTGGGCCTCTCACTGTTGTGGCCTCTCCTGTTGCAGAGCACAGGCTCCAGACACGCAGACTCCGCGGCATGTGGGATCTTCCCAGACCGGGGCACGAACCCATGTCCCCTGCATCGGTAGGCGGACTCTCAACCACTGCGCCACCAGGGAAGCCCTGGCATAGTTTTTTCAGGATTCAGAGAGATTCAAAGTCTGGCTCTGCCACTCATGGGCACGTATGACATCTTCACGCCTCAAATTCCTCACTGTGACGGGGAAAGATAATGATAATAAGCTTCCCAAGGTGGTGTGAGGTTAGAAGGTCGATGCACAGCCTCGCAGTCTTTCGAGGGACAGGTCGGAGGCAGCTCCTACCCAGTGTCCTCAGGTCCCCCAGCTACGTTGAGTCCTGATGGGTCCCGCTTAGCAGTGCAGCCCTGGTTATTGGCGTTTCCTTCGCTGAGTCTCACTCCCTCCACTTCTTCCTTTGTGCTTCATGAAATCACCTCTCACGTTCGCTCCGGCCTCCAAGGCCTTGTCTCAGGCTGGTTCCAGGCAGAACCCAAACAGAGACCAGCAAGTCCCAGCAGTGCCCCCTGCAGGGCTGGCACACCCCACCTGCTGTGGTTACCGGGGTATCTCTTTAAAGGCTAAGGGCTTCGTGCTTGGTTGCAGGTCAGGAAGGTGACTGCTGCTGCACAGAGGCTGGGCGTGGCTCTCCCTTCTGCCCTGGGGACCCGGGTGGAGGTCAAGTCTTCTGCACGAGACCAAGGTCTTTCTTCTGCACAGGCCAGCCCAGAGGAGGACACGGTCTGATCAGCTAGTTTCCCAGGGAAGACACAGCCAAGCAGGAGCAGGGGAGGGCTTTTGATTGATTGATTGACGGGCTGATGGATCGATTGACTTTGATCCAGCCCTGCTAAAAAAGTACTTAGAAAACTGCACTGGTGCTTCCATCTCCAGCCCAGACCATTCAGGTCACTGATTAACGGAAGCAGGCACGTCCTTCAGCCACTCAGCCCCTTTTTTTCAGGCTGCACCCGATCCCTGGGAAACCTCCTTCTGCCAGGAGCTTGACGGTCTCAGATTTGGGAACTCGATAAGGACACAGGCTGTCCCCTCCCTGTGTCATGATCCTTTTCTTGCTAACACACACAGGGAGCACGAGTTTCTGATTTTTTTTTTTTTTTTTTTTTTTGGCTGCTCTGCACAGCCCGCGGGATCTCAGTTCCCCAACCAGGGATCAAACCCACGCCACCTACAGTGGAAACCTGGAGTCTTAACCACTGGACTGCCAGGGAAGTCCTGGGAGCACAGGTTTCTAACTGCTTTTGTTTCGGCTTTTCACGTTTGCCTGCAAGGTCCTCCTTGGTCCCATGGTGTTTGAGAAAAGCGCAATTATTGTCTGTCCCGGTGCCGCGAGGCTGCAGTGGCTTGGTTTCTCGCATCCTTCCTCCTCACGCGGGTTCCTTCACAGGAGCCAGGCAAGGAGCTTAGGGCGGGGCTGCGTCCTTCACAAGAGGGAGCGCAGGTGCCATAGGGCTGGAATTTCTTGGGAAAATGCACATATGCAGCAAAGAATTTTTTCGGATTCTGGGGTTGCTACTGTAAGCTCCTCGTATAGAGAGGGGAAAAAATAGTTTCCCGTCAATCAAGGAGTGTGATATTTATCACCATGGACCAGAATAGAATGTGTGGCCTGCATCGGCAATTCAGTTTGCTACTTTTAAGGAACTCAGTTTTGTCACGCAGCCCAGATGGAGATGTTGATTTGGTCCTGGTTCCTTCTCTGTGCATTATTTCCACTTCACTCTTTCTGTCATCCGTACAGACCATATGCTGCCTTTCTTGCTGTACGAGAAGAAGGGGCAGGGAAGGGCCTAGGCCTGGCTTCAGGCTCCTGCTCTGCTGCCCCTGTCTGTCAGTGACCTCGGGTGGGTCTCTTCTCCTCCGGGCCTCCGTGTCCCCCTCTGTAGAATAATGTTCGTAGCAAGCTTCCTGCCCTCGACGGGTATTTGCCAAGATTGAATGTTTTAATCTATGTGAAAATGCCTTGTAAATTGTGCTCCACGTGTTGGCTGTTACTCTTCCAGCACCTGGGATGGTGCTTTGTGACGGTCGGGACTTGGGACCAACAGGAAGGGTGAGGAGGTGGAGGCTGTCTTTTATTCAGAGGTCACTGCAGGTCAGGCACGGCCCTCAGTGCTTTGATGTATGTCATCTCTTTCCTCTCCGTAACTTCCACCGAGGCAGGTACCGTGTCTCCTTATTTCACTGATGAGGGGAATTAGCATAGAGGGGTGAGGTGGGTCCCCCGAGGCCACACATGGTCGGTGCAGTGGCAGAACCTGGCCGCCTGGGGCTGGAACCAGATTTGTAGGTACATGTCCTGGAAGTGAGTCTTCCCTAGAGAAGGTGGCAGGTGCCCTGCCTGTTTTCTCGGTCCCTTTGCCACTCCCTGCAGGGAATCTGTTCCCCACATGTTGGTCTCAGGGGTGATAGCACATCTGCCTCACATCTGGGCCATTATTGGATTCCCAGAGCTGAGTACGGGGCGTGGGTCCAGCCCAGGGGAGTGAGGCTGAGGGTGTGCGTGGGGCTGTGTCCTCTGACTCTGTCTCCCATGCTGCCCGTGGAGGCCCCGTAGAGGTTCCCCAGGCAGAGGGAAGGCCTGCAATGAATGGCCGGCTTCCAGGGAGGGGTTGGATGGCTTTTTCCTCTCATGTTTTGTAAAACTTTTTCTTCCCTTAACATATTATCTTTCTGCCAAATCAGACGCTTGATTCTCAAAAGTTGTGGCACCCAATTTTCCAAACAATCAAGATCTTTACAGACCCTCGATCAGGCTCTTTCAGAAGAAGTCATCTTTGGAGGTCACCGGGCTGGCATTCCTACCCACAAAAACGGGACAGATGCCGAGGTGACGTTAGGCTGATGTCATCAGCTGCACTCAGGTTGGCGGTCTTCCTCCTCTGGCCTTTCTGAATGTTTTGGTTTATTGATTTCCTTGACCAGAGGAGAACATTTAATTTTGTGATTTTTTTTTTTTTTTTTTTTAGCTTACATGAAAAATGAAAGATATGCCCAGCAGGTATCACCCAAGAATATGATAGAGAGGGGATTGCCTGTGGCTGGGCCCAGTGCACCCTTGAATTTTTTGAGGATTTAAGGTTTTCTTGATAAATATCTTTTTTTTTTTTTTTTTAGTGACTCTAGAACTATCTGAAATGATTTCATTAATTGGCACAATCCACTAGATGTTTTTGGTATTTCAACTTGCTTTTTAAAATCCAAACTAAGTATCTTTCTCCATAGACCTTCCCTTCCTCCTGTTGTTGTCTCATTGGTCACCCACTGACTCACGGTCATTCATGATCAGTTGTTCCTCAAAGACTTAACCAGACTCTGGAGGGAGAGCAATGAGCAAAACCAGACACAGTTCCCGCCCCCGTGAACAGAACAACATATTTACGTGTGTTTGATAATGTTACACAGGACGGGTGTGCAGAGCCATAGTGGGGGCTGCTGACACCACACCCAGGTCCTCGTTTCCCACTGGCACACCCATCCCACAGCTGCTGGGGCTTGGCTGTGATGGCTCACAGCTGCTCCCCTCTCTGGAGCACGATCCTTGGAAGGAGACAACTCCCACCACCCCACACACACCCCTCCCCCACAGTCTGTAGCCAGAGGCAAACCAGCATAGGAAAAGGTGGCCCCTTATCTCAAGGTGGGGCAACACTGCGTGCAGTTCCAGCTCCAGAGCTCCCCATGGGATCAGGCTGAGTTAGGCTCTGCCTGGGGACACAGCCTAGCTTAGCTCCTTCCTCTGCCTCATCTTGCTTCCTCCCTTCTCTTCTCCTTGGAGCCCTCCCTCAGTACATCACCTGCACCAAACCCCTGCCTCAGGCTCCACACAGAGGCAACTTGACCAAAGACAGGTGCTCTCAGAGCCCATCCAAGGAGACATTGATGTAGGTGGGGAGTTCAGGAAAACCATCTCAAAGAGGGCGTGGCTGAGCTTGGATCTGCAAGAGCAACAGGAGTTAAGTAGATAGAGAGTGAATGGAAGGATGTTGCAGGAGGAGGCACAGCACATGCCGAGTTCTGGTGGGCAGGAAATATGAACTGCAGCCTGAGAGGAAGCCAGTGTCTGTGGCGCAGAGAGAGTCCAGTGTGAGAGGAAGCTGGACGGGCCAGCGAGGCGCGAGCAGGCAGACTCCCTGGGCTCCAGGAAGGAGTCCCTCCAGCATCATCACACCTCCAGGTACCCAGCCGGGGCCTTGGAGAGTTAGGTGGGAGGAGCCCAGCATGGTAGGAAATCTTGCCCCGGGGTCAGAGGTCTGGAGTTCCAGCTCCATTTTATCAATTAGACATGGTGTCGCTTTTGGGGCCCCAGGGAGGGTCAGAGGTACTCTGCAGGACGTTTTGCGGTCTCAGAACAGTAACCACCTGCAAGTGTGCATTGTTTTTATTAGGAGTGGTTATTCCCCTGGGTGCTCACAATAACACACTTCCTTTCCTTTAACCACCGGCCCCTCAGAGTCCAAGGTGCCTTCACTGGGGTCCGGGAAGGCAGAGGGTAGAGACGGCTGCTTTGCAGGAGAAGACGGCTGAGTCCTCACCAGCCTGGGATGATTCTGACATATGTGACAGTAAAGGCATCTCTCTCTCTCTCTCTCTCTTTTCTTTTTAGGTAAAAAGAGCAACAGAAAAGGCGTGAAAACCAAGAGCTCTGAGAAGGCTGCCGGTGATGACCACAGGGTCCCTGTGGCCCGTGAGGCTGTCAGAGAGGGTGAGTGAGGCCCCTGCTTCATCACCAGCCCTGGGAGGGCGCAGGCCCCGGCGCAGCAGCCGAGTCCTGAGCACGGGTCTGCCTGGGGTCTGCTGCCCCTTCTGCACCGTCCATACGGGGGTGAGAACACTCACAGGCTGTCTCTTCTGCTTCGCACAGTAACTCACAGCCATATTTTCTCATCAGCTTGACTAAGGTCATTTGCGAATTTCCTGGAGCGCTTGCCTTCCCTGCCCTTCCCCCTCCCCCCTCGAAGACAACATCATTTCCTTTCTTGTGGGGCCTCGTAGCTGCCCACAGCTTTGTATGTGCATTTCTTGTCTCCCAACCGAACCCAGGGCCTCCAGTGGCAGAGGTCGAGTCTTCTACTTCCAAAGCATGTAATGCTAGGCCTGGCATTTTACAATCATGTAAAAATATTGGTCCTTTAATTACTTACCTTAGGATGCTCAAAGCCATTAGTTCTAGACTTATGGACAAACTCTGGCCCACTAGTTAGAGCTATAACTATTATTACTAACTATTACAATTACCTTTATCGTTATCTCTCTTACTCTAAAGTATGGTATCTAGGATGACATTTGTGCTGATATTAGTAATAGTGAACGTGTATTACGCACTTACGCTCTCAGCAATTGCCAAGCACTGGGCCTCATACTTCACGGCTCCTGATGTCCCTCTGAGTATCGTGGATATTATCGTTGTCATCGTCGCCCTCACAGATGAGGAAAATGAGACTCAGTAATACGGATCATTTGCCTACCGTTATGCAGTTTGCAAGTTGTAAAACAGGGATTTGAACCCAGGATTTGCTGGTTTCTGCTCAGCTGCTTGAAATAAATAGAGCAGTTCACAAATTTGAGGCAGGATCCGATTTCAGTTGCCGCGTGAGCCCATAAACCGTGTAACAGAGTTGATTGTCACAAAGGGAATTGTGTGCTCCCTTAGGCAGAGTGTAATGATCTGGGGCTGTGTTTCTAACCAAGAACTTGCCATCAGAGAAATCATAGGTATGACTAGCGGTGCCTCCTAAAACAGAAACAGAAGTTCCACAACAGTGAACTTCTGCAATCACTTAGTAACGAGAATTCTCTTCCACCGTAAAGTGGGCAGGTGTGCACTGGACACATTGCCCCTGGGAGGGCCCAGCATATCAGGACGGTGTGTGGAGGACCCAAGGGGTGCTAAGGCTGTGTTCCTGCCGGTTCACCCTGAGAGTGTGGGCCTTTGGGGTTTCAACTAAATGGGTGGTAGTGAGACTCCCACCTTGAGTGGGCCTCGGCCATGACTCTTTGTCCCGTTGCCCCAGCAGGCTGAGGAAACACCAGCTGTTTCTCAGGATCACAGGTCGCAGGGCTAAAGCGGCTTCCAGTCTGGCCTCACCTCTCTGGGTTCTGCTGCTCTCAGATCTGGGCCAGAGGGTTCTTTCTTGTCTTGTTAATTCTTAGATGCTTTCAAACATATTTTAAAAATAGTTTTTCCAGTTTTGTTAGTAGCTTTAGCACAAGGGCCGGTTTGAGTTATCTTACTTCTCCATTACCAGAATTGGAAGTTGGTACAATTTTGAAAGGCATTTTCGCAGAGGTTTTTCAAGGCCCATTTCTGTACCCACGTGTGTATGCACGTACACCGTGAAGTCCGCACTTACCTCCTGATCTGCCACACGAACCTTCTCCTTCCCCACCCTGACCCGCTCAGGATTGTTCCCCCGCCCTTCACCTCAGAGCCCTGTCTCAACAGTTGGGACCCCTGGTCCCCAAGGCAGCCATTCTGGCTGATCCTTTGAGCGCCCTGGACGTGATTTTGGCCTGTGAGCCTTGTTCACATTGCTCTTCTATTAAAACAGAATTGAGGGCAACCCTGGGGTGGGGGGAAGAGAAGCTGTGTGGGCCCTGGTATGCAAATACGGGAGGGAGAGAGATGGTGAGGAGGCGAGGTCAAGGCGAGGTCAAGTGCAGGAGGCAGGCGGCGCAGCAGTTAGGAACACTGGTCTGGACCAGGAGGAGACACCTGCGGGTGGCGCTGGGCAGAACAGGGCCTCGGATGGACAGCTGGGCGGGCTCAGGACCCCGCATCCATCATTCTCTCAGCATCTCCTCTGATCGAGCTGGGGGCCTCGCTGGAGATGGGGCAGAGTGAAGGGGCGGGGAGGGTGGCTGTCACTTACACTGTGTCCAAGGCGACAGGTGGACCAGATGTCACCTGCTTCATTTTCAGGGCGGTGGGTAGTACAGATATTAACCACACCGAGTTATGGGAGTGACTGGCATCAAAGGGCTCGTGTTAGATGTGGATTTGAAACCGCACAACCCAGATTGGGACTTGAACCCACTGTCTTTTAATTGAGATGACAGACCTGGTCTCTGGACTTAATGAAGCCCAGGTTCTTGATGTCTCATTGCAGAAAGAATTCAGCGAGGGACAAAGTGATAGGTAAGAAGTGGATTTAGAGAGACACATTTCAGAGACAGAATGTGGTCTGTCTCAAAAGGCGAGAAGGGCTTTGAGAGGAACACATTCCACAGACAGAGTGTGGGCCATCTCAGAAGGCGAGATGCCCCAAAATAATGGGGTGATTAGTTTTTATGGGCTGCGTAATTTCATAGGCCAATGAGTGGGAGGATTATTCCAACTTTGGGGAAGGGGTGGGGATTTCCAGGAATTGGGCCACCGCCCACTTTTTGGCCTTTTATGGTTGGCCTCGTAACTGTCATGATGCCTGTAGGTGTGTCATTTAGCAGCTAATATATTACAGGGAGCGTATGATGAGGCTCAAGGTCTACTAGAAGTCGAATCTTCTGGGCCCACTGGAAGTCGAATCTTCGGCCATCTTGGACCTAGTTGGTTCTAACTAGTTTTTGTCGTGTCCCCAGTGGTTATGTCATTCTTTTTTTTTTTTTTTGCGGTACACGGGCCTCTCACTGTTGTGGCCTCACCCGTTGTGGAGCACAGGCTCCGGACGCGCAGGCTCAGTGGCCATGGCTCACGAGCCCAGCTGCTCCGCGGTATGTGGGATCTTCCCGGACCAGGGCATGAACCGGCGTCCCCTGCATCGGCAGGCGGCCTCTCAGCCACTGCGCCACGAGGGAGGCCCCGGTGATGTCATTCTTTTAAAGGTTGTGCCCCGTCCCCTTCCCTCCTGTTTCAGACTCACCCTGAGAGAATCTTAGCTTTAAGGGAGAGATTATGTACATGGCTGTCACCATGACTAAGGATCAGTGTCAGCTGTGGCGAGTCTCCAAAATACATCTTGGATATTGTTCTGTAATAGCATATGCGGTGGTTGAATCATTGGTGTAGTTCTTCCCCTCTCCCTATATGTACAGCCTTTGCCATATGCCTTCTCAGTTGCCTTCACAAAGGTGAAAACCCCTTGACTTTGGGCTGGTCCATGTGCCTAGGTGAGGCCAATAGAATAAGGTGAACTGACAAGGTGCCAGTTCTGTGCTGAGGGACTTTGTTTGTTTCCATTTGCTCCTTGCACCCTGCCATCTCCATGAGAAGAATGCATGCATCTAGACCACTGGTCCAAGGAGCCTGGGAGATGAGTGAAGCAGATATGGGCCCGATCTGCAGCCTGGAGCCACCAGCTGAGCCCAGCTGATCTGTAGACAACTAAGGAATAAGTGCCACTGAGAGTTTGTGGTGTTTTGTTACACAGCAATAGCTGACAAATACAGTGAAGATGAAAACCCTCATTTTTTAAAACGTTGCATCGTGTTCTGTCGAATGGATGTTGTATAATTTATTTAACCTCTTAAGTGAAGGACGTTTAGGTTGTCTCCAATATTTTGCTGCTGTAAAGAGTATCGCAGTGAGCTTAGCGTATACCCTGTCACTTACCACGCACTGGTTGCAGAATAACTCCCTGCTTGCCATTCAGAGCCCACCATGATTTGACTTATCTCTGGCCTCTGCCTCCCTTTTTTTCCAACCAGACAGGATCTTGTTTCTCAGACACGCCCTGTGCGAAAAGCTCACTCACGTGTTTCCTCCGAAGGGAACTGGGCAAGCGTCTCAGTTGGTGATGCAGAGGTAGCTTTGGGGTCAGGCTCTACCCTCGCTGGCTGTGACGCTCCGGGCAAGTTACTGTCTCTGTGACTCAGTTTCCTCATCTGTAAAGAGGGGATAATATGTCTTTTATAGGGTTTTTGGAGATGAAATAATGTGTGCAGAGTGGAGTGTACACAGTAAGCTGTCAGCAAACATTAGCTGTGATTTGTATTTGCTGTCTTGGGACTTTCCATGCCTTAGTTACAGGAGTTGGCAGATAGCTTTAAAGGATCAGATCGTAAATATTACACGCCTTATGGGCCAACATGCAAAGTTGAGCGTATTATGTTGGTACTTAAATAACCATTAAAAAATGTAAAAACGGTTCTTTATCTCATGGGCCCTACAGACACAGATGGTGGGCTGGGTTTGGCCCTCACTTGGGCTGTAGCTTGCTGGCTTCTGCCTTAGAACTTGATGGTTCTCTCGGAAGCCTGCCCTGGTCACCTGTCCTTCGCTTTCCTGTATCTCTTCCTCATGTTCCTGGTCCTCTCCTCTCTCACATCCAGTGATTCCTGCGCACAGCTTTTCTGACATGGGAGGCTAGGTATGTTTATGAGCAGAGGCTCCCTGTGTGATTCACGTCAGGAAATGCCCAGCGTAGGTAGCCGCGGTACTTGACCAGAATAACAAACCTGTTCATCGCGCACCCGCGCTGTCGGCACTAGTGTTCTGGGGTGGAGATCAGGTGTTCCATGCGTGTTGAGGTGGATTCTCCATGGCCCAGATCAGCAGAACTGGGCCTCCACAGGAAGCGCTCTTTGATCTGTAGGAAAGAAGCTTAATTTCCTGCCATCATGGAAATAGGGTGGTTTCCCAAAGCAGTACGTGTCGGTGAATGGAGTGCCCTCAGCACTCTGCCTCGTGTTGGGCTGGGTGAGATTTGAGGCCTCTACCAGGTACGGTGCTTGGGGATTGACCTACCTTGTGTGTGTGTGTGTGTGTGTGTGTGTGTGTGTGTGTGTGTGTGCGTGTGTGAAACTCGAGGGTTTTCCTTTGTATCACAGACAGTTTGGCTTCCGGCTTTTCATCCAAGCCCTTGCTGTGAGCCTTGCCCCTTGTTGCAGGGCCAGATGGCTCTCGGAGGCTCAGCTTGGTCGTCCCCCAGATGCCTGGCACGGCTGTGGAGGGCAGTAGAGTGAGTCCCAGTTTCCTGATTTGGGAGGAGACGGGGCCGACATGGTCTCAGCTACCCTGGAATATGCTGTAATAAAGGATCACATCTGTATTTCGGATTCCTTTGGAAGTGAGAGGGGAGGCGAGGGGTGGCAGTTGGACAGAATCACACCAGCCTCTTGGACAAGCCTTGGTTGGGAAGCCTGAAAGATGTGGACACTGGAAAACCTGGGGCTCCTCCATCCTTGCTACTTCTTCCACTTTCAGCTCCATCTCAAACATGTCTAAAAAGTTCTTCAATCTCTAAAATGAAACCTGTGTCCCTTGAGGTCTTTCTAGCCTCTTGCACTTTAGAGAGATTTATTTTTTCCTCCAGTGGTTTTGCCATGGCAGGGTCTTCACTGGGTCAGATCAGGGGCCCTGGGCTCACGCCGTCTGCAGTTGACGGCACACTGAGTGTGTTGACTGACACCGTGTGGGCAGCCCAGGGCCATGGGCTTCAGAGCCTCAGTCTGAAACCAGAGCCACAGTGGACTTGCCGGCCTAGAAATATCTCCCAGACAAGGGGTCAGGGAACAGAGCTCTGATGTGTCAGTAGCACTGGTTTGGTGGCACTAAAAGGTTCCATTCATTTCTATCACCCAGTTGACCCCAGCTGTGGTTCTCGGTGACCAAGATCACACTAGTCCATCATTGGAGGAGGGATTCCAGTGCTGAAGCTCCTGTGAAGCCTCATGACCGAGGCCACAGCACACGTGCTCTTGTCGCTCTTGGAGTTTTGTTCTTGTGACACTGTCAGCCTTCATTCCATCTTCTCAAACCTTCTGTGTGAGACCGTCTTTATTCTACATTGCTGACTCTGGATGGATTTAGCAGAAAACCCAATTCACCTTGTCACATGCTAAAACTTAAAAAAAAAATTTAACCCACTTGAAGTGGAAGTTGTTTTAAAATTGATTTCTTTACTGCTTTATTAGACATTCTGAACTATGAAAATAGTGAATGTGCCTTGTAGAATATTTGGAAGATACAGAAAAACGCAAAGAAGAAAATAAAAGGAATCCACAGTCTTATCTTCCAGAGATTATAACCATGGTCGACATTTTGGAGTGTGTCTCTCCAATCTTTCCTCTCCGCGCGCGCGCGCGTGCGTGTGTGTGTACAAGAACAACATCACAGGTCTGTGTATAGATCACACACACGCTTTTTGCAAAATTGAACTAGTCTTATTTTGTAACCTTCTATTCTCATTTAATATGCTGTTACTTTCTCATCATAAAATATTCTTTTACAACATTACATAACATTATTTTCCATTTTATGATGGTTTCCTAACTGTTACTGTGTTTTTTAATGTTCACGTTGTTTCCAGTTCTTCCCTGATGTGGGCAGTTCTGCTGTGCACCCTGGTGTCCGTGGCTTTGCTCACCTACTCCTTGGGCTTGTTTCCTTGAGGAGGAACTGCACAGATGTGATCCCTGTCTTCCAGAAAAGTTTATACCAACTTGTACTTTTATCAGCTTTTACCCACTTTCTATTAGTGTGTGTGTGTGTGTGTGTGTGTGTGTGTGTGTGTGTGTGTGTGTGTGTATTGATTTATAAGAGCTCTTTATATATGAAGGACAGGGCCCCTCTATTGATACATTGCAATACAGTGCATTGAAGAACTCTGAAAGCAAACTGATTGGAGATCAAAACCCAGTCCTTGGCTCACTAGCTGTATGACCTTGGGCATGATGTTTAACCTCTTTTTTCCTCAATTTTCTCAAATATAAAAGGGGGCTAATACTTGGACATGCCCATAGGATTGGGATAAGTATTAAATAAGATTACTTGAACGAAGCACAAGTGGCTGACACATGGTAAATTCTCAATAAGGGTTACTATTACCTTATTAGGTCCCATTGAATGAGCTTCCTATCAGTCATTCCCTGGGGCACTGGCCATCTTTCTTCTGATAGAGGCTGAGTTGGAAGATGTGTCTTGGCATGAGAACCAGATGGGTGCGAATGAACCCCAAGAGGTGCAGGCATCCCCACTCCCAGCTGTATGTGGCTCTAGACCAGGGCATTGCTCCCCCGAGAGGAGTAGAGCCCATGCGGAAGAGTGGAACCATGCTCCCCGAGGGCATCCTGCTTCCAAGAGGAGGAGGGGAGGGCAGAGCTGAACTATACACACCATTTATCGGTGCCTGTGTACCAGTCAGACAGGTTACCCCAAGGGCAGAGTGAGTCAGGTGGCAGAGAGAGGTATGGAACTCCCCTCAGGAACATCCCTCCTCATGGAAGCCAGGAGCGAAGAAGTGTTCCCTTTAGCATATGCCTACAAGTTTAAAATTGTTTCATCTTCCTGGAGAATTGTGGGTTTTTTTTTTTTCTACTGTGTATTGACTTTCTTTATGACTAATACTACTTTTTGACTTAAAAAATCTATTTTATGTGACATTAAAGAAGCTATATAGTGGGCTTCCCTGGTGGCGCAGTGGTTGAGAGTCCGCCTGCCGATGCAGGAGACACGGGTTCGTGCCCCGGTCCGGGAAGATCCCACATACCGTGGAGCGGCTGGGCCCGTGAGCCATGGCTGCTGAGCCCGCGCGTCCGGAGCCTGTGCTCCGCAACAGGCGAGGCCACAACAGTGAGAGGCCCGCGTACCACACACACACACAAAAAAAAAGTCATAAAGACATTTTATACTACTTTCTAATTCCTTTTTTCTCTTTCTCATTTAGGTTTTTATATATTAGAAAGGATTTTGTTTGTTTGTGATAGGAGATTGAAGTTCAGTTTAATTTTTTTTCTTGTAAGAACCCAAATGGAATAATAATTGTCTCCCCACTATTTTGCAGTGCTGCCCTTAGGTGTTGGCTGTCGTGTCCATATATGCTTGGCTTTGTTTTCAGGCTCCCAGTTCTCTTCTTTATCGTTACTTCATTTTTCTACCCATACATAAAATATCTCACTCTCTTAATTATTATAGCTCTATGATAAATCTTGATATCTGATAGAGCAGAACTTTGTTCTTCTTCAAAAGTTTTGGTTATTATCGACCCACTGAAAGTGTGTGTGCGCACACACACATTTACACCATGTAGTCAAGTTCTTTAAAAACTCTCCTGGAATTTTGATTAGAGTTACATTAATTCCATAACATCAATTAGGGGAGAATTTACATATTTATATTGAGTTTTCTAATCCACAAACATGTATATCTCCGTATTTCTTACATCTTTCAAAATATATCTCAATACATGGGCCTTGCACATTTTTAAATAGATTTATTCTTAGATAATTGACATCCTGTGATGCTTGTAATTTCAGTTTTCTAATTCTCTTTTGCTAGTGTACAGGAGTACAGTTGATGTGTGAATGTTGATTTTATACCCAGCAACTTTGCTAAACTCTTATTAATTATAAATTTATTCATATATTAACTTGGATTTGGCTACAGAAGCAATGTACACTAAATAATGACAGTTTTCTTTTTCCTTTCCATGTTTCAAGGCTTTTATTTATTTTTCCCTACTGCATTGGCAAAGAGCTTAGTTCAAAAATAATAGATCTTTCCTTGTAGGTTTTAATTCTGTCTTTGGATTTTTAGTTTTCTTGATGTTTGGCTTATCTTAAATATTTTCTATCTTTTTTTTTCAGCATATCCTTTTCATGGCAAGTAGAGGCCATGTCTCTTGCACTATACTTAGGGTGAACAACATTTTCCTCGTTATTATATCAAATCACATTATTTCTTTTGGAGTCTTTTGGATGGTGTACCTCTTTTAATGTTTTGTTCTTTACTCATCTTTGAATGAGTCAGATTTTCTCCCCTGGGGACAGTCTAAGCCCTGCCTCAGATCTACAGATGTTGACCAGTTCAGCATGCAAAACCCCCAGTACAGTTTGCACTTCCTAGCAGCCTTTTATCTTTTACACATCATCGCTCTTAGGTGCGAACTCCTTCCCTCACTGCTGGTTCTTAGACACTGTGATCTGATGGGATTCTTGGGGAACTATAATCACCTTCATATGCGGTTATCAGTGTTCTTTTTGTCCCCACACTGTCAGACTGCCACACCTCCCCCTACCTCCTGTCCAGTTGTGTTTTAAGAACTTCTGATCCAAACAGTTGTAGAAACTTGGCTGGGGGGAGAGGTGAGCACCCAGCCACCTCAGAAAGCCCCATCTGGGCTTTAGAGATAAATGTGCAATTTTCTAGTTGCTGCAGACCCTGGGTTTCAAAATGGAGGCATGCAAGAGGGGTGAAGGGTTTTTCTGTCCTTCCTCTGGTCATCTCCATTTTTTTTCCCAACTGTCCCCATTGGACTCACATGTGGTGAATGTTCTTCCACCTCTGGCATTAGGTTAAAGCACTGCTGGGAGTCTTTACTTATCTGCCTCTTCATAGTTTTTTAGGATGAGTTTGGGAGAGGCTGCAACATTTTAAGCTAGAGTTCCCCAAAGTCTATGATGCCTCCGTACAACTGGCGACTTTATGAATTATGGTAAATAACCCTGAACACATTATGAGAAGGTTGTCCCTTTTAAGATCCCTTAAAAAAGCTTTTTCTTTTTTTATAAATTTATTTATTTATTTGTTTGTTTTTATTTTTGGCTGTGTTGGGTTGTCCTTGCTGTGTGCCAGCTTTCTCTAGTTGTTGTGAGCGGGGGTTACTCTTCGTTACGGTGCACGGGCTTCTCACTGCGGTGGCTTCGCTTGTTGCGGAGCACAGGCTCTAGGCACGCAGGCTTCAGTAGTTGTGGCACGCGGGCTCAGTAGTTGTGGCTTGTGGGCTCTAGAGTGCAGGCTCAGTAGTTGTGGTGCACGGGCTTTAGAGCACAGGCTCAGTAGTCGTGGCGCATGGGCTTAGTTGCTCCATGGCATGTGGGATCTTCCCAGACCAGGGCTCGAACCCGTGTCCCTTGCATTGGCAGGCAGATTCTTAACCACTGAGCCACCAGGGAAGCCCCAAAAGCTTTTTCTTTTGAAGTAATTATAGACCCACGGGAAATTGCAAACAAATGGGTCTTGTGCTCCCTTCAGCCTGCTTCCTCCAGTGCATTTTGGGTAACTGGTACAATAACAAAATCAGGCCATTGGCATTGGTACAGTCCACAGAGCATGTTTGGACCCCACCAGTTATGCATGTGCGCATATGTGTGGGCATGTGTGGGTGTACGTGGTCCTATGCACGTGTAGTTTCATGGAAATAAACACCACAGATACAGGACAGTTCCATCACCATAAGGCTTCCTGGTGCTCCCCCTTTATAGCCACACCCTCCCTTCCCCAGTCACTAGCTTCTGGCAACCACTCATCTGTGTCCTGTTTCTATAATTTTGTTTTTTAAGAATGTTAGGTAAGTGGAATCATACAGTATACACTTTTTTGCGATTGGCTTTATTACCTCAGCATAATTCTCTTTCACTCTTTGAGTTGGATAAACAGACTTAGTCTGGTATTAATATGATGCAATAGTCAGGAAAAGCTAAGCCTGTTAAAAATTATTAGTATTGAAGTGTGCCATGCATACAGAAACGTCTAGAAATCATAAGGATATAACTTATTGGGTTGCCACCTACACCACTCCCATATAGTGTGAATGCGCCATTATCACTGTCGTCTTGATCAGAAACAGAACATGACCAGAACCTCTGAGGCCTTCCTCCAGGTCCTGCTCACAGACAACCACTGTCAGAGATGACTTTTGCCTGTTTTGAGCCTACGTTCATGGAATCATACGTTGTACTCTCTTTGTGGCTGATTTCTTTCACTCAATATTATGTGTACGCGATTCATCCATGTTGCGTAGAGCTACGGCTCACTTATTTTCATTAGTTTATAGTTTTCTATTGCATGACTATCCCGCAATTTATTCATTCTCCTATTAGTGGACATTTGACTTGTTTTCAGTCTCTGGCTATTACATATAGTTCTGCTAGGCTTATTCTTGCCTGAATCTTTTGGCATGTGTATGAAGGTGTTTCTGTTGCGTGTATACCTAGAAGTAGAATTGCTGGGTCCTAGGGCCTGAGGATCTGTAGTAAATACTCCTAGAGAGTTTTCCAAATTGGTTGTACCAGTTAACACTTGTGCCAGCAGTGTTGTTCCACTTCCTCACCAACATTTGATATTGTGTCTTTCTCGTTGTATTCGTATTCATGGGTATGGACTGGTATCTCGCTGTGGTCTTCATTCGCATTTTCCTGAAAGCTAATGACTAATGTTTACTCACCATGAAGATATCTTCTTTTGTGAATGCCTCTTCAGCTCTTTTGCTCATTGCTCTTCTTATGGATTTATAGGATGGTTTTTGTTTGTTTTTTATGCTTTTCTTAAAAATATTGTGGATGTGAGTCCTTTGTTATTAATATGCATAGTAAATACCTTCTCACGCTCTGGCTTACCTTTTCATTCTAGCACTTGTGTCTCTAGAGTAACAGATCTTCTTAAATTTAATATAGACTGTTCATCAATATTTTCCTTTAGTACTTTTGTTTCACGTTTAAACTTTTTTTTAACCTACCCCAAGATCATGAATATATTTTTCTATGTTCTAGTAATAAGATTTCTTTTGACACTAACATATTTCCATTGAAATTATTTGACTTAATTAAAAATTAAGTAAGAGTAATCAATTAAGCAATAGTGCCTGGAAAAATTCATGGAGATGATAAGCAAGGGATTGAGGTTTGAGAAGTGCTCTTTTGAACCAATTATTCCTTTTTTGGCTTTATAAGCGATATGTAAAGAACAGACTTAATTTTCCATGACGATGCAGACATAGTGATTATTAGTTATATTGGATTGTATTACAAATTCATTCATTCATTCACGCGGGAAACACCGATTTGGGCTTTGGGACTTCAATGATGAGAACTCATGGTTGCTGCCCTGGGACCTTCACAGTGTGGTCTGTACTTTTCTTAGGTTGGGGTGGGTAGGATGAGAGGGGTGGGTGTTGAGGGACGAAGTCTCTGGAGGCTTTGCATGTGAGGCCACCACTGATCTGAGGTCGGAGCTTCTAGATTACACGAGGGTCTGGCAGGCTCCAGGCATGAGTGGCTTCCACCAGCGTGGGCTGATACCCAGCTCCCTGAGAGTTTCCTCTGCTTGACCCCCTGGGGCCTGGGAAAGAGAATCCCGAGTTTGTGCAGCGTTACGGGTAAGGGACACCAGCCAACCAAGGTCTCAGAAGATTCACTTGGGAGCCTTAGACTCGGGCCCGGGCCACTCTGCCGTCCCGTGGATCAGAGTCTCTGGGGAGGGGGTCTAGGTATCTTTTTTTTTTTTTTTTCTCTCCAGAAGATTCTGATGTTGGGTCAGGGTGAGAACTGCTGCCTAAAGGAGTCCAGAAGTGAGGGAGGAGCTTTCCAGGGGTGATTAGATAAGGCTGGGATTAGCTCCTTTGCAAGACCCCAAGGGAGGCGTGCCCTCTGGGAAGCCAGCGACTTCTGAGACGGGCAAAGAGCCACTGCAAACACTCTCCGGTGCACCAGGAAGGGCCCTCACACTCTCACTGATCCAAGAGAATGTCAAGTTCAGAAAGGCGAAGGAAAGAATGTTCTAAGACTTATCCGGTTTATAGGCGACCATGAAAACAAAAGTTCAGCATGGCTGTGAGCTTGCCCCTGGCAGTGCTCTCGAGGTCTATGGAGAACCCTTTGCTCTGTTTCCAGCAGACTTCACAGCAGGCCAGAAGACCTTGGACTCTGAGCTCCCCTCTGCCAACTGGTGACCCCCGTCCCAGCCTCACTTCCTGTCTTCCCTGTGACCCCACATGCCACCATGCAACTTGCATTTGTACCACACTGTGGAGTTTTCCAGTCCAAGGGCGGTGGCGTAAAGACCGTGCCTGGGATTTTATGTCACACTTGATTTTCAAATTCTAACTCAGGTACTTCGGAGCTGCTTAACTCTGTGTAAGCCTCTTTGAGTCCTTGTTTACGTGTAAAATGGGGATGGTAATGCCCATCTCTCACGGTTCTTGTGAAGATTAAATGACAAAGTGTCTTCAGAGGCTCTGACTCACGGTAGTTGCTTTCATTGCTCCCCAAACCTTTTAAAATGATTCTCTTGACTCTCATAACAGCCTCGCCTGCAGACAGATTTAGGGCACTGAGGGTGTTCTAGTCTGACTGTGCTCCGTAACTTATAGGTCACAAAATGAAATGCCATGAGCGCCCCTGATGTGTTACAGAGCTGATACATGCACATATGGTAATTGATGGTGGCGAGAGTAATAAATATATTGCCGTAGTGCTAATGCCCATTTTGTAAAGTGGCTGCAATGCAGAGAATTTTAGCCAGGGACAGATTTAGTTAAACGTGTGTGTGCCTGCGTGCACTTGTCGAAGGGGAGGTGTGGAATGCGGCAGAGGGTCCCCTTTTCGCCCACGTCCTGGGAACAGAGCTCAGGCCTGGGAGGCAGTGCCCCGCTCAGCACAGGGTGTTCTCAGGAGCCGCGCTGCCTGGAAGAGGAAAGTCGAGTCATCCGTGACGACTGTCACTCTTTCCTCCAGATTATGACACATCTCCCATCTCTAATTAATATTTTCCTGAAGTGTTCTTTTCACACATTTTTTTTCATGTTCTCCTCACCCACATGCTTCCCAGGATTAGAGTCTTTTCCTCTTAGAAAAAACAAAAATGTGATTTGATGATAAAGGGTTTTGTTTGTTTTTGGAGGAGGAACAGGGAGCTGCCTCGAGGGCTGTTCAGGGGCTGCTGCTGGGACAGCTTGGCCCAGGAGCTGAGTCCTGGCTGAGTTACTGCCAGAGCTACTACCTCCGTGCAGCCTGGCTGGGGACTCAGAACACAGGGGAGGGGTGAAGAGCTGGGAATGAGCTTCCCATTGACTTCAAGCACTCTTTCAGCCTAGTAATTATCTCCTCAGTTGACATTATAATCTTGATTATAATACCAACATATCACGCTCCAGTAATGATGCCATCACTCTGCCTGGCCTTTTGACTTTCTGATTGTGGAGATTTAAATTAAGCTTTGAAACACTTGTGTCTCCTCCATTTATTTGATCCTCGAGGCAGCACCCCTGGCTTCCTGAGTAATATTTTCTGAAGATGGAGAAAAGTCCTGCCTGTTGGGAGATGGTATCATGACGGACTGCTCTCTGGACAGGGGCCGGGTGTATCTTTGAGAATGTAAGACCAAAGGAATTCCAGCTTCTTGCTTCCACTTAGCATTGCTTTTGGAGTTCTTTGGCAGGTAGAGCGCACTGGGCTCTTTTGGGGGGAGTCACTGCACAGAGCCCTCAGCTCTTATGTCCCATGTGGGGTGTGTGTGTGTGTGTGTGTGTGTGTGTGTGTGTGTGTGTGTCTGACACATTAGTCCAGCAGTATTTTCAGCAAGAATCTGAGGTTATGATGGGAGTGATGAGGTTATGATTTTCTAAGCATTGACTGAAGATGCCCTTTTGACTGTTGACAGATCGTGGGTTCTAGATTCTCATTCCTTCCCCTCAGCCCTTGGATGCAGGAGTTGCCAGTGAGAAGCCTTGTGTTAGTGTGATTGTCTCTTGTCTCCTGGAAGCCATGGACAAGGCAGGAATCGTGGCTGGGAGGAGGCCGCTCGTCTGCTTCCTGTCCCCTCTGCCCTTCTGGAGTTCCCGTTTTGAAGATACGGAGGTTTCCTTGAGACGGCTGATTCATTCTGTGGGTTTTGTTAGGCTTACAGCCTTTGGGGCTCTGGTAGCAGCAGTCCCCCACTGTGTCAAAGTCCAGGCCGCAGCTGAGTGAAGTTCTGCAGGTGTCCCCTCGAGGACCAAGAGGTGGTCTCGAGAGCTGGCCAGGTTTCGTGGTCATCCTGTGTCGTTTTCTTTCCCACGTGGTATTGTTCTACATTGCGGGTGAGTCCAAGGAGGAGAAGCAGCTTTTATTCTGGACGTTGAGCAGACCTGCCAAAAATCTTGAGAATGATCACGAGGCCACCTGAAGGCTTCCGAATCCTGGGGCAGCATCAGGCCGGTGCCAGTGGAACTGTCACTTCCTCTCTTGTGCTCTTTGCCACGCTGGGCAGCAGTACCTCTGCTTCCCTGTGCTGGTACAGGCAGCCTCCCGGCAGATGTGGGCAGGGGAGAGCGTGGCATCGTTTGAAAGCCCGGAGCTGAGAGTCTGGAGACCGGGATCTGAGGCGTGGCTCTGCCGCTGGCAGGGACGCCTCGGGTGGTTCGCCTCGAGTCTCGGGGCCTCGGTTTCCTCTTCTGAGAACTCAAGGGGAGGACTTGATGGCGTCTCAGGTCCCGGCAGGTCTGAATTCCTCTGGCTGCAGCACCTGGACAGACTTTCTACCTGGTGCCCGCAGAGCATGCCCTGCGGGCACTGTTCCGCCACCTCCTCCAGCCTCCCAGGACCAGAAGGGCTTTTTCCCTGCAGGGGTTTGTTGTGGCTGGACAGACACGCTCACGTCCCCAGGGGTCCCCAGGGGCACTTCCATCTCAGCAGTGACCCACCGGGCTTTTAAAATTTGCCTCTGTTACACTAGGGATTTTTCACAGAAGTAGATTTTGTTCACTTCTCCTCCCGAGTGTTTGTTTTCTTTCTCCAGGGCCAGATTTGAGGAAGGTAGCATCACTTGGAGATTTCCAGCCCCATGGTAGGGTGGGTGGTGAGAATAGCAGCCCAGGAATCAGGAGGCCTGGGATCCGGCCCCAGGGCTGCCGTTAAAGCTCTTATCCGTAGGGACGATGGGCTGGATTGGGATGATGGCCAAGGGCCTGCCCAAGCGCTAGCATCTTATTCCAGGGGCAGCTTGGACAAAACTGCGTGGAGTAGCCATTCTCAAAATTGCCACTTTTGCCAGGAACGGAAGACAATAGGTTTGTTGGTTTGTTTGTTTGTGTTTTTCTGTCGCTCTGCTCATTAGTATTCACAATACAAAGGCAAGAGTTGCTGAAGCGAAATCAACACGTTCTGATTAATTTGCAGAGCTCAGCCATGGAATCGTTCTGAAATTTCTAACCAGTAACTCTCCCTGGCTGAGTCACACTGCGGAAGGATCCTTAATTGGAAACAGCCTCAGACAGTAGCATGGACAGCATCAGACAGAAGGAATATCAGGGCAAAAACACCCAGAAAGGAAATGCCGACAAGAAGGAAAACTGGCATGATGTCAACAGTTGAATCGACAGCGTTGGTCCGGAAACGCTGCGCATACCAGTGAGTGGGGCTGCAGTGCTGAGCGGGAGCTCAGGGGAAAGACGGAGAAGCACGTGGCCAGATTTAGAAAACCAGAAGTTTCTGTCAACATCTGTCCTTGTTTTTAATAAGCGTTGTCCTTTCCAGGTTGCCCGCCTCTCGGTCTGGAAACCTTAAAAATCACAGACTTCCAGCTCCACGCGTCCACTTCGAAGCGCTACGGCCTGGGGGCGCATCGGGGGAGACTCAACATCCAGGTACAGGCGCCCGCGCCGTGGGAAGGATTCTGACTGCAGGGCTAGTTGCTCTGGCCACAGACACAGCGATGGTTCACTGAGCTCGGGGCAGGCTCCGTGTCTGGCATTTAACACGAATTAGCTCTAATTCTCACGATGGGGAGGGCCTTGCTGCAGAATCCGCATTTTAGAGAATGAACCCTGAGACTCAGGATACGTGTCTCCAGAGACTAGTTAGTAAAAAGGATGCTGCTGCTTCCTGGGCCCAGATAGGTCACCTCCATGTGATTGATCTGTGAGAAAAGGGCAGGAGAGAAGGCTGGACAGCTGCGGCCATGGGCCGGCAGTGACCTTTGTCCTCTCTTGCCTCCCTGCTGATGCTTCTCACCTCTGCCACACTTGCTTCTTCCAGGCTGTTCTGTGGCTCCTTCCGTTGTGTTCCGCCAGGTCAAACCCTTAGTAGTGTTCATCGTGTCTGGCCTCCCTCCCGGAGGCTCAAAGGCCTCCGTAACCTTGGCCCTCGGTGCTGTCAAGGTCCTGCTCCTGGAAGGTGGGCTCCTCCAGGCTCCCTCCTTGCACCGTGCGCTTCCTGGCTGCAGGCCTTTTCCCAAGCAGGTCCCCGGCCTGCAACGTCCCCTCCCTCCACTTTGCCCAAGCAGTGTAAACCCTGGTTCAGCCGTGACATCGCGTCCTTGTGCTGCTCTCACAACTTGTCGTAAGTGTAGCCACTTATGCAGCACAGGTTCATCCTCTTACAGTTCTGGAGGATAGACGGCTCGTTGGGCTCCAGTCGAGGTGTCGGTAGGGCTGTGTTCTTTCTGGAGGTTCTCAGGGAGACTTGTTTCTTACCCTGTTCCAGCTTCTAGAGGCTCCCACATTCCTTGTTTTCCTAAGCCAGCGGTGGCAGGTTGAGACCTTCTCAGGCTGCCACCTCTCTGGTTCTCTCTTCTGCTTCCCTCTTCCGCTTTTAAGGACTCTTGTGAGTACATCGAGCCCACCTGGATAGTCTGGGACCATCTCCCCATCCTAAGCAGCCTTAACTGCATCTGCAACCTTCATTCCCCTTTGTCACGTAACTTCGAGTGCTCGCGGGTTCTAGGATTAGCACGTGACGTCTTTGTTGGGGAGGGGGTTGTTTTTCTGCCAACGCATCTCGGGTGCCTTTTCCCTCCTGCTCTGGTTCCAGCTGATCTACCCCTTCTCAGGTTGGTGTTTGATCCCATGCCATCCTATGTGGTTCTCCAAGAGTGTGGGTCCCTGATATTTTAGTTTCTTTCCCCACCTGATCCATAACTGTGTGGTTTCCAAGCCCTTTGGCACATGTGCCGTCTCAGCAAGCCTCCGGGGAGGAAGGCAGTCCTTTCATGCACACGATGTGGGGTCGTCAAGGCTGCACTCAAGGCTCACAGCTTCTAAGCGGCAGAGCTGACAACTCATTCCCCCAGCTGTCACTGTAAACGTGCTACGGGCAGCTGCCGTGCTGAGAACTGGACAAGAGTGCATGAGACCCCTTCCCAGGGAGCCCCTGGGCTCAGCAGGGGGACATCTGAGCAGAGCTCCGACTCCAAGGATCTCTTCCCTCCTCTCGACCGCATCAAATAGACTTTCAAAGCACTCAACCATAACCACTTTTCAGTTCAGAAGAATTCAGGTAGTACGTTTTCAGAACGAACTTTCATGAAATCTAAAGTTGGTTTAAAAATATTTGTTCTTCTTCCTTTTTAATAACAGCTGGTAAGAAACATTTGGATGTGTACAGCTGGACACTGTTTTACCAGAGGATGCACTCTCAAAGTGCAGACAGGAGTACCTGCTAATAATCCGAGTGCCCCCAGCATCTGTCATGGGCTGCAGTCCTCCAAGTAAATGAAGTCAGATCTGAGCAGGGCTACATCCAAATGTCTGCAGGCCTACTTCCTGCATTACTTAGTGGATCTGTCATCTGATGCCTTGGATTCTTTCTCTAGAAATGAAGTTATCCTTTATGAAAGAGGAAGTGTTCACATTTACCCACACTTCCGGTCAGAAAAGGAGAGGCCCAGTGAGTCCTAAATATGTGGGGGGGGGGGGCAGAGGATAGGGGTCACATGCTTCCAGTTGGGAAACCCATGGGCAGAGTGGACACGCCGCATGCAGTCCAGTCGGTCAGGCTGAGTTCAGACCTTGACCTTGACACATCTAGATCTGGGGACTTTGGGAACAATTATCTCACGTCTCTGAGCCTCAGTTTCCTCATCAAAAACATGGGAGTCCCAAGCACTCACAGGATTCCTTGAGCAGTGAAATGAGATGATTTATAATTTTAAAACATTTACTGGGATTTCTCACTCCTCTGCTTAAAGTGTTCGGTAGCTTTAAGGACAGACGCCCTTTGGTGGGTCCCACTTTCCAGAACTGGTGCCAGGTGAAGCGTGATTCCACTGCCACAGGTGCCCCAAAATGCATCTTCCCACACATGCAGTTTGAATGCAGTTTAAACATAACTGCATCTTGTCTCACATCTGAGTATTTGGTAGGCTTGTCAAGCTCATGGAATTTTATGTGTGAGAAACAGCAAGGTATTGGAATTAGAAACCGTATTTAAACGCATTTAGTGCAGGATGTGAGCGAGGTCAGTCCAGCCCTTTGCTGGTCAGGCTCTGCAGGCGTGATTGTGATCCACCCAGAACTCAGGCTCGGCCGCTCCCTGGTCCTCCTGCTGACGAGCCGACAGGCTTTAGGCAAGATGCTCACCTTCGCTCACTTCTCGGAATGTGAGGATCAGAAGGAGGAAGAAGGAGAGTCATCCTCAGCAATTCTCAAATGCCACGTTCGTGCCCATTAAAATCTGTTCACTCACCTGACCGTTGCAAAGTGCCCTTTATGTACCGGAACTGTACGGCCCTTACAGAGCCAAGAAGAAAAGCTCCTGTTTGTTCCCTTTCCTCCAGATGCCTCAGTCTCCAGCAGAAGGAGAGCTGGAAGCAGCTCTGATAGTCACTGGTGCTGTGCTGAGTGCTTTACCTGCATTATTTCATTTATTCCTTGGCGTGAGACAAGGACTATTATTATTATTACTTCTGTCTCATAGAAAACAGCTGCATGGATCGGTAGAGTAACTTTGTTGAGATTTCCCAGGAGAGGCAGGATGTGACTCCAAGCTGCTTTAAACCTGGAGCTGCTGCTCCAAACGACGCCATAAAACTGTCGCGACCAACAGCTAAAGTGTTCTAGGCATCTCCGGATGATTATTAAACCATGTGCGAGTCTCTTTTCTGACGTTTATCTCACATTGATTTACTCATGGGTCACCCTCCCCAGGTCGTGTGAATCTTGTTTTTATGAGATTCCCACACTGTCAGCACTGTGTCTGCACATATGTATGTGCCTCATAGGTGCTCCTGGGGAGCTGCTGCAGTGCGAAGGGCACCGTGGCTGCCTTGAAGTCTCCCCGAAGTGGATGGGGTTGGTGCAGGCAGGTTGGACGTCTTGGTGTTTCGTTATTGCAAATTTGCTCATGTGTGATTGGCAAGTATGGGATGATGTCATTGTGGCACAGAAGTAGGGTTGGTTCATGTACCATTTTTGCCAGTACATCAGTGTTTTGCGGGACCAGGCGGCAGCCCTGACCCCGGGGACCATCAACACGGCTGCGGGCAGAAGCCTCGGAAGAACTCGGTCCTGTCCATGGTGCTCGTCACTCTGCGGTGCCCTGGCTAGGGTGGCCGTGTGCCCTGTCCTAGGACGCTTACCACTCAGGTCCTTTGCCCATTTGCTCACAACCCAGCAGCTTCCATTCTTCCTTACACCCCTTTCCACCATACTGCTTTAACTGTGGTTTTTTAAGGTCAAATTCTATCATCATAGCTGTATTTAAAAAATTGTTTTAAATCAGGGCTTCCCTGGTGGCGCAGTGGTTGAGAGTCCGCCTCACCCCTTCCACCACGTGAGGACAAAGGAGAAGACAGTCGTCTATGAACCAGGAAGCAGGCCCTCCCTCACCAGACTCCGAATCGGCCGGCACCTTGATCTTGGACTTTCCAGCCACCAGAACTGTGAGGAATAAATCTGTGTTGCTCCTAAGCCCCCCAGTCTAAGGCATTCTTTTACAGCATCTCCCAACGGACTAACACCGAGACAGGTGTTTCTGCTATAACGTGGCAAATGCAGTTCAGTAAATGCTCATCGTCTGCAAAATCTTGCACTTATAAAATCCAAGTTCACAGGAAAAATAAGGTTCAAAATCTATGCAGCTCTGTAATCAGAACAACAACAACAACAATCAATTCCAAAAAACATCACTACTGGTAAGGAGACACGTTAAATTGACTGAAAACAATTTTTTTTTTTTTTTTTGCGGTACGCGGGTCTCTCACTGTTGTGGCCTCTCCCGTTGCGGGGCACAGGCTCCGGACACACAGGCTCAGCGGCCATGGCTCACAGGCCCAGCTGCTCTGCGGCATGTGGGATCTTCCCGGACCGGGGCATGAACCCGCATCCCCTGCATCGGCAGGCAGACTCTCAACCACTGTGCCACCAGGGAAACCCTCTGATCAGAGTTTTAAAGAAAGAGCTGTTGTTTTGAGGTTGCAAGAAAAAACATGGGGCATTAACACCTGCAGACGTCTTTGCAATGCCTGGTCACCATTATTTGACTCTCTGTGGCCCACGACCTGTCTCACGTGTGTGAGCCCTCTTTGATGAGGAAATGTGTGGTTATAATAGCATCTGTCTGAACCATTTCTCAGCACCACTGGAACGAAACACAGCTCCTCTTGTAAGTCATTCCATTCAATAAATTCCACAGAGCAGCTGGGTGCTGATATTAGAACCCACTGCCAATGACCTGATCATCTTTTTACCTGACATGAGGTGTAAGCCATGAAGATGGCCAACGCCCGTGGCTTCAGATATACCCACAGGGAGTCGGTTATAGAGCATTGAACCAAGTTTTATCCTGATGTCGAAGTTCACGAGCATGGGCACATCCCACACATCTGTCCCCTTGTCCTCTTTGGCCCTGAGACCCCTGGTGCCCCACGTTTATCTGGGCGGGGAGCGTATGGGGACCACCCAGGGCAGCATGGTTTTCTCAGGCATCACCCCGCTCTCCCCCGCTCCTGCCTGTTGCTGGAATCGTCTGCACCCGAGGTCTTCTGACCCCAAAGCCTGTCTGTTCCTTCACACCATCCCATTTCTCTGCCTGTCAGCCTCCCATTTCTTTCTGGCTGTACAAACCCTTGCTGTGACTCGACAAGCCCTCACTGGGGGCTGTTTATGTGCTGGGCGCTGCAGAGGCAGAAATCATCACAGTGGGGAGAGTTTCCAAATCAAGGAATGTTGTGCTCGTTTCCGATAAAGGGATTTCATTCCGCATCTGGCTTCAAGAAACAGTCTGGGACACAGTGTTTGGATGCCAAGATGTTGGAATTTGAGGTATTAGGATTTTTATGGGAATAGCAGGACTGAGTATTTTAAATCATGACTTTTGGAAAGTTCAAAGTGAGAATTTGCCATAATGAGGTTGACGTCCTGGTCTCATTCTCGGAAGCATCGTGAAACGCGAGTGTGATAACTAGGAACAGAGCAGGGCAACGAGGACAGGGGAGCCCCGAGTAACAGAGACGCCTGACCTTTGGATCCCAGGCCATTCTGGAAGCACCGACTCCCTGGTGCAGGAGTGGACTCCGTTCTGCTTGCCGTGTGGATTTTTCTTTACTATTTTACTAAATTTCATTAAGTTAATATTTCATTTCATCTTCAGCATACTCAGAGGGAAACTCTGGTTAGAGAAAAGGAATTGAAGTCAGAGGCTGACTGACCTGCCCTAACCCGACAGCCAGTAAGTGCAGAGCTGAGGCTCAGACTGAACTTTTCCGGCCGTAGGGTTTTCCGTGCTCCTTTTGGTGCGTCTCAGGTGCCCACGAGAAGGTTCAGTGTGTTCACTAGCTTGTGGTTTCCCCCAGCACCCCACCTTCTGACTCATCTCCTTGACCACTGGCTTCTGCATCACCTAGTACCTTCCAGGCCCACATCCTGGCGAGACCCAGAGAAGTCTGATGGGTGTCAGCAGTCACCCCCATGGGACCTCATGTCCATTCAGTTGGCACAACCCAACTGTGCCTTCTCAAATGGTGCCTCGTGGGGATGGGCCCTCTGGGCTGTCTGCCCAGCCAGACGCAGGCCAGCCAGACTGTCTCCTGGACGTGTACAGTTAAGAGTCAGGGGTGCAGGTCATTCGGAGCTGGGGCTCCAGTGGACACAGCACACACTGCACAAGCAGGGAAGCCTCGTGTGGAGAGAGTATGAAAGACAGGAAGGGAGGATGGAAAGAAAGATCGGAACAGATTCTTTCTTGTATTCATTCATTTCGTTAAAAACCCCACCTCCTGGGGACCTTATTGGTGCTAGGCAGACACTAAAAATCACAAGTCCTGGGGAGACGATGATGAGCAAAACCAGAACCAGTCCCTGATCTTTTAGCCAATGTTTCTGGAGGACCTCCTGTGTCCTGGGCCCTGTGCTGGATGCTTGGGATGCCTCAGTGACCAAAACAGACAGAGATCCTTGCCATCTGAGAGCTTACGGTCGAGAGGGAGGGAGGCACATGAAAGCAAGAAAAGTAATAAAAATTTTTATAGAATGTTAGAAGGTGATAAGTGTGACGGAGAGAAGAAAAACAAACCTGTAGCCGACAGTGGGGTCAAGAGGGCCGGCTGTGGGGAAGGGGCAGGTTATAGTTAAAGGTGATCAAGGTCTGGGCTTTTGGGAGGTAATATCTGTGCTTAAGGATCAGCAGGGGCTCAAGTAGCTGTGGGAGGAGCATCTGGGCAGTGGGAGTGGCCTGAGTGTCCTGCGCCGACAGCAGGCCAGGCATTACCAGTTACCAAGGAGCAGCGGAAGGCTGGTGTGGCAGGGGGTGATCTCAGCATCTCGGACAAGAGGTGGTGCTGTCTCCGGCCAAGACGGGAGTGTGGAGGTGGTGAGAAGTGGTTGGGTGTTGGATATTTTGAAAGTAGGCTTTTCTGATGAAGTGGATGAAGTTTGGAAGAGGATGTGAGAAAAAGAGGAGTCAAGGATGCCTCCTCCGATGTTTTTTTGGCCTTGGATAATGTAATGGGGAAATGAAATTATTTAAAAAAATTCTCACAGGTGAATGCCCAATTACAACCTGTAATGCATACGCAGAAGGAGAGGACAAGGTGCATTAGTTTCCTGGGGCCTCCATAGCAAAGTGTCACAAACTGGGCAGCTTAAAGCAATAGGAATTTATTCTCTCACAATTCAGAGGCTGGAAGTGTGAAATCAAAGTGCTTGTAGGCCTGCGCTCCCTCTGAGGCTGCGAGGAAAGGATCCTTCCTTGCCTCTTCCAGCTTCTGGTCCCCATGCGGCCCAGGATGTTCCTAGGCTTGTAGTGGCATCACTCTAGTCTCTGCCTCTGTGGTCGTGGGCGGTCTCCCTGTGTGCTCCTACATCATCTTTCCTCTCTGTATGTCTGTCTCTGTATCCAGATTTCCCCTTCTTATAAGGACACCAGTCATTGGGTTTAGGGCCCTTATCATTGCCTAACTAATTTCATCTGCAACAACCCTATTCCCAAATAAATTCACATTCTGAGGTTCCAGGGATTAGGGCTTGAACATATCTTTTTGGAGGACATAATCCAACCCATAACACCATGGCTCGCTATGCCCAAGAAACCTGCCTCAGTCTAGAAATCTGGAAGACTTTCCTGAGGATGGGCTACAAGATGTGAAGCAGGATTAGAAGTTAAGAGTTTATCAGATGAAGAGTTGGCAGAGGGGATAGGAGAGAATTCCAGGTTGAATGGAACACTGTGTGCAAAGGCCCTGTGGTGGAGAGAATATGATATATTTGAGGAACTAAAGCAAAGCCAGTATGCTGGAGCCCTGCTATGGTTGTGGAGCAATATCATGGCCAATAAACATAGTAAAAAGTGCTCTTTATCATTAGTCATCAAGTAAATACAGATTAAAATCACAACGAGATGTGATAGGCACTAGGATGGCTTTTTAAAAAAGGACAATATCAGAGGAGAAGCAAGAAGAACTACAATCCTGCAGCCTGTGGAACAAAAACCACATTCACAGAAAGATAGACAAGGTGAAAAGGCAGAGGGCTATGTACCAGATGAAGGAACAAGATAAAACCCCAGAAAAACAACTAAATGAAGTGGAGATAGGCAACCTTCCAGAAAAAGAATTCAGAATAATGATAGTGAAGATGATCCTGGACCTCAGAAAAAGAATAGAGGCAAAGATCGTGAAGATGCAAGAAATGTTTAACAAAGACCTATAAGAATTAAAGAACAAACAGAGATGAACAATACAATAACTGAGATGAAAACTACACTAGAAGGAATCAATAGCAGAATAACTGAGGCAGAAGAATGGATAAGTGACCTGGAAGACAGAATGGTGGAATTCACTGCTGTGGAACAGAATAAAAAAAAAAGAATGAAGAGAAATGAAGACAGCCTAAGGGACCTCTGGGACAACATAAAACGCAACAACACTCGCATTATAGCGGTTCCAGAAGAAGAGAGAGAGAAAGGACCAGAGAAAATATTTGAAGAGATTATAGTTGAAAACTTCCCTAACATGGGAAAGGAAATAGCCACCCAAGTCCAGGAAGCGCAGCTAGTCCCATACAGGATAAACCCAAGGAGAAACACACTGAGACACATAGTAATCAAATTGGCAAAAATTAAAGCCAAAGAAAAATTATTGAAAGCACCAAGGGAAAAATGACAAATAACATACAAGGGAACTCCCATAAGGTTAACAGCTGATTTCTCAGCAGAAGCTCTACAAGCCAGAAGGGAGTGGCATGATATACTTAAAGTGATGAAAGGGAAGAATGTACAACCAAGATTACTCTACCCAGCAAGGATCTCATTCAGATTCGATGGAGAAGTCAAAAGCTTTACAGACAAGCAAAAGCTAAGAGAATTCAGCACCACCAAACCAGCTCTGCAACAAATGCTAAAGGAACTTCTCTAAATGGGAAACACAAGAGAAGAAAAGGACCTGCAAAAACAAACCCAAAACAATTAAGAAAATGGTCATAGGAACATAGATACCGATAATTACCTTAAACGTGAATGGATTAAATGCTCCAACCAAAAGACACAGGCTTGCTGAATGGATACAAAAGCAAGACCCATATATATGCTGTCTACAAGAGTCCCACTTCAGACCTAGGGACACATACAGACTGAAAGTGAGGGGATGGAAAAAGATAGTCCATGCAAATGGAAATCAAAAGAAAGCTGGAGTAGCAATACTCCAGATAAAATAGACTTTAATTCAGATAAATTAGACTTTAAAATAGACTTTAAAATAAAGAATGTTACAAGAGACAAACTGTCACTGCAGATGACACTATATGATATGTATGATACTATACATAGGGAATCCTAAAAATGCCACCAGAAAACTACTAGAGCCAATCAGTGAATTTGGTAAAGTTGCAGGATACAAAATTAATGCACAGAAATCTCTTGCATTCCTATACACTAATGATGAAAAATCTGAAAGAGAAATTAAGGAAACATTCCCATTTACCATTGCAACAAAAAGAATAAAATACCTAGGGATAAACCTACCTAAGGAGACAACAGACCTGTATGCAGAAAACTATAAGACACTGATGAAAGAAATTAAAGATGATACAAACAGATGGAGAGATATACCATGTTCTTGGATTGGAAGAATCAATACTGTGAAAATGACTCTACTACCCAAAGCAATCTACAGATTCAATGCAATCCCTATCAAATTACCAATGGCATTTTTTATGGAACTAGAACAAAATATCTTAAAATTTGTATGGAGACACAAAAGACCCCGAATAGCCAAAGCACTCTTGAGGGAAAAAACGGAGTGGGAGGAATCAGACTCCCTGACTTCAGACTATACTACAAAGCTACAGTAATCAAGACAATATGGTACTGGCACAAAAACAGAAACATAGGTCAATGGAACAAGATAGAAAGCCCAGAGATAAACCCACACACCTATGGTCAACTAATCTATGACAAAGGAGGCAAGCATATACAATGGAGAAAAGACAGTCTCTTCAATAAGTGGTGCTGGGAAAACTGGACAGCTACATGTAAAGGAATGAAATTAGAACACTCCCTAACACCATACACAAAAATAAACTCAAAATGGATTCGAGACCTAAATGTAAGACCGGACACTATAAAACTCTCAGAGGAAAACATAGGAAGAACACTCTTTGACATAAATCACAGCAAGATCTTTTTTGATCCACCTCCTAGAGTTATGGAAATAATAACAAAAATAAACAAATGGGACCTAATGAAACTTTAAAGATTTTGCAAGGCAAAGGAAACCATAAACAAGACGAAAAGACAACCCTCAGAATGGGAGAACATATTTGCAAACAAATCAACGGACAAAGGATTAATCTCCAAAATATATAAACAGCTCATGCAGCTCAATATTAAAGAAACAAACAACCCAATTCAAAAATGGGCAGAAGACCTAAATAGACATTTCTCCAACGAAGACATACAGATGGCCAGGAAGTACATGAAAAGCTGCTCAACATCACTAATTATTAGAGAAATGCAAATCAAAACTACAATGAGGTATCACCTCACACCAGTTAGAATGAGCATCATCAGAAAATCTACAAACAATAAATGCTGGAGAGGGTGTGGAGAAAAGGGAATCCTCTTGCACTGTTGGTGGGAATGTAAATTGATACAGCCACTATGGAGAACAGTATGGACGTTCCTTAAAAAACTAAAAATAGAATTACCATATGATCCAGTAATCCCACTACTGGGCATATACCCAGAGAAAACCATAATTCAAAAAGATGCATGCACCCCATTTTTCATGGCAGCACTATTTACAATAGCCAGGTCATGGAAGCAACCTAAATGCACATTGACAGATGAATGGATAAAGAAGAAGTGGTACATGTATACAATGGAATATTACTCAGCCATAAAAAGGAACGAAATTGGGTCATTTGTTGAGACGTGGATGGGTCTAGAGACTGTCATACAGGGTGAAGTAAGTCAGAAGGAGAAAACCAAATATCGTATATTAACGCATGTATGTGGAACCTAGAAAAATGGTACAGGTGAACCGGTTTGCAGGGCAGAAGTTGAGACACAGATGTAGAGAAAAAAACGTATGGACACCAAGGGGGGAAAGCTGCGGCGGGGTAGGGATGGTGGTGTGATGAATTGGGTGATTGGGATTGACATGTATACACTGATGTGTATAAAATTGATGACTAATAAGAACCTGCTATATAAAAAAATAAAATAAAATTCAAAAAAAAGAAAAAGGACAATATCAGGTGTGGGCAAAGACGTGGAGCAATAGAAATTTTTATACAGTGCTGGGATTGTGAAATAGGACAGCCACTTTGGGAATCTCTTTGGCAGTATCTGCTGAAGCTCAACATTCTCATACCTGTTAATCTAACAAATTCACTCTTATGCCTGAAAGAAATGCATTCATATGTGTACAAATGACATGTACAGGTAGGTTCATAGCATTATTATTCATGATACCCCCAAATGGTAATAATCCACATGTCCATCACCACTACAATGGATAAGTCATTTGTATATGCACACAGTGGAATACTATACAACAGTGAAAAGGAGTAAGTTACTGTTACCTGCAATAATATGGATGAATCTCACAGATTTCACATTGAGTGGAAGAAGCCAGGCACAAAAGAGTAGCTACATAAAGTTTCATTTATATAAAATGAGAAAACAGGAAAACCAATCCAGGAAACCCAGGGCATCAGCAGTGAAAGCGCAAGGTCCTAACCACTGGACCACCAGGGAATTCCTAATAGATTTTATTTTTAAATGTTTTTAATTTCATACTCTAGATGTTTATTGGTTTCCTTAGCCAGTGCAAGAAAATTTTTTAAAATTGGTTCGGGGTTTACAAAATGGCTTCAAAACAATGATTGTTTCTTTTTAACCAACTTTACTGGTGACCAAGGCCTGAACTAGCAGGGAGCTCTGCTAATTTGCAGAAGGATCAGCTGATTTGCACCCAGGCAGTTTTATGGGTTTATCACAGAGGTTTACTGAAGGTAGGTATTCAGACCACGTTATGGCCTTTTATGGGAGATTAGTTACTTACCTATAATAATCAGATGTCACATCTAACATTTTTAGGTAACCACTGCCTCCCAAGGAGCTAACTCGTCGGTAACTATGACGTTTCAGCCTCTGCTTCTAATATTTTTTTCTCAAAAGTATTTAAAAATAACTATTACTTTTTTCTGTTTCTGTCCAAATAGCACTGGGCTATGTTTGCAAAGTGGCAGGCAGCTGTTTTAATTATCCTGGAATCACTAACTAGTTACATTCACTTGGATATAACTTTTTAATTTGCTTCCGGATGTTTCTGTATAGAGGCAGCCCATGATCATGCAATATGTACAATGGAGATCAGTGATTTCACAGCAGCAGAGTGACTTTGAGATTCGCAGTCTTCTGTATGTGCCATAAAGCAAAGCATTTTGCGTAACGCCTGGAACATAGTAGGTGCTGTGTAGACACCCGGGTAATTAAAGAATAATTTTATTTTATTTATTTATTTTTAAACATCTTTATTGGAGTATAATTGCTTTACAATAGTGTGTTAGTTTCTGCTGTATAACAAAGTGAATCAGTTATATATACACATATGTCCCCATATCTCTTTCCTCTTGCGTCTCCCTCCCTCCCCGCCTCCCTATCCCACCCCTCTAGGTGGTCACAAAGCACCGAGCTGATCTCCCTGTGCGATGCAGCTGCTTCCCACTAGCTGTCTATTTTACATTTGGTAGTGTATACATGTCAATGCTACTCTCTTACTTTGTCCCAGCTTATCCTTCCCCCTCCCCATGTCCTCAAGTCCATTCTCTACCTCTCGGTCTTTATTCCTGTCCTGCCCCTAGGTTCATCAGGACCATTTTTTTTTTAGATTCCATATATATGTGTTAGCATATGGTATTTGTTTTTCTCTTTCTGATTTACTTCACTCTGTATGACAGACTCTAGGTCCATCCACCTCACTACAAATAACTCAATTTCGTTTCTTTTTATGGCTGAGTAATATTCCATTGTATATATGTGCCACATCTCCTTTATCCATTCATCTGTCGATGGACACGTAGGTTGCTTCCGTGTCCTGGCTATTGTAAATAGAGCGGCAATGAACATTGTGGTACATGACTCTTTTTGAATTATGGTTTTCAAAGGGTATATGCCCAGTAGTGGGATTGCTGGGTCGTATGGTAGTTCAGTTCTATTTTTAGTTTTTTAAGGAACCTCCATCCTGTTCTCCATAGTGGCTGTATCAATTTACATTCCCACCCACAGTGCAAGCGGGTTCCCTTTTCTCCACACCCTCTCCAACATTTATTGTTCGTAGATTTTTTTGATGATGGCCATTCTGACTGGTGTGACGTGATACCTCATTGTAGTTTTGATTTGCATTTCTCTAATGATTAGTGATGTTGAGCATCCTTTCATGTGTTTGTTGTATTCTGTATATTTTCTTTGGAGAAATGTCTGTTTAGGTCTTCTGCCCATTTTTGGATTGGGTTGTTTGTTTTTCTGATATTGAGCTGCATGAGCTGCTTGTATATTTTGGAGATTAATCCTTTGTCAGTTGCTTCATTTGCAAATATTTTCTCCCATTCTGAGGGTTGTCTTTTCATCTTGTTTATGGTTTCATTTGCTGTGCAAAAGCTTTGAAGTTTCATTAGGTCCCATTTGTTTATTTTTGTTTTTATTTCCATTTCTCTAGGAGGTGGGTCAAAAAGGATCTTGCTGTGATTTATGTCATAGAGTGTTCTGCCTATGCTTTCCTCTAAGAGTTTTATGATGTCTGGCCTTACCGTTTAGGTCTTTAATCCATTTTGAGTTTATTTTTGTGTGTGGTGTTAGGAAGTGTTCTAATTTCATTCTTTTACGTGTAGCTGTACAGTTTTCCCAGCACCACTTATTAAAGAGGCTGTTTTTTCTCAATTGTGTATTCTTGCCTCCTTTATCAAAGATAAGGTGACCATATGTGAGTGGGTTTATCTCTGGGCTTTCTACCTTGTTCCATTGATCTATATTTCTGTTTTTGTGCCAGTACCACACTGTCTTGATTACTGTAGCTTTGTAGTATAGTCTGAAGTCCAAGAGCCTGATTCCTCCAGCTCCATTTTTTCTTTCTCAAGATTGCTTTCACTATTCGGGGTCTTTCCATACAAATTGTGCAATTTTTTGTTCTAGTTCTGTGAAAAATGCCAGTGGTAGTTTGATACGGATTGCGTTGAATCTGTAGATTGCTTTGGGTAGCATAGTCATTTTCACAGTGTTGATTCTTCCAATCCAAGAACATAGTATATCTCTCCATCTGTTTGTATCATCTTTAATTTCTTTCATCAGTGTCTTATAGTTTTCTGCGCACAGGTCTTTTGTCTCCTTAGGTAGGTTTATTCCTAGGTATTTTATTCTTTTTGTTGCAATGGTAAATGGGAGTGTTTCCTTAATTTCTCTTTCAGATTTTTCATCATTAGTGTATAAGAATGCAAGAGATTTATGTGTATTAATTTTGTATCCTGCTACTTTACCAAATTCATTGATTAGCTCTAGTAGTTTTCTGGTAGCATCTTTAGGATTCTCTATGTATAGCATCATGTCATCTGCAAACAGTGACAGTTTTACCTCTTTTCGTATTTGGATTCCTTTTATTTCTTTTTCTTTTCCTATTGCTGTGGCTAAAACTTCCCAAACTATGTTGAATAATAGTGGTGAGAGTGGACATCCTTGTCTTGTTCCTGATCTTAGAGGAAATGGTTTCAGTTTTTCACCATTCGGAAAGATGTTGGCTGTGGTTTTGTCATATATGGCCTTTGTTATGTTGAGGAAGGTTCCCTCTATACCTGCTTTCTGGAGAGATTTTATCATAGATGGGTGTTGCATTTTGTCTAAAGCTTTTCCTCCACCTATTGAGATGATCATATGATTTTTCTCGTTCAATTTGTTAATATAGTATATCACATTGATTGATTCGTTTATATTGAAGGATCCTTGCATTCCTGGGATAAACCCCACTTGATCACGGTGTATGATCCTTTTAATGTGCTTTGTTTGCTAGTATTTTGTTGAGGATTTTTGCATCTATGTTCATCAGTGATATTGGCCTGTAGTTTTCTTTTTGTGTGTGACATCTTTGTCTGGTTTTGGTATCAGGATGATGGTGGCCTCATAGATGAGTTTGGGAGTGTTCCTCCCTCTGCTGTATGTGGAAGAGTTTGAGAAGAACAGGTGTTAGCTCTTCTCTAAATGTTTGATAAAATTTGCATGTGAAGCCATCTGGTCCTGGGCTTTTGTTTGTTGGAAGATTTTTAATCACAGTTTCAGTTTCAGTGCTTGTGATTGGTCTGCTTATATTTTCTATTTCTTCCTGGTCCAGTGTTGGAAGGTTGTGCTTTTCTAATAGTTTGTCCATTTCTTTCAGGTTGTCCATTTTATTGGCATATAGTTGCTTGTAGTAATCTCTTATGATCCTGTGTATTTCTTCAGTGTCAGTTGTTACTTCTCCTTTTTCATTTCTAATTCTGTTGATTTGAGTCTTCTCCCTTTTTTTCTTGATGAATCTGGCTAATGGTTTATCAATTTCGCTTATGTTCTCAAAGAACCAGCTTTTAGTTTTATTGATCTTTGCTATTGTTTCCTTCAATTCTTTTTCATTTATTTCTGATCTGATATTTATGATTTCCTTCCTTCTGCTAACTTTGAGGGGTTTTTTTGTTGTTCTTCTTCTTACTCTAATTGCTTTAGGTGTAAGGTTAGGTTGTTTATTTGGGATTTTTCTTGTTTCTTGAGGTAGGATTGTATTGCTATCAACTTCCCTCTTAGAACTGCTTTTGCTGCATCCCATAGGTTTTGGGTTGTCGCTTTTTCATTGACATTTGTTTTTAGGTATTTTTTGATTTCCTCTTTCATTTCTTCAGTGATCTCTTGGTTATTTAGTAGAGTATTGTTTAGCCTCCATGTGTTTGTATTTTCTACATTTTTTTCCTGTAATTGATATTTACTCTTATAGTGTTGTGGTTGGAAAAGATACTTGATACAATTTCAATTTTCTTAAATTTACGAAGGCTTGATTTGTGACCCAAGATAGGGTCTGTCCTGGAGAATTTTCCATGAGCACTTTAGAAGAAAATGTATTCTGTTGTTTTTGGACGGAATGTCCTATAAATATCAATTAAGTCCATGTTGTCTAATGTGTCATTTAAAGCTTGTGTTTCCTTATTTATTTTCATTTTGGATGATCTGTCCATTGGTGACAGTGGGGTGTTAAAGTCCCCTACTATGATTGTGTTACTGTCGATTTCCCCTTTTATGGCTGTTAGCATTTGCCTTATGTATTGAGGTGCTCCTGTGTTGGGTGCATAAATATTTACAATTGTTATATCTTCTTCTTTGATTGATCCCTTGATCATTATGTAGTGTCCTTCTTTGTCTCTTGTAATAGCCTTTATTTTAAAGTCTATTTTGTCTGATATGACAATTGCTACTCCAGATTTCTTTTTGTTTCCATTTGCATGGACTATCTTTTTCCATCCCCTCACTTTCAGTCTGTATGTGTCCCTAGGTCTGAAGTGGGTCTCTTGTAGACAGCATACATATGGGTCTTGTTTTTGTATCCATTCAGCCAGTCTGTGTCTTGGTTGGAACATTTAATCCATTTACATTTAAGGTAATTATCGATATGTATGTTCCTATGACCATTTTCTTAATTGTTTTGGGTTTGTTTTGTATGTCTTTTCCTTCTTTTGTATTTCCTGCCTAGGGGAGTTCCTTTAGCTTTTGTTGTAAAGCTGGTTTGGTGGTGCTGAATTGTCTTAACTTTTGCTTGTCTGTAAAGGTTTTAATTTCTCCGTCGAATCTGAATGAGATCCTTGCTGGGTAGAGTAATCCTGGTTATAGGTTTTTCCCTTTCATCACTTTAAATATGTCCTGGCACTCTCTTCTGGCTTGCAGAGTTTCTGCTGAAAGATCAGCTGTTAACCTTATGGGGATTCCCTTGTATGTTATTTGTTGCTTTTCCCTCACTGCTTTTAATCTTTTTCCTTTGTATTTAATTTTTGGTAGTTTGATTAATGTGGTCTTGGCGTGTTTCTCCTTGGATATCCTGTATGGGACCGTCTGCACTTGTGCGACTTGATTGATTATTTCCTTTCCCATGTTAGGGAAGTGTTCAACTATGATCTCTTCAAATATTTTCTCAGACCCTTTCTTTTTCTCTCCTTTTTCTGGGACCCCTGAAATGGTGCATTTAATATTGTCCCAGAGGTCTCTGTGACTGTCCTCAATTGTTTTCATTCTTTTTTCTTTTTTCTGCTCTGTGGTAGTTATTTCCACTATTTTATCTTCCAGATCACTTATCCGTTCTTCTGCCTCAGTTATTCTGCTATTGATTCCTTCTAGAGTATTTTTAATTTCATTTATTTTGTTGTTCATCATTGTTTGTTTGCTCGTTAGTTCTTCTCGGTCCTTGTTAAACGTTTCTTGTATTTTCTCCATTCTATTTTCAAGATTTTGGCTCATCTTTACTGTCAATACTCTGCATTCTTTTTCAGGTAGACTGCCTATTTCCTCTTCCTTTGTTTGGTCTGGTGGGTTTTTACCTTGCTCCTTCACCTGCTGCATATTTCTCTGTCTTCTCATTTTGTTTGTCTTTCTTTGTTTGGAGTCTCCTTTTCGCAGGCTGCTGGTTCATAGTTCCTTTTGTTTTTGGTGTCTGCCCTCAGTGGGTGAGGTTGGTTCAGTGGCTTGTGTAGGTTTCCTGTTGGAGGGGACTGGTGCCTGTGTTCTGGTGGGTGGGTCTGGATCTTGTCTTTCTGGTGGGCAGGGCCATGTCCGGCGGTGTGTTTTGGGCTGTCTGTGAACTTAGTATGATTTTAGGCAGCCTCTCTGCTTATGGGTGGGGCTGTGTTCCTGTCTTGCTAGTTGTTTGGCATGGGACATCCAGCAGTGGTGCTTGCTGGCCGTTGGGTAGAGCTGGGTCTTAGCTTTGAGATGGAGATCTCTGGGAGAGCTCTCACCGATTGATATTATGTGGGGCCGGGAGGCATCTGGTGGTTTAATGTCCTGAACTTGGCTCTCCCACCTCGGAGGCTCAGGTTTGACACCAGGCGAGAGCACCAAGACCCTGTCAGCCACACGGCAGGTAAGTGGGGATTTTCTTGCCTTTTGGGAAGTCTGAGGCCTTCTGCCAGCGTTCAGTAGGTGTTCTGTAGGAGTTGTTCACATGTAGATGTATTTTTGATGTATTTGTAAAGAGGAAGGTGATCTCTACGTCTTACTTCTCCGCCATCTTGAAGGTTCCCCTGCAATAGGAGACTCCACTGAAGACACCAACCTCCGCACAAGCTGGAGGTGCAGAGGCATTTTTTTCAGAGGGTTTGCAGCTTGCTTTTTTTTTTCTTTTCTTTGTGCTTTGTCTAGTTTCATTGGCACTTCAGATCAGAGTGCCTAGTCAAGAATAATTTTAAAAGTAGGTTGTAGGGCTTCCTTGGTGGCGCAGTGGTTGAGAGTCCACCTGCCGATTCAGGGGACGCGGGTTTGTGCCCCGGTCTGGGAGGACCCCACATGCCGCAGAGCGGCTGGGCCCGTGAGCCATGGCCGCTGAGCCTGCGCGTCCGGAGCCTGTGCTCCACAACGGGAGAGGCCACAGCAGTGAGAGGCCCGCGTACTGCAAAAAAAAAAAAAAAAAAGTAGGTTGTATATAAGTTACTATTTATATCTGTGCATCTCCTTTCCTTTCCTCATTAAAATTAAAATTTATTTTAATCAGTTTTATGAGCAAGTAGTTAAAGAAATCAAAACATTAAAGAATTATAACAAATAAACAGTAGAATGGTGGTTGCCACGGGCTGAGCAGGAGGGGAAATGGGGAGATGTAGGTTAAAGGGTATAAATTTTCAGTTATAAGAAGAATAAGTTCAAAGGATCTAACATATAGCGTGGTGATTATAGTTAGTAATACAGTATTGTATAATATTGAAAGTTATTGAGAGTTAAATCTTAAGCATTCTCACCGCACAGGCAAAAAAGTGAGTTAACACCAGAGGTGACGGCTGCATTAATTATCTTGATCTTGGTAATCATTCCATAATGTATATGCGTATCAAATCGTCATGTTGTACACTTTAAATATATACAATTGTATCTGTCAGTTATTCCTAGTAAAGTTATAAAAAACAAAAACAAAACAGTAGTTCCTGTTGAGGCATTCCACATTCCACCCCACCCCCTGACTGCCCCTGAATGCTGTGAATGGGGCAACTACTTCCAGCTCTTTTAAATTGTTTCTTTGGACATTTAAATCTTAATTTCTAAATGATATGCACGTATCGATATGTATTGGTTTATATAAATTTGGGACTTTATCTTTTGAGTTCTTATTACGGAAGATGAGAATTTCAGCTCATTTTTAAAATCACTCCTTTACCCCTCTTTAATCTTTCCAATAAAGTCGCATCTCAGATTTTGGATAAATTTACATTTGAGGTTTTCATTGTTATGACTATAAATATTGCTTACTATTGAGCCAAGAATTATTGTAGTTTTGAGCCAAGAAATAGTTTCTTTTATATAATTTCTTGACAACTTTTTGTTTTCCTGGAACTGCTCATGTTTTTAAAAACATCTCCCTACACCCTGCAATAGTCTGGGTCTATAAAATACCTTCAGTATAACTTTCTATAAGGTCAGATCTGTTCAATGATGTTCAGTCTGACTTTTGTTGTTTTGTGTTTCTGTAGACATTCTTTCGGGAGCCCTTTGACCTGCTGTATTCTGAATAGGTTGCTTTCTGGGTCTTTTACATCACTAGTATCTCGGGACTTCTTCACCGTCATTCTGAGAAGTCCCTCCTATGTTGGAACCCATTTTTTCTGGATCTGATATCTTCCTCTTTTTGGTGTTCTGCCTCATTTCTGTGGAGCACATCCTACAGTAGCAGACATTTTACTGATATCATTTTTGGCATTCTGGTGTAATTTGGTGACATCTCTGGGGCTGGTACCTCCTCTTTCATTGAATTCTCCCAGATGCTTGCTTTATAAATGTATAATTGATTTTGCAGAGGTGGCTGTCATTTCCCAAAGAGTCAGCTTCAGGAAGGGCTCTTCAATCTCCTGACACCTTAATACGTTTAATTGACTGCCTGGGTGCTCAGAAGAACTGAGATGGGCAGCAGAAGCAAACTATCCAGACTGGCAAAAACGGGAATTGTAAATTGAATGTCGGGTACCAGTCAGTAGACTTTGGCCGAATGACACGAGGACAGCTGCTCCAAGCTTTCATGGTCCTGTGGGGATGAACATCCTGGGCTGTGGGCAGCTCTTTCTTGTCTGCTTAGCCCATAAGCTGGCTTCTTAAGCTCTGCGTGATTGACATGTTGGGACGGGCAGCTCTTGGTGAGGTGCTGCTGTCCTGTGCATTGTGGGATGTTTAGCAGCATCCCTGGCTTCCATCTGTTAGTTGCCAGCTGCACACACCTCCCCGAGTTGCGACAGCCAAAAATGACTGCAAATGTTGCCGGAGGGGGCAACATGGACTCCTGTTAAGAACTTTAGACGGTGGGCCTCCTCTTTTTTCAGATTTTATAACTCTATTCTGGATATTTGAGGTTATAGAAAACGTGACACCAATGAACTGGAATAGTATTGCAATTCCCTGGAATTTTGTACAGTGTGAAATCATTCTTAAAACACCCATATTTCCATGATTTACCAAATATTCGTTGTTTTAGGCCTACTGATACCTAGCATTTACTGAGTGTTCAATTCTTTTTGAGCCCATGCTTCTAAGTGCCAGGCCCTGTTGAAAGCACAGGCAGCATCCTGTCACTTGAACAGATGGGGAAACTGAGGCACAGAAGAGCATTTAGGCAAATTGCCTGAATTAATGCAGTATGAAAGTTGCAGAACTGGGATTCACACCCAGATAGGACTTCAGAGCACAAGCTCTTAATCAACACACTGTGCAGTGGGTGATTTTGAGATGCCAAGACCAGGACACAAGCACCGTGAGGGGACTTCAGTCCACCTGCCTGTTCTGAGCTCCAGGAAGGCAGGACGGCCTGTGTCATCTACCTTTGTATTTCTGTTGCTGGGGCCACTACTTGGCATATAGCAAAGACAAGGTGAAGGTTAATTTTAATAAATTAAGCTATTCTAAGCACCCGTCTCATGGGCAGTTTATGAGAAAAGAGGAACCACAACAAAAACGGAGTGTGTATTATGGTTTCTTGAAAGAAGATGAATTGTGATACTGTAGGTCGTTAATGGGTTTCAGGTCTCCTCCACTGGGGGGATAAGTGCCTTAGATGAAGAAAGGGAGCAATTGTGTAATTATAGCCTTCAGGCTGGGATGGTGATCTCCCCGTTGACTGGTAATGTTGGGAGATGAGGGGTTATACTTAAGAGTTGTCATCACTTTAACAAAATGCACTGAAGCACAGGTGGGACCATTAACACACACTTGCAAAATTTAGCTTTTCTTTGATGGCTCTAGAAGGCAGAACCTTGCAGCACCTCTAGGTCCTTGTTGCAGACACCCTGTGTACCATCAGACACGGAGGTGCTGGCTCACTGAGAGCTTGGGTCTCTGGAGAATGTAGACTAACAGTTTTTTAATTCACCTTCATTTGAGATGGTAGTGCTTTTAGAAGACCATGATATGTTAGTATTCTGACATTCTCTCAAAGCTGTTTCAAGATTGTTTCAGGAATGGACTGGGAATGCGTGTGCGGTGTTGGTCCTGATAAAGGCTTATGTTAGCTGGTGCAGTGATGGATGGGCTCCGCTAATGGGACCCTTAGCCAAGCTGTTCCTCTGCTATAGCTGAGCTCTGAGCTTCCCATCAGTGTTGGCCATTACAAGTAAGAATTTGAGCTGCAGAGTACTCAGAGGTAGGGAAGATAGACTGGCTTATCATTCTTATCTGTTGACTGTCACTCAGACTTTTTTTCATCTGATTATGCACTTGTGAAATAACCAGAGGAAAATGGGATTCATGCAGAGAAGATCTTAGTAAATTAGAAAGGTTCACCTGGCTCACTTGTCTTTTTTTTTTTTTTTTTTAGGTCAGGGCATTGTCTCTTCACATGGTAATAATACAGGGAAAATTCCAGAACAGAAACGTCACGTACCTTGTAAATTCAGATCAAGGGAATCTTTGGTAGTAGTAGTAGCTGACACTCAGACACATCAAATGACTTAAATGCTAATAAATAAATTTTCACTAGATAAACTTAACCTTCAACTCCAAGTTCAAATATCATCTCTGACTTGGGGCAAGTCAGACCACCTGTCCGTGGTCTCCCTCAGACCAAGTTAGCTGTGCTAGGCTTGAGTGTTCCCATAGCAGTTTGCTCCTATTCCTGAAATAACACATTCCCTATTATGTTCTAATTCATCTATTTTCATGTCTTTCTTCCTGCCTGGATCCTGAGATTCTAGGAGGGGATGATTCACCTTTGTACCCCCAGCACCTGGCATGTGTAGGCTGGTATGTAGGAGACGGTCTGTGTCTGTTGGACGAATGAGTAATAGAACTCATTAAATTTCATCTTTTACACTGGGCAACAGGAGGACTTATCATATTGAAATATTTCCAGCTTGTTAATAATAAGCAACTCCTTTTTATGATTTAGAATAAGGAGTTCAGGGCACAATGACTATTTTTTTTTTTCCAATTCCTCATTCTCTTCTATTCCTCCCAACCCCCTTCCTCAAAATCTCATAAAAAATTTTGTCTTAATTTTCTTCTATTCTGGGTCTTTTTGAAGAACACCCCTCTCTTTTTTTTTTCTTTTTTAATTGACGTATAGTTGATTTACAGTGTTGTGTTAGTTTCAGGTGTAGAGCAAAGCTATTCAGATACACACACACACACACACACACACACACGTATACATGTATACATGTATATTCTTCTTCAGATTCTTTTCCCTTGTAGATTATTACAAGATATTGAGCATAGTCTCCTGTGCTATACAGTAGGTACTTGTTAGTTATCTATTTTATATGTAGTAGTGAAGAGCACCCCTCTCTTTCTTTTCAGGCAGGTATTAATGAAAATGATTTTTACGACGGGGCGTGGTGCGCGGGAAGGAACGACCTCCATCAGTGGATTGAAGTGGATGCCAGACGTCTGACCAAGTTCACGGGTGTCATCACTCAAGGGAGGAACTCGCTCTGGCTGTAAGTGTGGCTGGACCCGTGCTTCCTAGACTCTGTGCCTTGAGTCTAAAGTTCTAGAGTTTAGACAGGGTCAGGGAAGTGGCAGAGAGGTATCTGGGGATAGGCAATAGAAAGGAAGAAAGTTGCAGTGAGGACAGGAGGCTGGCCTTGCTGTAGACATGCTGGGAAGGTGCATCTGTTGGATCAACACCTTCCCTGATACCGGAGCAGAGAGAAGGATCCATGGGTTAGGCTGAGGAGACAGAGGTGTTGTCAAACTCAGGCAGGGTAGGCAGGTAGCTGCCGTCTTGGATCTGGGGCGAGCTACTGGTGCCCTGACTGGTGGGCTGAACACAGCGTAATGTAGGAACTCTGCACAAGCAGTGAGTGACATGTAATGGTCTCCAGCCACTGTCCTGGGGTAGAAGGGATGAATCTTCCAGATTCTGGGAAGAAAGATGAACTCTAAGCAGGTTCCCAAATAAAGAACCACTGGAGGAGTAGTAGAATTGAAGGAGGAGTCCGTCTGGGGCCCGACAATGAGATGGAAGAGCCCATTGTTCAGAATTGAGCTTGGGATCAGGGCTGGGTCAGTAATAATAGTAGTCCCAAGAGAGGTGGGCTGTAGCTCCTTAAAACTCATCTCATGGTACGTGTATACAATGGAATATTATTCAGCCTTAAAAAGAAAGGAAATTCTGACACACACTACGACATGCATGAACTTTGAGGACTATATGCTCAGTGCAATAAGCCACACGAAAGGACAAACACTGTATGATTCCACTTCCATGAGGTTCCTAGAACAGTTAAAGTCATAGAGACAGAAAGGAGGATGAACGGTAGCTGCCGGGGTCTGGCGGAGGGGGATAGGGTGTTATCGTTTAATGGGCCTGGAGTCGAGTTGGGGACGATGAAAATTTCTGGAGATGGCTGGTGGTGATGGTTGTACAACAGTGTGAATGTACTTGATGCCTCAGAATTGCACACTTCCAAATGGTTAATTTTATGTTATGTGTATTTTACTACAATAAACAAAAAATATATATGTAAACAAAACAAAACCTTTCCACTTCAGCCCAGGGATGGTGGTGGAGACAGAGGCAGGACTATATCTGTGGGGTTGTCCTGTGGCTTAAGCTGTGTAGACGGCAAACATGCAGAGACTGGGCGTTAGGCAAGAATTAGGAGGGGCTGCAGGACCTTGGGTGCTTTCTTAATTTAAACAAGAAATTTTCAATTCCTCTAACATCTGTCTACACTGAGAAGCCAAGAGCACAAATGCCTTATATTTAGACATTAGGGAACGGACTGTGGACCTAGTTAGCAAAGAGCCCTCCTGTCCTGCCACCCCTCCCCCTGCCCTGACTATACTGCACACTCAAATCCCATGTCTGGGTCCCTTTCAGTTTTTACTGATTACCAGTTGGCAACCATGTAAAGTCTGTCTTTGTTGATTAGATTCATTTTAATGCCTGGAAAGATCAACGTTAATAAGTAAACCAGGGCTTCCCTGGTGGCACAGTGGTTGAGAGTCCGCCTGCCGATGCAGGGGACACGGGTTCGTGCCCCGGTCCGGGAAGATCCCACATGCCGCGGAGCGGCTGGGCCCGTGAGCCATGGCCGCTGAGCCTGCGCGTCCGGAGCCTGTGCTCCGCAACGGGAGAGGCCACAGCAGTGAGAGGCCCGCGTACCGCAAAAAAACCCAAAAAAATAACAAACAAATAAATAAGTAAAACCGGGATAAGAGGAGGGAACGTGGCATCAGTGCTCACATTTAACTGCCCATCATTGTCGCCGTAATGGGGACTTTCTTACAAAATGACAGTTGTCAGGCTGACTCATCATGTTTTCCTCTGAACCTTTTTTTTATCGTAAAGACAATACTGTAACCTCCAACAACATTTAAAAACATTACCCGTGATTCCACTGTCCTTGAGCAAACATAATTTTTCTACAGATTTGTAATCATATTACATATGCAATTGTTATTTTTAATTTAAAAACATATCCATAACATTTTCATGCTGTTACTCAGAGTTCATAATGATCGTTTTTAACAGCCTGTAATTTACTCAGCCATGCCTCTATCACCGTCTCAATTTTCTGCTATCACATACTTTACAGGAAAGCGTTTATATACTTTTTTCTTCCTTTGAATTACTTCCTTCAAATGAATTTCCAGAGCGGGGATAATTTGTACATTTTGACAACATTTGGTTATGTATTTGTGCTACTCACATTTTATTCACTTTACTTTTCAGTAGCACTTATGTGTGTGTTCACATATAGCTGATTTTTGCTCTGTGGTGTGTCTTGCTGTAATCAGCGGCTTATTACCATAACAATTGTTTTCACTGTGTAGATTCTGAAAGGCAAGAATTTTAGAAGAAACAAAGTTGAATTGCTCAAGAAGAATAGAAACTTGGAAAGAAAGACTGATCTGAGGTCATCAGTAAGGATGAGAGCAGGGATTTTACCTTAATGCTTGTATATTAACCTGTCTACTCAGTATCATTAGAGAAGCAGTAGTTGGGTTATTACTGGATTAGAAAGAAAGAGCAGGGTAGGAGTACTGTTTACATTCTGTTTCAGCTGGAAACACAAGAGGGTTTGGGGTGAATAAGAAATTGCAGTAGAACAATATCTTTCTTTGACTAAGCCCGGGACAGGAACATCTAAGAGGGAGGCAAGGGATAGAATTGCTTTTAAGAGTCAGTTTTTTTAATGTATAAATGTATTTCAGGTCAGGGACAATGAAATGAAATCTGATGAGTTTCAGTTGATCTTACCTCCTGGAATCGGACTCTGTACTAAGGAGTGAGGAGGAAACAGTCTCCGGTACATTTTGGTGTCTGAGCCCCTTGCCCCAGAGGCGCTGGAGGTACTGTGACCAGAAAGCTTGCCAACCACAGAAATCACCAAATATCAATAGTAAGGAAGACAGTAGCTGTCCTTCTTTCCCTCTCCAGGGCCTCTATCCTCGTGCTGTTCCCAGTACAGCCATCTACGGTACCACTTTTAATATTCCTATTCATTGGTTTCCATATTTCTCCCCGCTAGTCTGTGAGAACTTGATAGAGGCAATGCCTTGATAGTCTGTGTCTCTGGGACCTGGCCCAGTACCAGACATCTAATAGATGCTCAATCAGTGATTCTTTAATGAATGAATATTGTACGGAAGTAGCAGATTGGCAAAGAGTCATTCACACCAAATGGTAATGAGCTAATTAATTGTGAGTGTAAATGACTGAAAGCAGGCTTAAACTGTAAGGGGGAGGGGGAGGGGACGTGGAAAGAGTAGACTGAGAAGCGATAAGGATGTTTAGAGGTGGAGGCACATAAAACAATGTGGCTTTGGAATAATGTCATGGCTGACTCTTGCTGGTTATGAGATTTCTCTTCTTTGAACCTCAGTATGCTCTTCTGTAAAATGGATTAACTACTGTCTAACTCATAAAGATGTGGTGAAAGTTAAATGGAATTATGTTACGATGTTTTAAAATTACCCAGCACGTAATAAGAGCTCAATAAATGGGACTTGCTTCCCTCTGCACCTAGAGCGAACAGTGGGTTTCAAGCTTTATTTTTAGCCACAGACCTTCCTTCATATAGAGTCTTTCCTGGAAACATTTAGAAAATACAGACAGATGAGGCTGCTTCGTATGAATATGGTGGTGGGGAGAGCATTGCCTGCCTGGCCTCCCCTTGACCCCTCACAGGACCACCCCTGGAGGATGCATTATGAAAGTATCACTGTGTAACAAGCAAACTAAACAGCTTGAGGGTGCCTCTCTGCAAGTTACAATCCTGCCAGCACTCCAAGCGCCGATTGCTTCTTCTTGAATCCTGCAGGGTAACAGGCAGATGTAGAATTCGACCGAAGACAAAAGACAAGCGATGGCAGAGTTGGAATTAGAGTTTCATTTTTTCTAGTTAAATGGGCAGACATACCATAATCTCAGAGTGCTGCACTTTGTTTGGTGATGTTTTAGAAATGGAGGGGAAATGGGGGGATGGCTCTTGGGGGTTGGCCAAATGGATGTTGCTGTTTCTAAGTAGCATCTATCTGGTTGTTAGAAGACAGGAGCACTTCGGAGTTACAATATATATTTCAGAACACTATGAAAATATTTCATTTATAAAACTTCTGTGGTTGGTATTTTAAAATGAACAGCCATCATCTTATTTGTTCCCATCTGTTTATTGAGCACTCTGAGTAAGCACTCTGTATAAGAACTGGCCTGCCTGCAGGGAGCGCTCAGTCTGGAAGAGTCCAGTATGTTGACAGGTCAGCTAGAATCGGCACCGTACACGTCGTGGGATGGGGGTAGGAGGTCTGTTATCAGACCTGTGAAAGGTGATACGGCAGGTCGCGATGCTTAGCCATGGTCCGGGATGAGTTCCTAACCAAGTTGATGAAAAACTTTATGATTCTCATTGTAATAATTTTCAAATAATTCATACTATTTGAAAGTAATAAAATATAATTATTTTCATGATATTGAACAATTTATATTTTTCACCAATATAAACAATCCTTCCCCACTACATTGCAATTTAGAGAAATGTTAATATACTAGTAAAAGCCAATCTTTTGTTTTCCTGATTTCAGGAAGTATATTAGATCTATGAGTGTTGCAGTTATAACCAATGTGATGATTGAAAAGTTAATTATTCTGTCTGAGGTGGATAGATGCTTCTAATAACTTGGGCAAAATACAGGCAATTTAAAATAACCAAATGTTTTAAACTTTATTTAGTAAACAAGACAGTTCTCATCCTCTCTTGAGAGTCTGTACATGTGTCCTTAGGGAGAAACAGCAGTTTGATGGGTTTGCAAGGTGCGGGCTGGGGAAGGTTTGCCTGGCGGGCTGTAGTTTTTAGAAGCAGTTTGGCTAATTAGAGCAAGATGAATGGCGTGTGCTGTGAGCCAGCCTCATGGCTGAGGACACAAAGATGGTGGAAAGGACAGTCCCAGCCTGAAAAAGCTTGCCTTCTGTTTGTCGGTGCAGAGTCTTAGCCGAGATTCTTCATGTGGGCTTCCCCTTTGAGAATTCTGATGGTGAAGCAAAGGAGGAGGTGGGGTACCCAAAGCAGACGAAGACAAGGTCGAGGAAAGGCCTGTGTGCTGCTCTGTTTCCTGGAGACAGCTGTATTCACAGGAGGGGCAGGGGCCAATGCGGCAGGTCCCTAAGGGGCATGGGTGGTGCTGACACGGGTGCGGGGGTTCACCTGGAAGGAGGAGGGTCTCCTATCCCGAGATAGAAGAGTCAGGGCACAAGTGCTGAGATGGATTCAGAGCCTTCACACCAGAGGGTTTTCTATTCTTGGTGGCGTAGGAGGCAGGTCCTCTGCAGACGGTGAGTGAGGCAGGTTTAGGGGTTGGAAACTTAAGAAGGCCAGGGAGATTCCCTGTCCCTTTGTAGAAAGGACTGGGCTGGGCCCCCGAGCTCATGGAATAAAATCCTAAAGGTCCCACTTGCCACCGTTGGCACTTTCTCCCCTGTGGGGGGCGGTGGAGAGTTGGTGGCGGTGCAGCTGGAGGAGGTCCAGGGACAAGGGCATTGCGGGACCTGGTAGGACACGGCGTGTTAAGGGTGAAGGGTTGTGAGGTTGAGATCCAGGGCTGGTCAGGAAGGAGTCAAAGCTAGAGAGCTGATTCCCTAGAAGCTAAGGTCAAGTTCACAGAGCCCGAGGAAGAGGAAGCTTCAGAAAAGGTAGAAACTTGCAAGGGGAGGACACTGGCCACCTGGGGGCTGCACGGGGGCCGTCCAGGTGATGACTGGATGTCAGGGCCGGAGAGGAGCAGGTGTCTGGGCATCTTGGGGTTGCAGGCTTCGCTGCTCAGTGCTGTCCCTGTAGGGAGAACCTCCAAGACGCGCTGGACCCTAGCTCAGGAGGGGGGATCGGGAGACAGCTGAAGAGATGGTGGGGTCTGTGTGAGAAGGAAAATGAAGAGGCAGAGGCAAATCAGAAGCGCTGAGGATGTTGGTCCAGAGACAGGGATGGAGGTGGAACCTCCCCAATACCTTCCTGGCCTGGGGCTCTGCCCAGTGGCTGGACCTCTGGTTTCCACAGTGAGAAGTATCCACCCGGTCCATCCCTTTCTCGTCAACTCCATCTGGTTTTCCACTCCCTGGAGACTGAACCTTGGCAGTCTGGGCCCCAACCCCGCAGCAGCGTGCCAGGGCGCAGAGGAAAGGGGCGCCGGGCTGGGCCAGGAGTGTGGAGGACAGCCGGCAGCCCCTGGGAGCAGGGCTCAAAGGGAGGCTGCTGGTGCTTCATAAATCACCTACCCATCTTCTCAGGAGAGAGTGTGCGTGTGTTTTCAGCACGTGTCCTGCTGCGTCCCCCCCCCCCCCCCCCACTTACTGGCAAAATGAAATGTTTGGCACCTGTGGAGGGCGGGGGAGACAGAAGTTTCCAAACTCCTTTCTGATCTCTTTGAAAACTGTCAGTTTTTGAACTGCTGAGTTTGGCTAAAATGGAGGGGTTTCAATGAAAATATCTCCAAGTTCAAGTAGAAGGCCAGGCACACAGTCATTTCTTCACTTTGTGTTATGTGTCCACAATGCAGGCATAGTTACTTGAAATTGAATAAAGCTCTCCCTCGTGGCAGTATGGCTCATACTTGGTTTTTTGGGCGCCAGTGACTAAGGAATAAGTTCTCAGAAGGTAAAATCTCTGGAAAGGAAGCAACGCTAGAACTCCTTCGTGGAGATAAAGCTTCCACCCGCCTTTATTCCAGGGTCCTTGTCCCCTGGCTCTGACTCCCCAGGACACCCTCCGGAAGGTTGTTGGGTGCACTCACCCTTCTCTTCTGTTCCCTCTCCAGCTTGGCTCACATAATGCTCCCACGCCTGCACCCACAGGGCCTGTGTGGACTGGCTGCCACTGCCTGTTTGACCTGCTTCCCTTTGCTCGTTCAGTCCTAGCCCAGGAGCCTTCTCTTTGTTCTGCAGATAAGCAAGGATGTTCCTGCCTCAGGGCCTTTGCATCTGCCATTTCCTCTGCCTGAAGGCGCAACCCTCCCTGCATTCAGAGGCGTTCTCTGACCAGCCTTCTGAAGCCCACTCTCTGTAGCTCTGTGTCCTCACCTGGCCCCGTTTGATTCCCTGGTTATTTGCTTGTACTTGCACTGGTGTCGCCCCCAGGGAGCAGACGGGGCCTGGCTCTGGTTTGCCACTGAATCCTCAGTGTTAGATCAGTGCACTGCACGGGGAAGGTCTCCATGATTGCCATCCCCAGCCCCTACTCCATCATTCAGAACCGCTCAGATCATGTCCTGATACTGTCCTCTCCTGAGGCTGGACGGCGCCCACCCCCATCCCAACGTCTGCCCACCATAGGGGGCTCTTTAGTGCATAACCATTGGGAGAAAAGAAGCCACATCCCGTGGGGATGCAGCTCTCGTATTCCTTTGGTGTCCCTCCTGTTCAGATGTCCAGGTCCTCACCTGGTATAGCCGAGCGGATCAGAGTTCAGATTCCAGAGTGAGGCTGGGATTCCAGACTCCCTGGTTGCATGGCCTTGGGTGTGTTTCTGAGCTTTTCTGTGCCTCTGTTACTTCATCTGTAAGATGGAGATGATAATAGTGCCTGGATTGCTGTGGGGATTAAATGAGTTAATACACATCAGGCAGTTAAGAGAGTCCTTGGCACGTGGTGAGTACCCTGCAAGTGTCTGTCATTCCTGCTGTTTTCTTAAGATCCTTCCCTTCTTTGGTGGAGGGCACTGCTCACGTGTTAACTCCCCCCTCCCCCATCCCTGTCTCCTCTCTCCAGCCAACGCCCTTGGAGCGCTCAGACCACGGTCTCTCCCCAACAGCCCTAGCTCCCTCTGCGTGGTCTTAGAGATGTTAAGAGATGTTAACTGGAGGCCTGCGTAGGTGGGTGGTCCGGGTGTTCTCCTCACTCTTCCAAGCCTGGGTTTCCTGATTTGGGAGAAGAGCTTGTGTTGAGCGTTCAGTGAGACGCAGATGGAAAACGCTGACACCTTCTGGACCCAGAAGATGCTCAATGAACTGTGGCTGCAGTTACTTACGAAGTGGCTTCACCTCACCCCTCCCGTCTCCGAGCCCCCAAGCCCTCAGCCATCCAGAGTTGAACCTCCAGAGCCCCCAGTCGCCCGCCAGGAAAGACTTCAGAACTGAATCAGTCACCTTGCGGCGGCGAAGTAGAGCCTGACATTTTGTGCAAATCTTCCTGTGACACATCTGTATTTTGTTGGATACTTCTGGTCAGCAGGAAATTCCTTTAAATAAAATGCCTAGACTCGAGCTGCTGAGGTTCTGTGTTACCTCATGGGGTGTCTCAGTGACTCTGCCTGGAAGGTCCCTTTGTTGTCCCCATTGTGTGGATGAGGAAACTGAGGCTTGGAGAGCCTGTGAAAATGCTTGTCCTTTCTGCTCCCTGTTCTCCCACTACCACTCTCGGTTTTCACCAGGCCTCAAGCCCCGTGAGTGGGCTCGTTTGTACTTCATCTGAGCACTTTCTCAGGGACATTGCATGGCTGCCCCTGGGCTGACCTACCTGTCAGACACAGCAGGCACGATGCCTGGGGCCTTATAACCTTTAGGGGCCCAGGAAAGTGTTGAACTTCTTTTATAATCTGGAGAAAGTAAATGAACTTTTAGGTCGAGGAAAATATATAACGTTAATATATTCATCTTTATACCAATGCAGTCATAAAATATGATTAAAAACAATTTTTTTTTAATGGAAGAAGGGGCCTCTTCTTCCTCCATGTTGAGGTCCTAGTCCCAAGGACCCGTGAATATGTTAGGTTTTGTAGCAAAGGGGACTCAAGATTGCAGATGGAATTAAAGTTGCTAATGAGCTGATCTTCAAACAGAAAGATGACCCTGGATTATCCAGGTGGGCCCGATGTATTCACAAGGGTCCTTAAAAGTGGAGGAGGGAGGAGAAGAGAGAACCAGAGAGCTGGCAGTGTGAGAAGAACCCTGCTGTTGCTGGCTTTGAAGATGGAGAAAGGGGCCATGAGCCGGGAATCTGGGCGCCTCAGGAAGCTGGGAAAGGCAGGGAAACAGATTCTCCCCTAGGGTTTCCAGAAGAAACACAGCCCTGCTGACACCTTGATTTCAGGACTTCTGACCTCCAGAATCATAAGCTAATAAATCTGTGCTGTTTAAACCACTCAGTTTGCAGTAATTTTACAGCAGCTACAGAAAGCTAATAGAGGCAAAAGTACCCACAGCCCACAAAAGCCCTCACATGCCTTGGCTGCCCCCCTCCCCTCTCTGGTGCAAGCCCCCGGTGGAGACACCCAGCTTTGGACCGTCATGCTCCACGCACAATATAACTGAACAGAAGCAGGGCCAGTTCTCTCCTCTGCATTCCTTAGGATTCCCGTGAGCCATTTCTTTGGTTCCTTTCTTCCTGCTCTTTCAAGGGTCTCTTTTAGATTTGGAGGACGTTAAATACTTTTTTTTTTTTCTTTTAGTTCTCTGCAGTGGGGCTTCTTAACTAGAAACTGCCTCCCCCTTCACCCAGATTTATTGGACTTGGCCCCCAAAGTGGCATTTCCCCCCTCCTTCCCTGGTAGACAATTTGTACTGGAGGTAATGGAAAATAGACAATATTTCTAAGTTTATAACATTACCTCCTATGGTCTGAATTCTCAGATAGCCATGGTAACTAGTCCAAAGTGAAAAATCCAATAAATTGGTGGGTTGGTTTTTCAGTGTCTAAGATTTGTCTGCACTGAGAATGTGGCAGAACCATTTAACTGTGTGATTGTGGTTCCGGCAGACAGAGGTGGGAGAGAGGGAGAGAACCAGAGTCAGTATCACTTAACGTTCTTGAGTGTCAGGCATGGCCATGCTTATTGTAGGGCAAAGATAAACCTTTTTTCCCCAAAATGTTTCTAGAAGCCACAAAAGTTAGACTCTGCGGAGTAGTGGTCTTGCCCAGAGTTATCACTCAGCCACAGCCAGGATCTGAGGCTGCTGGGCTCTGTCAAGGAGGTGAGGGACAGGAAGAAAAAGCTGCCAGCTTCCAACAGAAAATTGGCATAAAAACTAGGAGAGATTGTTGGACTCCTGTTTCGCTGACTGAAAAGGGATTTAATAGTGCTTTCCCAACTTGCATGAGAAAGTGGACGACACCCAATGCTATTCAACAGAGGTTGTGGTTATTAGCGACCTTTTAGCTGATGAATGATCGTTTGCTGCATCAGATGATATGTGCTGAGGCTGATGGTGGTTGTTTTTGAGGATTTGAGGAGATTCTATCTCTTGCGAGGTGGAGGGCGAGAAGAATCTGACTAGCAAGACTCATTGCCATGAAACTCCAGTGTGATAGAGCCCCAGTGGGCACTGTCAGATCTTACCGTACATCCAGTCGAAATTAGTTCTTTGACTGTGGTTTGAGCTACTCATGCTTTTCCCAATTATTCTCTTTCTTATCACTTTACTTAGAGGACCTTTTGATGTACAAAAATTTTGAATTTTTATATGGTTACCCTAATCAGTCTCCTAAGGTTTATATCATGCTTAGAAGACCTTGTCCCTTCTGAAGGTGTAAGTAATTTTCCCCATATTTTCTTCTAGTATTTTTATGATTTCAAATTTTACATTGACATTTTAAACCATATGGAATGTATTTTGATGTAGGGTATATGTAATAGATCAGACTCTTTTTACCCTCAAATGGCCATTAGGATGTCCCAACGTTATTTATTTTCCATATTATCTCCAACTGCTGTGGTCTGAATGTTTGTGTCCTCCCAAAATTTACATGTTAAATTCTAATGCCTGATGTGATGGTATTTATAGGTGGAGCATTTGGGAGATGACTAGGTCATGAGGGTGGAACCCTCATGGTTGGGATTAGTGCTCTTATGAGAGACCCCACAATGCTCCCTAGCCCCTCCCACCATGTGAGGACACAACAGAAAGTCTGTGACCCAGAAGAGGGCCCTCATCCGACCATGCTGGCACCCTGATCTTGGACTTGCAACTTCCAGAACTGTGAGAAATAAATTTCTGTTGTTTATTACTACCTAGTTTGTGGTGTTTTGTTACAGCAGAGCCTAATTTAGGGACTAAGACACCAACTAAAGTGCCCGTAACAAGATACTCTAAATTTCTGTCTTCTATGGAGTTTACTTCCGGACTTTTCATTCCGTCTCACTGCTGTCTTTCTATGCCAGTACCAAACTGCTGTATAGTTATTACAGCATGTACTGTACTGTTTTACTATTTCTTAGATCTAGTTCTTCCTCCTTATTATTAATCTTTTCAGAATATTCTTGGCTATTCTTGCCATATTCTTTTTTCATATGAATTTTTCAAGAAGTCCAAATTAGCCCCCAAAAGAATTTCGGGTGATATGTTAGAGGGGAATGCCTTATTAAATTGCAGGAGGACTGGCGTCCCTAAGATCAGAGTGTCTTCCTCTATATAAGAACGTGGCGTTGGCTTTTCCATGTGTTCAGCTATCCCTTTTAACTTTTTGTACTGTTTTTTGTTTTTAAAACAATGGGGTTTTTTTTCCTCAGTAATTTTCTGTGTTAATTGCATGCTTAGTTTTGTAAGAAAGGGTTTTCCAGAGTGGCTGTGTTATTTTACATTCCCACAAGCAATGCATGTGATCCAGTTGCTCTGCATCCTTTCTAGTATTTGGTCTTGTCATTATTTTTTATTTTAGCTGTTCTAATAGGTGTGTAGTGATGTCTCATCGTGGTCTTTATTCGTATTTGTCTAATAGCTGATGATGCTGAACATCTTTTCATGTACCTATTTGCCACCTGTATGTCTTCTTTTTTTTTATTTTTATTTTTTATAAATTTATTTATTTATGGCTGCCTTGGGTCTTCGTTGCTGCACGCGGGCTTCCTCTAGTTGCGGTGAGTGGGGGCTACTCTTCGTTGCACTGCGTGGGCTTCTCATTGCAATGGCTTCTCTTGCTGCGGAGCATGGGCTCTAGGCACGTGGGCTTCAGTAGTTGTGGCACACGGGCTCAGTAGTTGCAGCACGCGGGGATCCAGAGCGCAGGCTCAGTAGTTGTGGCGCACGGGCTTAGTTGCTCCGCGGCATGTGGGATCTTCCCAGACCAGGGCTTGAACCCATGTCCCCGCATTGGCAGGCGGATTTTTAACCACTGCGCCACCAGGGAAGTCCCCTGTATGTCTTCTTTAGTGAAATGTCTCTTTGTGTCTTTTGTCTATGTTCTAATTGCCTTGTTTGTGTTTTTACTTTTGAGTGTTGAGAGTTCTTTATCAGTTCTAGATATGCCTTTTGTCAGATATGTGGTTTGCAAATATTTTCTCCCAGTCTATAGCTCATCTGTTATCCTCTTAATATTGGCTTTCACACTGGCTTCTCAGAGAAGAAGTTTGTGGTTTCAATCACGTCCCGTTTATTGATTTTTTTCCTTCATGGATTGTGCTTTTGGTGTCATTTCTAAGAACACTTTACTAAGCTCTAGATGCCAAAGATTTTCTCCGTTATTAACTTCTAAAGTTTTATAGTTTTATGTTTTAGATCTATGATCCATTTTGAGTTAATTTTTATATAAAGTGTTAGGTTTAGTGAGGTTGAATGATATATCTTGTAACTGCCTATAGATCTATAGTAATTGTTTTGGTACCATTTGTTGAAAAGACTGTCCTTCCACCATGGAACTGGTTTTGCACCTTTGCTAAATACAGGTTGATCAAATTTGCATGGATTTACTTCTGGGTTCTCCGTTCTCTTCCACAGATATATGTGTCTGTCCCCCTGCCAATCCCATACAGTCTTGATTACTATAGCTATACACTGTCTTGAAACTGGGTAAATGGATTTCTCCCATATTGTTCTTTTTCAAAATTGTCTTAACTATTCTAGTTCCTTTGCCTTTCTGTATTAATTTTAGAATCACCTTGTTTATATCTGTGACAGAGTCTTACTGAGATTTAATAAGAATCGTATTAAACTGTGTATCAACTTGGCGAGAATTGACAACTTTACCGTGTCAAGTCTTCCAATCCACAAACACGTTTTCCCATTTAGTTAGATCTTCTTCAGTCTCTTTTATCAGTGTTTTATAATTTTTAGCATACAGGTTTTGTTAGATTTATACTTAAGAATTTCATCTCTTTTGAGCAATTATGGATGGTATTGTTCGCTAACATTTTGTTTAGGATTTTTGCAGCAATATTCAGATGTGACATTAGGCTAAAGTTTCCTTTCTGTGAGCAATCTTTGTTGCTTTTTGGTATAAAATTTTCTATGCTTTGAATACATACAGGCATGTGGTTTCAGGGGAGCTCTTTTTTTTAAAAATTAATTTTTATTGGAGTACAGTTGCTTTACAATGTAGTGTTAGTTTCTTCTGTACAGCAAAGTGAATCAGTTGTATGTATACATATATCCTCTCTTTTTTAGATTTCCTTCCCATTTAGGTCACTACGGAGCACTGAGTAGAGTTCCCTGTGCTATACAGTAGGTTCTTATTAGTTATCTATTTTATATATAGTTGTGTATATATGGCCAACAAACACATGGTAGGGAGCTCTTTGATGACTGGCCTGCTTTCTGCTGTGGTACTCAGGCTGTTTAGATTTTCTGTCTCTTCCATCGGTTTTGATAAATTCTATTGTCCTAGAAAATTTGTGTTTTCAAAAATATTTGTATTTGATTCAACAAAATTGTCTTACAGATTCTGTTAATTTCTTCTGATTGGTGATTATTTTCTCCTTATTATTTTTAAGTATTTGTGAATTTCCTCTTTCTCTTCATTATGTTACCCAGTGGTTTGTCTATCATTTCTTTCCCTCTTTTTTTAAAGAGCAAGCATTCCTTGGCATTCTTTATTAGTTCCGCTATGTTTCTGTTTTTGAGTTCATTAATTTCTTTTTTTCAGATTGATTCTTTCCTTTATGTATCTATACACATTGAATATCTGTGTAGAACACATGGTGTGAGACGCCTCCATGAAGTCTAGCCAGTGGATTCTCCACATTATGAAATCCCTTCTCACTTGTGGTTAAGGCGCAGCATAGGTCCGGAAATTGAAGTTTTTCCATCGTCATCCTCTACCCAGAAGCTTCTAGTCCTCCTGGGGTAGCTGGTAGGTGTCCAACCATCTCAGCAGAAATTTCCAAACCGTGTTCCGTAGTTTTGATTTGGGAGCAAAGTAGGCTTTCAAACAGGCAAAGACATGATTCCTCTGGGTGCGAGTTCTTCTGCATTGGCCCCTCCCCTTCCACTAGGTCAGGCGAATGGCAGTCAGTTGACCACCTGAGTCTTTGCTGCCTCATGTCATGCGCTGGAAGATGTCACCTTTCCTTCCGAAACAGTCACGATGAAAATATCTGCCGCGCGTTGAGCTGCTTCAGTAGTAAGTGCGTCACACGTGTTAACTTTGTTCCTTGCAGCATCTTGGCAGTTAGTATCTAACCACTTACTCTTGCAAAGAACTGCAAAGGCCAGAGGTGGCACGGTTAGTACGTGGCCCAGTGAGTCTTCGAGCCCAGTTCTCCCTTGCATTTCCAAGATGCCATCCTACACCAGGAATTGTCTGCTCCAGCTGAGGTTGAGAACGTTCAGCTCCCCTGGTGTGGGTTTTGCTTCCTTGATACCATCTTTCATGCCTGGTGGAGTGCTTCCTATTTTCTACCAAGGCCTCTCTTTTTGGGGGGAGACTTTTCATTCTTCGCTAGCTCCCATCCAGGTTGAGGGAATGTTGAACCCATGGTATTTCTAAGCATTTTTTAAAGTTAAAATCTTTGCTAAGTTTCAAAGCAGTTGTTATTTTCCTTCTTTTTACATAACCTTCTGATCTCCGATTTTTCTTTAAAGTCTACCTGAAAAATAACATTAGCGTGGCCAACAGAGTAGTCACTTGGCAATACATTTAGAACACAAGGCAGGCGACGGGAAGTAAAAAGCAAAATGCTTTCCAATTTTGCTCACGTAAAATTCCACTGACTTTCTCTCCAAAGTAACATAGTAAAATGCGAACTCTTAAAAGAAAAAGAAAAAAGAAACTCTGCTTTTTAATCCTGCTTTCTGTTTATAACCAAGATGTAAATTCACCTCAATTCGTTGGAATTGCATGCGGTGGAAGAAAATGACCCTGAACTGGGTGGAAACATTGAGAAAATGCCAGAAGAGTGAAGCAGAAAGGAGAAAGAGAGAATAGGGAGTTTATTTTGTAATTAACAAATCATGTGTATAGTTTAAAAAGTCAGATAGCACTACTTATAATTAGAAATAGTAGCCCGTGTCCCCATACCCCTTGGTCCTGTTTCCTGGTGTCCCAAGGTAACTACTACAAACCCTTCAGCTGTTTCTTCTGTTTTATTTTTCTTAAACCCTGTGTTTCTGAACGAAATGCTTTAGTACTCTCTCTTGATTCTTTTAAATTATTTATCTGTTGACTTTCTACTATAAAAAGGAAGAATTTAAACCTCTTTCTGACCTACCTCTGACACACACACGTGCACACACACACACACACACACCACACACTTATTCTCTTTGTCTGTGTCTCTTTCTGTGTGTGTGTGTGTGTGTCTCCTCCCATCCTCCCGAAGGAGTTATATTATCAATTTTAGCTAAATCGGTGTTTAATTTTTGCATCAGGATCATCGTTGAGCTATGATTTGTAGCTGGGTCACATGGTATGCTATAATTACCTTTCCTTTCCTGTGGAACTTTTTTGCTTTTCCTGGAGCTAATAATCACTTCTTTTTAATGGTTTCCTTGGTTTTCAAGGTACTTCTCACTAATTCATTCCGAAGCTGTCTGATAGACCTGAAAATCTCCTCTGAATGTGTCCATAATATGAACAATTCACTCTTTCATTTTCTTCCTGGAGAGATCCCTCCCGGAGCCATCTGGCCTCTGCTGGCATCTGAATTTGTAGGTTTTTCAAGCCTATTACATTGCTCTTGTCATGCCTATTGGAATTCTCTTCCTATCTCTCCTGAGTTGTATTCTGTATTTCTTAGATCCCAGGTTTCTCTGTTTTTCTGTTTATTTTCGTGGTACCTGCCTTCTGGAAATGGAGCTCGGGAGGTAGAATTTTGGATTCCTTGTACGCCTGAAAATGCATTTTTTGTTGACCTCACCCTTGATGGGTAGTTTGGAAATAATTTTCCCTAAGAATTTTTAACAGCTTTATTGAGCTATAATTCCCATAACTTACAATTCACTCATTGAAAGTGTATAATTCATTATGTTTAATATAGTCACAGAGTTGTGATATCATCACAGCAGTCAATTTATAACATTTCATCATCCCTGAAACAGATGTTATCCCTTATAATTTGGAAACATTTTTCTGTTGCCTCTTTTCTTCAGTTTTACAGTATAAAGATCTGAGTATGTTCATACTTACAAACTTTTGAGTTATTTCACCTCAGTGAAGTTTTAGGGTAACTTCTATAGCCCTCGTGCTAAAAACTGCCCGATGTTGCACCTTGAATGTAGCTGGTACTTGATGTGACCTTGAAATAAGGGATCATATTTTTCAGTTCTGGGAAATTCTTATTCTTCTTTTTATTCTTATTCTCCCTTCATTGTCTCCTGCCAACTTTTTTGAAGTTATTATTATTTGCATGTTGAATCTCTTGTATTAATTTTTAATACAATGCAAACCACTCTTCACCCTGTTACTTCCTTTTCATCCTTCACATTTTAGCTCAGACACCACCCTCCAGGAACACTTTCCCCATCCAGCCCTAGACTAAGTCAGCACCCCCCTCCATTTATAAACTCTCTGTATTTCTCCTCTGAACGATATCGCAGTTGCAGTTTAATAAGTAATTGTACAATTAATTATGCAATTTCTGTCTTCCTCAGTAGACCGTAAGTTCCCTGAGACGAGGGCCGGATTTACTTTGAGATTCACTCCGACCCAATGCCTGGCACCCTCCCTCTTCCTGGTCTGACACGTGCGTGTTGCTCGAGTGAACACGGGTTGCAGCTATGCTAGGCTGAACACGGCGTGAGCTGAGGTTGGCACCATCTATAAAGACAAGTTTTAATAAGCAGAGTCCCAGTGTAACCTTATTCAGGGGTTTTCCAGAACACTAGGGAGAAAACCAGTTTCTGTTCACTGTTCAGCTATTTATTGCATGTGTCCGTCAGACAGCTAAGCCACCTTCTGTGAACTCACTCAGCCACCAGCTTGGCTGGTCATGTATCTGTTTCTGAGTCCTTCTTGTTATTTAGGTGAATAAACAGGAGAATGTTGAGGAAGTGTGTATTAGCCAGCATCCAGCCCGGTATTTAAAATGTCATGAACCCCTGAAAACCCCCTTTCTCAGTTTCCTTGATAAGAAATTGCCAATAGCATTTATCTCAAAATTGTTTGAACAAATCACATGGAGAATTACCATCTTGTTTTTGACTTGTTTAGACTGGTGTTTCTCAACCTCTGCACTTTCGGCATTTTGAGCTGGATAACTTAGCTCTGGGAGTTGTCCTGTGCATTTTAGGCTGTTAGTGGCATCCTGGCCTCTATGCATTAGGTGCCCCCCATGGTAGCACCCCACTTAACCCCCATCCCCCGGTCATAATAATCAGGAATGTCTCAGACCTTGCCAAATGTCCCCGGGGGGCAAAATCACCCCCAGTTGAGAACTGTTGCTGTACGTTCAGACTTGGGGGTCTCTTCCCAGTCAAATTGGTAGCACTGCTCAGGGCCCGTTGGTGTTCCACAGTGCAGTGAGAGTCTACCCACGTGGTTGATGGAGTGCTCAGGAGAGCATATCGGGTCTTGGGCTGGAATTGGAAGTGTTTTTAGAAGTCTCCAGTGGCCAATATGATGACCTGCTTGTTCTTGCCAGCTGGGCTCATGATGGGTAAAAAACAGAGTGTGCCTCTTTCTGGCACATGGCTTCTAACATCGCGTAGAAGGAACCAAATGTTTTGAGAAACACCAGGAAACTTCACCTGTGGTAGATGAACCATGACGTTAAACATTGATTTGTCAGATGGGAAGGAATTTCCTCAGTGTTGACTTGGATTCTAGTTCCACTTTGAGAGACTGGTGTGTTGAGATGGGCAGGGTGACTTAGATTTCTGTGGCTGTGGTTTTTGGCTAAGCCCTAAGCTTCCCATTCATTGAATGGAATTAACCAACCATTGTTTTATCCTGTTGGGACTGAGGTGGTAGGACATGTCTGGACCCACAAGCCTAGGGAAGGAGAGGAAGGGGCTGGAGTGAGTTTAAGAGTGGAACTAGAGTCTGAGTGGGGTCCTTGTGGTGGGCAGGTGTCCCCCCCGCATGATGTCCACATTCTGATCCCAGAACCTATGAATCTCTTACCTTACATGGTGAAAGAGACTTTGCAGATGGGATTAAGTCAAGGACTTTGAAATGGAGAGAGGGTTCTGGACTATTTAGGTGGACCTAATCTAATCATATGGGTTAAAAAGGGAGAACCTTTTCCAGCTGTGGTCAGAGGAGCCATGACTACTGAAGACTGGGTAGAGAGATGCGACACCACTGGGTTCAACGTTGGAGAAAGGGGACCATCATCCAAGGAATGGAGGAGGCTCTAGAGGCTGAAACAGGCAAGGAAACAGATCCTTCCCTAGAGCCTCCAGAAGGGAACCAGCCCTACTGACACCTTGACCTTAGACCAATGAGACTTCTGTTTTACAGGACTGTACAGTAGTAAATTTGTGTTCTTTGAAGCCAGTAAATGTGTGGGAATTTATTACAGCAGCCATAGGAAACCCACATGGCTCTCAAAGTCTAGAGGTCGAAACAGGAGTCCGGTGAGCATAAAGCCCAAAGCAGGGGTGCTTGGGAGCAGACATTCCAGAGTGAGCACTGATCCCTTGTTTCAGATGGTAACCCTGGTCCTACTAGACGTGTGTGTGCGCATGCGCGCATGTGAGTACGCATGCTTGTGCTGGCCAGAATACAGAGCTTTGCAGGCTGGAGAGACGTGGGCTCCTCTGGGCGGAAACCAAAATTCCAGACTGCTTAGAAGGCTTTATAGCCTACCACTTACAGTCCACCATCCATACATATCTATTCCGATTTGGTGCTTACATATTCCTTGTGTGGTCCTACTATTTTTATCAGGAGGTTTGAAAGAGGATGGTATTATATTTCTAGTACAGCTGCTGTTCTTTTTTTTTTTTGCGGTACGCGGGCCTCTCACTGCTGTGGCCTCTCCCGTTGCGGAGCACAGGCTCTGGACGCGCAGGCTCAGCGGCCATGGCTCACGGGCCCAGCTGCTCCGCGGCATGTGGGATCTTCCCGGACCGGGGCACGAACCCGCGTCCCCTGCATTGGCAGGCGGACTCTCAACCACTGCGCCACCAGGGAAGCCCAGCTGCTGTTCTTGAGTACCAGAGTCGACGCATATATTATATACATTAGCTCATTTAATCTTCACAAATGGCAGTTGTCAGACGATACTGACAATGCTGATCTGCCCTCTGACGGCATTCAGTGTTGCTTGGGAGCACAGGGAAGGTATCGGGAAGGATTGGGGAGACCAGGCTTCTCTGATTCTTTTGGCTCTTCTCAAATATCCCCATTGTCATGGTGGTGATCTCTGTTTTCTAATCCACAAGCTCTCCTCAAGCTGCGGTGGGACATTCGGCTCACGCTGGCTGGCCGGGTACTTGGTTTTCTGGCCCTCAGCAGACTCAGATTGGTTGGTGGGGCCGGTAGGACTTTCTAACAACACCTGCCCTTGACTCGCTGTTCCTTACCTGTTTCCAAGTGAATCAGTCTGGACTGAACATTGTCTCTTCTTAATGTAATGAATACCTTATTGAGGCTGCAAGATGTAGCCAACCCACTCCAATATCTTATCTTTGCTATGTAGTCCTAGCTCCATTGGACCTGTGGACTGGGTCACAAACACACAGCTGGTAACACTTTAACTGGTTTGTTCCTGAAGAACAGTAATCACCAACTTCCCAGCCTAGGCTCGTACTGTCTGCCTCGCTCAGACTTAGCAAAAACTTAGCAGTTTTTGAATAGGACTCCCTTGGGTGGAAATTACCCCAGTCTGCTTTGAGGCACGCTGGGTGTGTCAGGGAGCCGATTAGCAGGAGTGGAGGTGGAGCTGGGCTCCTCCGCCGGAACCTGGGCTTGTAGCGCTGCCGGGACTGTCTGAGGTCCCCTCGGAGCTCCTTTGTGCTTCCGGCTGACTCTGCTCTGCGTCTGGCCTCTAGACTGGCCTCTGCTTCTCCAGCCACATTATGGGGAATGGGACTGCCATCAGCACTCAAGGTTTACAACTTACAATTGCGAGTGTCACGTGGTCTCAAATACAAAATCCCAGGGAAGGATGTATTGACTTATCTTGGGTCAAGTATCAAGTGTAGGCAAATCAACTGTGGTCACATCATCAAGGTACTGTGATTGGCCTGGCACCCACCTTTAGGCCATTCAGCCGTGGCCAAGGTGCGGGGTCATGCTGCCTAAAATATTTGCTCCAAAGGTAATCATGTAGAAAGATACAGATGGAAAGATAACTCCTGAAAATATTAGGCTGAACATATAAAACAATGTGTCCAGACAGATATAATTCCCATTTTTGGCACACCTTCAAATAGTTGAGATTCTCATCTCTACTTGTTGAAAACAACTGTTGTTACATAACACTCATTAGAAAAGTTGATTAAGATCTAGTTTGCATGTTTAGGTTATGTTTTTAATGTTCGATTTTTTTTAAGTTCTGAAAATTGTTTTTGTGACCACACACCAGCTCGTGTTTGTGTTTTGTAGAAATTGAGATTATTTGCAAGGGATTGAGAAGCGCTGATTATAGGTTTAAGTTGTAAGCATTTTTTGACTGAGAATAGTTACTAGTCCCCATGTGCAGCTCCGGAGAACTTGTTTCAATAGCCCGAAAAGGTTGGTGATTGTTCTGGGGATCCTGAAATCCTGCACCCAGAGCCGAGGGAAAAGAGGAGTGTGATGAAAACCAAAGGATGGGAGACTAGAGCATCCAGGATGGAGAAACAGGAATGAAAAGCAATCTGACCCTTTCCTCCTGCCAGCCCAGCTCACCTCCTGCCAGCCCAGCTCACAGCCACGTCCTTAATGAGAAACTTAACTTGTTTGTCTGAGATAAAGTAAGACCATGTGTGTGGAAGCATTTCATAAACTGAAGGCCATAGGAATTATTATTAGGACATGTTAGGATAGTTGCTCTTTCAAAGAAAAAATTATCGTGTATTTATAAGAAGTTACCAGGGCAAAGATTTTATGTTTTTTTTCTTAAAATATGTCTTTAAGGATGATTGTAGCATCTTCACATACGTCCTGTCCCAAGAGATGATTGGGACATTTTCCTGTGCAGAAGGCTATTCCACAATATTCAAATAAATATTTTATCTTTTTCATTGCGTAATGTTTGATGGTTACAAAACCATTGATGTAACATGCACTTAAGGTATTAAGCATTATAATAAAACCAACACTCAGCAACCCACCACACACCTGAAGGGCTGGAACGTTGCCAATACTTTTGAAACTATTTATGTGCTCTTTCCTGATCCCACCTATTTGCTTCCTCCCAAAAGTGAAACCATTCTCCTTATTAGGGGTTTATTATTCCCTTGCCTTTTAAAAACAATCTTATCATGTATGTATAACATATGCAAGAAGTTTTCTTTCTTTTTGAGCTTTATCGAAAAGATTTTTCACTTTATGTAGCTTTTTTTTTTTTTTTTTTTGCGGTACGCGGGCCTCTCACTGTTGTGGCCTCTCCCGTTGCGGAGCACAGGATCCGGACGCTCAGGCTCAGCGGCCATGGCTCACGGGCCCAGCCACTCCGCGGCACGTGGGATCTTCCCGGACCGGGTCACGAACCCGCATCCCCTGCATCAGCAGGCGGACTCTCAACCACTGCGCCACCAGGGAAGCCCTATGTCGCTTTTTAAACTTGTTTTCAACTCAGCATTATACTTCAAAGGATTGTTTGTGTGCCCGTAATTGTAGTTCAGTAATTTGTACTGCCATTTAACCTTGGGAATATGCCTTATGGAGATTGAATTGACCCCTTTTCAATTTTTTGTTACTTTATTTTATTATACTTTTTTTTTATTATACTTTTAAAAATAATGCTGCTATTAACATTCTTGTATATGTCTCTTGGAGCACATGTACAAGGGGATCTCCATGGTATGTACTTGGAGCAGAATGGCTGAGTTGGAAGGTACATAAATGTTGAGTTTAATGGAATAATGACAAGTTATTTTCCAGAGTGGTTGTCCAAGTAGCTTCTCCTCCAGTAGCTTTAGAGTTCCTGTTACTCCACATCCTCACCAACATTGGGTATTGCCATTCTCCTAAATTTTCAATATAAAGAGTGTGTTTTCAGTATAAAGCAGTATCTTTCACTGTAGTCCTAACTTGCATTTCCCTAATCACTAATAAGGTTGAACTTCCTTTCCCATGTTTACTTGCCATTTTTGTTACCTTCACTGTAAAATACCTGTCATGTTTCTCCATGTTTATATTGTGTTTTTCTCCTTTGTCTCATTGATTTATAGAATTTAAAAAATATATTCTGAATATTAATCCTTTTGTTAGTGAAATGTGCTCAGAATATATTCTCTCAGCTTAAGGTTTCTCCTGCTGGTTTCTTTATGGTGTCTTTTGAAAAGCAAAAGTTTTTATTTTTAGTGTAGTTCAATTTATTTGTCTTTTATGATTAGAATGATTGTGTCATATATAAAATCTTTTCATACCCCATGGTTACAAACTAATTCTCTCATATGTTCATTAATTTTTTTTAAGTTTCAAGTTTTACTTCTCACATTTAAGTAGTTAATCCATTTGGTTATGATTTTTGTAAAAGGTGTGAAATACAGGGTCCAATTTCAACTTCTTTTTATATTAATATCCAGTTGCCTTTGGACATACATTGTAATAGCTTATTTAGTTCCCATTGATATGTAAGACATCTCTATCAAGTTTATATACGTACATGAGTCTGTTTCTGGGCTCTCAATTTTGTTCCATTTACAGTTTGTCTATTCATCCATCAATATCACAGTGTCTTAATTACTGAGGCTATAAATAAGTCCTAATATCTTGATAGGGCAACTCCCCCCTGCCCCCTGTTCCTTCTTCTTATAAAGTGTCTTATTATTTTCTTCCCTATAAATTTTAGTATCAGTTTGTCAAGTTTCTTTACTATGCTATTGGGATTTTTATTGAGAATTGACATTTTTCTATCTATGAACATAGTATAGAGATCTCCACTTATTTATATCTTTTGAAATGTCTTTCAATAAAGTTTTCTCCATAAATGTCCTGCACATCTTTTGCTCATTTTATTTCTAAGTATCTTATTTTTGGCTGCTTATGTATAGAACTGTGATTAATTTTTGTACAGTAGCCTATGTCCAGTCATCTTGCTGAACTCTCTTATCAGGTCTAATAATTTTTCTAGTTTCTTTTCAGTTTTCTTTGTAGTCAGTTAAATTCTTCGGGATCTAAATTTGTTGCTTTTTGTTTCTGCTGCTTCTTTCCCATAGAGAATGTTTTCTTGTGTGTTTACTGATTTTTTAAAAATTGTGAGCACCTACGTGATTGAACTTAGTGAAACCTCTGAGAACCTAAATTGAAGGCTCTTTTCTTTAGAGGGGATTCATGTGTGCTTCTTTTGGGAGCTGGATGGATACTGCTGTTCTGAAGTCATTTTAGCCCCCTTTGAGGGTCCAAGAAAAAGTCCCTGAATCAGTTTCCCTACCTTTTGTTGTCCCCAGGCTTAGTGTTTTGATCCCAGCAGTGTTATGTGCATTTTTCCCTAGGGCGACTCTGCCCTTTTTCTTTGCTCACTGTTCATGTTTTTCTTCAGTTCACAGATCTTTTTTTTTTTCCTTGGAGATGTCCTTTACTTGTTTGCAAGCCCACTGGTGTTTTAAAACATTCATTTGTTTTAATGTAACCAGGATCTCGTTGTACTGAAGCAGAAGGCTCTGTAAGCATTTAGTCTACCATTTCGTCGATGGGGGACATTCTTGGTTTTTATTTTAACCAAATTAACATTAGGTAGTAAAATACCTGAATGTGTCCCGGTTTTTTGCCTTGTAGCCCACCTCCTCTGTTTTCCTGATCTGAAGGAAGGCTGGATTGGTGGGAAGCGTAATCTCATACCAGGATAGAATTTTGGGGGAAGGGGGATTGTTTTTTATTTTTGTTTCTGTTTTACGTGAGGGAGGTGGCTGGAGCCCAGGGAGAGTCAGCAGAG